>NC_090835.1:102057200-102400700 GCF_028021215.1 Eschrichtius robustus | reverse complement strand
AGTGTACCAGCCCATACATAGGAGGTCTAGGGGAGATGGGAAGATGTTAGGTGTTTGTGAGATTAACCTCGTGTTGGATTGGGTTTCAGCCTATCACAGTTTTTTTTATGAATTGACTTCAGTTTTAGTTTTTTATCATCCAACTGGCTCTATCGTCTTTTGCCTGGACACAGGCTGTGCCTCGTATCTGGTTGTATGGCTCATTGTGCTTAATAGCATTGGATTTGGAGCCAGAATTCCTCCTGACATTGGGCAAGTTATTATACATGTCTGTTCTCCTTGGTCCAGTAGGGCTAAAAATAGTACCTACCTAGTAGGATTGCTGTGTGAATTAACTGAATTAATTTCATGTAAGGCACTTAGGGCAGTGCCTCTACAATGTTAGAGCTAATTATCATTATTAACTGATCTCACAGGCTTCTACCTTGCCTGTCCAAAAGTCTATTCTCTACAAAGTGTCCAGAGTGATCTTTAGCAAACTTAAATCAGATCACATGATTCCGTTGATTGAAAACCACGGATAATTTTATTATGATGGAAATGAAAATCCAGTTTTCTTTTCACGGTCTATCATCCTTCCATGATCTTCCCCAGTGACTCTTTCTCAGTTCCCCTCGTACCAAGCACCCCTGTTCTCGCTAAGCTCTGCCCACTTAGGTTTGCTTCTGCTCCTTGAATGTGTCAAGTTTTCATTCGTTCTACCCGAGCTCCTCATTCTCCCCTCTGCCTGGAATTGTTTCTTCCTCGTTTTTTCAGTCATCCCTTCTCATCATTCAGATCTTGGTCCAGATGTCACCTCTTCAGAGAGATCTCTCCTGAGCACTCTTTCCAAAGGATCTCAGCCCATCTTCATTACAATCTATCCATCTTCTTGTTTTATGGTCTTTATACCATTTATGTATATCTCAAATTGTCATATTTGTTTATGTTTATTTACTTCCTTTGTTTTTTTCCAACTGGATGTAAGTTCCAGGAGAGTATGAATATTGTCTATATTTTTACTGCTGAATTTCTGGTGCCTAGAACAGCAGGCCCTCAAAAATTATTACTGAATCAATAAATGACAGGAATAAATGAATACATTATCTTGTTCTAATTTGGAAACCCAATCGATCACCTTGTCTTGTGTTAGTGAATGGCATCTCCTTTCAACCACTGCAGAAGCCAAAATCCTGGGGTCACTCCTAACTTCTCCTTATCCCTCATCCTCCATAGAATCAATCTCTATGCCCTGTCCATTCTGCTTCCAAAAATAGCCCATGAATTCCTCTACTTCTTTATCTCTAGAATCATTATTACTTGTTGAGATTTCTAACTGGTCGTTGTCACCCATCTTTCCCAGCTTCAATGTACTCACTTCACTGCAGCCAGAATAAACTTCCAAATCACAATTCTGATTATGTCTCTTCAATGCTTAAAACCCTTTAACATTAAAACAGTTCTGTGGTGTAGCAGCACTATTAATGCCCAATCCACGCAATGTCTTTTTTGCCCATCTGAGTTGCCTGAACTTGTGGGCAGATTCTGGAAAGCCGTAAACGTCTGAGGGCTCCCATACCAGGCGTATGAGCTCTTCCTCTTGCTCTCTACGGGGGGGCTTTAGCTAGTACCAGGGCAGCTTGCTTGATGCTCAGCCACCCGTCCGGAGCAGCTCTCAAACAGTGGGGATGGCATCAGTGGATGAGTGCCCAGCCATCCTGGCTTCCACAGTCTTCAGTGGGATGATTCTCAACCCCTCCACATGGGATCTCAGAGGGATATGATATAAGATTGAGGCCTATGGCCCATAGCCATAACCAGCTCGTTAACAGACCTCTTCCTGGATTTTCTTCTTTTCTTCCTCACTCGTGCATCCGGAAATCAACTCTTAAGTAAACTACCTGAATCCAAGGCCTTATCTCAGGGTCTGCTCTTGGGAAAACACAAACGATGATGTGTGGCTTATAATACCTCATGGATCTGGCCTTTACGTCTCTCCCTCCCCTGGTGATTTTCCCCGGCCAACAACCACTCCCTACCCACACCAACCTTGTCTTTTGGCCATACTGATTCCTTGAGTGTATCATGCTCTTTCTAACTCCTATAAGCCTTTGCGTACTTTTGCCTACACCTTAAATGCTACCTCCACCCCCCCAGCTGCTAACCAAGGGCCTTGTTCAAACAGGTGTTTCATGAATGCTTGTTCAAATAATTGGAGCCTGAAATGAATTCCTGCTCATGTAATTCCACATAGACGCCAAATTATTTCAGTTTATTTTTATACAACTTATTATGGGAATATTGCTAAAATTCTAAGAAGATATACAAGCAGAATAGTAACATACAATAATTTTTAAATTTCCAATACATGTTTTTCTTCTTAACGGGCTTTGAATTAACCAGGTGCAAGCTATCAACTATTTTCATTTGGAAACAATGGAATATTCAGCTGTCCAGAGAATAAATTTATTTGAATAACATGAGTTTTTAATAAGCTAATATTAACTTAAATTTTTCTTTTCATAATAAGTCAAGTCCTTTTTATGGTGGATTATCACACTATTATTCTTAATATGGCCTTTTTTGCCAAAAATGTTCCCCCAAAGTAGCATTTGCTTGGTTTTAAACAAACTTTTAAGTTGTATTAGCAACAGCCAAAGTGATGATAGAATTAGACTCATGATGTTTTTATTTTACTACAGTACTCTTAGCAAGAGATAGATCTGATCCTGAGCATATAATTAGGGCATTTGAAGTAATCCATGCTTTAACATGATTTGAGATGATAAATGCCAGTTACAACAAACATGTTACTGCTCCTTTTACTGTTAACTCCTTTTCTCTTTTTCACAACTAATAACTCACTAGTAACTTGTGTTCCTTTTCTTCCACAATGTTTTAAATTTGATAAGATTAATAAAAATCTAAAGTTTCTCTAGACCGGTGATATCTACTGATCTGAAGACATTTGGAAGAATAGGTGGTCTTCTTGCTCTAAGGTCAAAATTCACTAGTGACACTACTTATACAATACATTCACATATTTTATATTTCAGATAGAGGCACATTTTTATTCACATCTTTACAACTTAGGTCTGAGTAATTTCTACTTACTGTTCAGAACGCAAAGACATATTCCACGGCCACCCACAATACTCTAGAATACCAGTGTTTCCATGCACCATGCAATTCTCCATCACAATCCAGTTGAGACGTTGGTAATTGTGTCTTTAATGTATCTCTTCTCCACTAGGCTAACTAAATGAAGATCCAAATTGCATCTATTTTTTCACCACTATATCCCTAGCTCTTAGCACAACACCTGATGCATAGTAAGTACTCAGAAAATGTATGAGACTTCCTCCAGGGTACATCTATGTTTATTTTTCCAGCATACATAGAATTTCAGTTGACAACTTCATTCATTCATTTGTTCCTGCATTTAACTTTACTTAAACATTTATGTATTCTACAAACTTTTATTGAGCTTCTGGTTTTTGCCGATGGATTAGGCCACATACTAGTGCTTTAAAAATAAAAGACAGAATCCTTTTTCTTAAGAAGGGAGACAGAGAGGTAAAAGATCATTAAAATGTAGTAGAATAAGGAAGGAAGGAAGGAAGCCAAGATAAATTTAAAAAGAAGACCTGTCCCTAACTTTTTATTTCTCCCTTCTGGTTCTGCTATAGCAATTGAATGTCCTTGTTGTTTTCAGCATGGCTTATGGTTCGAAATAAAAAACAGTGACCAACAAATGTACACAGTTTAAATAGGAAAGGAAAGGAATACTTTACTGCGACATCTCAGAAATTTTCAGAATAATGGTGACATAGTCCAACCTACCTTTATAGGCAGGGGTCTCCAAAGTGGCTTTACCCTAAGTCAGCAGTCCTCAAAGTTTGCTCTAGGGACCATCACCTGAGAAGTTGTTAGGAGTGTAAATATTAGGCCTCTCCCCAGACCTACTCGAGAGGTGGGGTTCAGCAATCTGTGTTTTAACAAGCGCTCCTGGTGACTGGTGCCCAGGGTCTAATGTTGGAGAACTACTGGTCTAGATGCTACCCCCAATCCACACCCTCCCCCCGCCAGTTTTCCCAGTGCAGAGTTCCTCCATCTGCAAGTACCTGTAATACCAAATCTGGAGTCAAACCTGACTCAGCTGTAGTTCCCGAGACACAGAATCTGGCCTGACAGTTGCAGAGCGCATGATGTGATGTTAGAACACGAGCTGGCCTCTTCGCAGGCAAGCCTGCAGCCGGGATAGTCCTCCGTGTGCTGTTCTGACCTCCTCCTGGTTTCTGGTCTTTTCCCCTCTATTTTGTGTCACCAAAGTCTCAAAGGTGAGTCTATTTAACATATGTCATAGGTAGACTTAATTACTGATAAGCAGAATAGCATTCACTAGTTTAAAGGAAAAGCAATAGGAATTTAGAACAAATTTAGTAGTAGATACTTCCAGCATTTAGTATGACAGTGATAAGTTAGTGATAAGAGTTTGAACCCATCAAAAGCCATTTCTTTACTTTGTCAGTTTCAGGGGTTATTTTGTTGTCGTTGTTGTTGTTTTTTCTACAACACTAACCCTTAGTGTCTTGAGAATATGTAGCTGTAATCAAAATGGGAATAAATGCATCTATATACATCAACATAGATTCCTTACTTCTTGAAATATCCAGTAGACACACACATACACACACACACAACTATTTTTGTTCTTTAATATGTAGTGTTCTTTTAAAATGTATTTCTGGGTTGTTTTTAAAATTTTTTAAATTGTTTGCTTTCTAATGGGTGGCTTAAAAATCTTAGTTTTACCACTCTGGAAATTCTGACTTTTCCCTAATTGCTCAATTGATTTTTCAAAGAGGAAAGGCTTGCTATTTTTCAACTGAAACAAATAAATTTATCTTACTGTTCTATTTTTTAAGCCTTCTCAAAAACACATTTGATAGCAGTTCAAATGGCTTTTGAAAATTAGAATAGTAAAAGCATGGGGAGGCTCTCAATTAAAAATACCTTACTTTGTCCTTTGAGCTATTTTCTATTTACTAGGACATTATTTAACATTGAAAAATTAATGTTAATACTCTCTGGAGAACACAGTGCTGTGATGAAGATAGTTGGAATTTCCTAGAAAATACAGAGAATATCAAT
Organism: Eschrichtius robustus; assembly: GCF_028021215.1. NCBI lineage: Eukaryota > Metazoa > Chordata > Mammalia > Artiodactyla > Eschrichtiidae > Eschrichtius > Eschrichtius robustus. Next base: position 102,395,567 of record NC_090835.1, on the reverse strand, counting down.
CGACGAATCGGTCATTCCATAAACGTTTTAGAAATGCCAACTTCCTGCAAGACACAGCTCTAGATTCTGAGATGAAGTTGGAGGTAACACTTAAATTAAATGGAAAAAATACACATGAAAAGCCAAGTTACAATGTCAATATTAATGAGAGCTTGCTTTTGCATAACTTACTTAAATTATACTCTTTTACCCTATAGTGCAGGAAGGGAAAGAACTATTATCCTCACTTCCAGATAGTAAAACCGAGGCTGAGATTTGCAAACATCAAGTGTTTTATCCAAGGTCATGAATTTCTATGCTAAATGACAAAGCCATGATGAAGAGTAGCTCCTTGACCTCCTAATACAGGACTTGTTCTATGTTGCCTCTTGTAAAAAATAAAACAAAACAAGCAACAACGATAATAGCAATAGCTAAAAGGTGGTGCATGATGGATTTGTGAGTGAATAGTGTAGTTATATCACCTCTTTGAAGGAAAGAATGATACATCTGGTTTTGAGTCAACTGATCTAAAAGTGAAAGAGCCCAGTCTCGGGGAAATGATCTCACCAGTGGTGAAAGGAAGAAATGGATGTGGGGAGACCCTGAATGGATCACTTAGTCTGCCATGGATGAATGTACCCCCTTAGGCTTAGATGGCTATCCTGACGTTTGCCTAGGCTTGGCCATTTATTTGCAGGGACTCTCGTTCACTGCCAGGGTCTAGCATGGTTAGACCTTGGGGGCCACATTAATGCCAACGAAGTCCAGTCAGTTCCAGACAGCTTTGTTTTTGTCCAATTAAAACAATGAGGCGATGGTTCTTCATCAAGATCTTTTGGGTCTGTTGTTGCTGGATATTATTGAACGATTCTAATTATTTTAAAATAAGGGCTATAACTTCCTTCTTCCCCCACGTGAGGTCAAATAGTGTGGTTTTGGTCCATGTGCATTTCATATGACTCTGCAGAGTGAAAAGCATTGTTGTTCGTGGACACAGAAACGATCAGACCTGATTATCATTAAAGCCAGACTCTGAAAAGTCCGGGAATAATGCTCAGGACTCTCCAAGCTCTTGGTGGGTCCTTCCTTTTTTCTTCAGAGCACCGGGCATTAGACAGTAGATGGCAGTGTGAGATGAGGAATTTAAGCCTTGGCAGAGATTTGCTTGAAACCAGCCCAGAAAAAATGGCTTTTTGACTTGGAAGCATTTATTAAATGAACCTTCCGTCAGAGTTTTGTCTGGCAGCCAGGAACCCACCCTGGAAGGCTCTGGCAGCCCACAGGTGCGGTTGTAAGTGTTTTGTTTGAAGTGAGGCTGCTGCAAGGTGCGGGCATTTGCACAGATTCGTCCTCACAGAGCCAAGCAACCTGCCACTCAACCGTCCTGGCACTTCTGTGCCCCTGGCAGGTAGCATCTACCCTCCTCGCCTTTTCGGGAAATTCATCCTGTTTCAATGTGTAAGTGGAAGCTTTGAAATATACAAAAAGTTAACCGTGCTTCAGGTTTTTACCTAATCTTCACCTTCCTTTCTGTCTCAAAGCCCTTAAAAATCAGAAGCAGGGAGTGAGGGGATTTCTAAGCTCAAAAGCAAATGATTGCATGAGAGAATTTCCGAGTTAATCTGAAAGGATTCTGACTACTCCCCGTGGCTTATCAAATAATGGATTCTATTCAGGATTTGTAAGTAATCGTAGAAAACAGGGGAGTGTTGAAGCTGGTTTGGGCTTCTTTTCTAGTACAGACTCTTAGCCAATGCAGGATTTGGTATCTGTGATTAGTCCCCTAAATTCGTATCCCTCTAGAAAATTTTACAACATTTGAAGCAGGGAAGGAATAGCTAAAAACATTTGGTTTACTAAGTATTTTACTTAATAGAAAAGAGGTCAGTAGTTCTGAGAGGATCCACGCTCTACATGCAGTAATTATAGAATTTAAAAAGGCACCTATCAGAGTATCATAAAATTAGTAATTTTTCTGCATTGTGGACCTACATAAAACCTATCTCCTTAATGTTAGGTGTAATTTCTAGACCAGAGGAAATTTCAGCTCTTGTATGATGTTATATTCATCATTTAACCCCTCTAAGCTCCACTTTTCCCAGCTGTAAAATGGAGATAGTAAAGTACTTACTTCATAGAGCCTGACACACAGTAACCATTAACCTTTATAATAAGCCTGAGACAATAAATATTAACCGTTATTGTTATATAGCTATTGATGCGTGTAGGTATATTTTCAAACAAAATTACTTTCTTTCCACTTCCCAAAATAATCCAAAAATATAGTGAACACTAATAATATTCTATACCAAACAATTGGTAGGTAAATTTGCTTAAAAAAAGAATGCATTCCAAAAGGAGTTGGGACCACCTACAGAACACTGATTTTTTTTTTTTTAATTAATTTCACCTGGTTCTTCTTACCTTTTTTTTTTTTAATTAATTTATTTATTTTTGGCTGTGTTGGGTCTTCGTTTCTGTGCGAGGGCTTTCTCTAGTTGCGGCGAGCAGGGGCCACTCTTCATCGCGGTGCGCGGGCCTCTCACTATCGCGGCCTCTCTTGTTGCGGAGCACAGGCTCCAGACGTGCAGGCTCAGTAGTTGTGGCGCACGGGCTTAGTTGCTCCGCGGCATGTGGGATCTTCCCAGACCAGGGCTCGAACCCGCGTCCCCTGCATTGGCAGGCGGATTGTTAACCACTGCGCCACCAGGGAAGCCCCAGAACACTAATTTTTATCGATGAGCTTAAGAGGAGAAAGGCATGAGAATCAAGTATTTGCCTGACGTCACATAAATCTCTTCCTTTTATTAGGCAGAGTTTCTTTCCATCATGTGAGAAGGGTTGTCAGAGCTGGAAGGACCAGGGTGGGTAGGCATGAAAAGGTAGTCACCTTCACAAAGCTGAAGCCTTCTGAGGAAGATGTTCAGTGACCAGAACTTATGTTTATCAGGAGGAAAAGTAAATTTAGAGGAATTGTCCCAATCAGTTGTGTTTAAAAGTATCAAAAAGTTCTTTCCCGACTCCACCACTTTTTTTTTTCTTATTTTCTTCAAGTTGTTTTTACATTCTGTTTTGCTTTGTTTAAATTAATTTTTCTAAGTCAGTATGTCTGGGTTCTTCTCCTGGCTCTGCCATTTCCAAGCTTGGAGGTCATGAGCAGATTGTTGAATGCCTCTCTGTTTTCATCTATAAAAATAAGGAATAATAATACCTCACGTTCTGGTGAAATGAAATTAGTAAATATGCAGAATACCCTCCAGCTCAGTGTTAGGGCACAGTAAGTCCTCATTCAATAAAAGCCAGAGATAAAAATATCATTTGACTTGACAGTTACAGAATTAGAAAACTACAGAATAGAGTTATGGCTGAAGAAAGCTCAGAATAAATCAAAACCCCTTATTTTAAAAACAAGGAAGCGAGTGACTAGAAAGTTTAAATAAAAATCAGTACCACTTATTGTATTAGTATTAGCTAGGGTTCTCCAGACAGAACCATTAGGGGATATAGATAGATAGATAGATAGATAGATAGATAGATAGATAGATAGATAGATAGATAGATACAGAATTATTATGAGAAATTGGCTTACTTGATTATGGAGCTGAGAGGTCCTAAGATCTACAGTTGGCATGGTCTAGGTACTAGTCTGAAAGCTGGCAGGCATGAAACCAAGGAAAAGCCCATGTTTCTGTTTGAGTCTGAAGGTAGGAAAAGACCAGTGTGTTCCAGTTCAAAGGAGTCAGGAAGTTTCCTCTGATTAGTGGGTCAGCTTTTTGTCTTATTAGTCCTTCAGCTGATTGGATGAGGGTCGCCCACATCAGAGAGGGCAAACTGCTTTACTCAGTCTACCTATTCAAATATTAATTTCACCCAGAAACACCCTCACTGACACACCAGAATAACCTTTGGCCAAATATCTGAGCACCCGTGGCCCAGTCAGTTTGACACAAAATTAACCGTCACACTGATGTAAACATACTTTATAATGCTATTTAAGCTTCTAAAACAGTCAACTTAAGGAAAATTTGAGTCCTAGTTATCCCATTTGCTCAAGTATAACGTTTGTATTTTATCTTCAACATGTTTAGGCTCTTCTCTTTCTAAGATAAATTCACATTCTCTGGCTTTGAAAATGTTACTCTGTTAATAGCTTCCCTGGGGTTTTTGTTTTTGTTATATGGCCTTGAAGCAAAACAGTTCCACATGTACAGAGCCGGCCATAAATTCGTATGAAGGGGCTTCCCTTAACCGTCCCTATTGGTACCTTCCTGGTATTTCCTCTGCCTTGACACGGCACAAGCAGACAGAAACAAGTTGTTTTCCACCTGCTGAAATTCTGGTCACCAATTCCAGTGTGTGCCGTGGGGATTTCCCTCAACCAACAAGCAACTCTGTTCTGACACAACCTACCCGCATGTGCCAATAGAAAGCCCTGGTTGTCACCTGTGCTTCTGACCAACGGGCTACAGATTGGAGGTTCCCACGACCCCCTCCTTGGAATTCAGACACCAGTTACAAGTTCAGGTTGTCACCTGCTCCTCTAACTGACCAGCTAAAAACCAGAGGTTCCCACAACCCCTCCTTAGATTAGATTAATTGACTAGAGTGGTTTTCAGAACTCAGGAAACTCATTTGCTCTCTAGGTTACCCATTTATTACAAAGAATATTCAAGAACAGGAATCAACAGTTGGACGAAGAGATGCATAGGGCGAGGTATATGGGAAGGAGTGCTTGCATGCCCTCTACAAGTGCACCACTCTCGCGGCACCCACATCCGTTCACCAACCCGGAAGCTCTCTGAACCCTGTCCTTTTGGTTTTTCATGGAGGTGTCATTACAAAGGCATGATTGATTAAACCCTTGGCCACTGGTGATAGAGTCAACCTCTAGCCCCCTCCCTTCTCCTGAGGTCAGGGTGGGGCTGAAAGTTCCAACCCTCTAAGGACGCTGTAGGTTCTCCAGGTGACCAGCCCCCCACCCTTTGTGTGGACCGAAAGTCACCTCATTAACATAACAAAGGACATCTTCATTGCTCTCATCACTTAGGAAATTCCTAGAGTTTTGGGAGCTTGGTGCCAGAAATTGGGACGAAGATCAAATTGGGATGAAGACCAGATATATATTTCTCATAAATCATAGATAGTATAATACCTGCCATAGGGAAAACTCAGAATTGGTTATCTACCTTGAGAGAACTCTGGGATGAGAGTCCAGAGAAACTGTGAATGTCACCACCTGGCTTGGAGAATCCCATGCACCAGTAGGAAGTGAGTGGGAAAGGGTGTGAGCTCGGATCTGCCAGGGGAACTAAAACCATACTAATATTTGGCCAAAAGGAACCTAAGCTGGAGACAAAAATCAGAGCAGAAATCTCTCCTGTGTGATCAAAGAAAAGCAGATGGTCTATGTGTATTTAATCACAGGACCAGGGTGTGCATAGCTGAGGGGCCTTGGGGACATAGGGAGTTACAGTACTTAGCTCTAGATTCTTTGGGGCAAAGAAATCCAGCGTCACATTGCTAACACATGATAATTTCACTTGGTAAGTGTGGCAGCCAAGATCTACACCAAATTTACCTGAATATTTTCTCCTCTTTTCCTTCTCAACCATGGTCAGTAGCATGTTGTGGTTATTAGGCTGTATTCTTTCAGTGAGTATCTTTACATTTCAAGAATTTTTAATTATTCATGCTTTTTCTGTGTTGTCCTTCCTATTGATAATAAAAAGAATTGAAAGTCTAAATTAATAAATATCTTCGCATTTTGAAGTTTTTGGTCATGTCTCTGCTTAGTTTGAGAATTTATTGCAATAAAGAATATGGTCAATAGAAATTTACCTGAAATGTTTCAATGCTTTTATCTGATGAGTGATATTTAATTTAATCTATTAGAAGTATCTGGGTATCTATGTACTATATTTCCTGCTATTCACTTTAATTCTAATCATTCTTATTTTAAATATTTTTTGTTTTTTCTTTTGGATCTTGCAAACAGTATATAAGTAATATTTGAACTTATTATTATTTTTTTTTATAAATTTATTTATTTATTTATTTTTGGCTGCGTTGGGTCTTTGTTGCTGTGCACGGGCTTTCTCTAGTTGCAGCGAGCGGGGGCTACTCTTCGTTGTGGTGCGTGGGCTTCTCATTGCGGTGGCTTCTCTTGTTGCGGAGCACGGGCGCTAGGTGCGCGGGCTTCAGTAGTTGTGGTATGCGGGCTCAGTAGTTGTGGCTCATGGGCTCTAGAGCGCAGGCTCAGTAGTTGTGGCACACGGGCTTAGTTGCTCTGCGGCATGTGGGATCTTCCCGGACCAGGGCTCGAACCTGTGTCCCCTGCATTGGCAGGCAGATTCTTAACCACTGCGCCACCAGGGAAACCCCTATTTGAACTTACTTTTAAAATTTAAGTATATACTTAGATTGCTAAAACATTTTAGAGTATATCTTTGGATTATATTAAATACTTTTTTTTTTTAATGGCATAGTATTTGCATATAACCTACACACATTCTCCCCTATACTTTATTTTTTTTTAATTTTATTTATTTATTTTTCGCTGTGTCAGGTCTTAGTTGTGACATGCCGGATCTTTGTTGTGGGTTCTTTTTTTGTTGTAGTACACGGGCATAGTTGCCCCGCAGCATGTGGGATCTTAGTTCCCCAACCAGGGATCGAACCCGTGTCCCTTCATTGGAAGGCAGATTCTTTACCACTGGACCACCAGGGAAGTCCCTGTTAAATACTTTTTAATTGAAACTATTTACACTAAGATAGTAATGGGGTGATACTATTGCTAATATACAAATATAAATATAAAATTGATCTCATTTTTTTTACCAATGCCCATTTTGGTTCCTAAATTAATGCTGTCAATTAAATATATGCACTTAAAATCAACTTTGTTGGACATGTAGAATCAAATGGTAGACTCAAGAAATGATCTGTGTTTATATAATAGTACTTTATATTATAGATAATACCTGATATCTATATTATTAATTGTATGTTTCAAAGCATTTTCACTAAATCCTTTCATGAATATTATTGTGTACTGACAACAAGAGTCATTTTTCCAAACTCCAGATTTAAAACAATAAATAAGACATCATTTCTCCCTTAGAGAAACTTACAGTCCACTACTATAGACAGATAAGTGAAGAAATAATTATGATCTGAGAAGACCAGTATTATCATTGAAGTATAAATAAAATATTGTAGACACAGAGATGGAAGCTACAAATTCTTTGTGGGGAAATGCAGGTGGATCAAAGAAGGCTTTGAAGCTAATGTTGTGTTTTGAGTTGAATTGGAAAAGATGAAAAGCTGTCCAGGAGGAGAAATTAGGGAAGTGTATTCAGGGAGAAGGACTAGCAAGGGTACGGAGGCATGCAAGTAGAAAGAATGTTGGAAAATTAGGTAGAGATTAGGAAACAAAAGGAGAAAGCTGAAACTTAAATCTGGGGGAAAAAAGATCAGAGCCAGATAGTAAAGGACCTTACAAATTATTCTAGATATTTACAACCAGAAGAGGTTTAACCTTGTTTATCTTCTAGCAACTCTAAGAAGTAGGAAATGAAAGTGATCTCAAGTTGATGAATGATCACCTGTCTAAAAAATATCCAACTAGATACTGGTCTTCTGATTTCTGACCCTGTACATTTAAGCTACATTTCAAACAACACTGGGTTTATGTGAACCAGTGTTCCAATAAGTCAAATAATAAACATTAATAAGTTGCAAGGGCCAAGGATTTTGTCTATTTTGTTTACTACTCTACTCCCAATTCCTAAAGTAGTGCCTATTTACAAATTGGTGGAACAAATAAAGAGCAAACATTTATTGAGTGCTCATGAAGTATCAGACATTCTTTTAAATGCTTTTACATGGATTAAAGATTAAAGCACACACTATTAGAGAATTACGTTACATTTTTTGGTGCAATATTTTACAAATTATTGCTGGACAAAGAAAGAGTAATGTGATATTGAAAGTTCTAGATAATAATATCATAAAATGTGTTCTAAAATGACACATTTTTTTGAGAAGAGATTTCTTTAGAGAGTGAGACTTGTCTTCAAATATTTGAAAACCTATCATGTAAAAGATGTAGACATATTTTGGAGGACAGTCCTCAGAGAGCTTACTTACCTGGGGTCAAGGTGTGGGTACTAGAAAGAGTTATATTTTGATGTAATATATAAAGGAATTTTCTGAACTTTCTGACAATTTGATTTACCCAACAATAGAACAAGTTAATTTGGGATGAAATAAGCTTCCGTTTATTCATAATAGTCACACGAAAGCTTAAGAGCCACTGATCCTGTAGAATAGATTTTTTCTTTGAATGTCAGATTGAGCTATATGATATCCAAGGTTTATGAGTCTGTTAGGAGGTTGGTAGACCAGTTGGATTATTTTGATTTGAGAGAGTAGAGCGCCAGTCTATTAACATGTATGCATGAAAGCAGTTGGCCTGTTTCAAATCAGCTTGGAACATCAATGAAAGAAAAAATATCTCTTTGGCCTTTTCTCAATGTCCTTTCCAAGTCAAAGCAAATTATTCATAGTTTCCTTTAATGTCTGCTATTCTGTTTATGAGGAATGACTCAAGGGAAGTTCTCTTTAATTCAAAACAAACAGATTGCTTACATGTTGAATGGTTGGCTGATACTTAGATGTTTCCTGAGAATGTTTACTGCTTATCAGGTGTTGTATTACCTGAACTTTTAGTGACTCACGAGAAGGGACAGACATCAGGTCATGAACTCTGGTTGCTGACATTCAGATCACTCTATGGGCTAATTATGGAATTGCTGGGGAAAAAATTCTTAATAAAGCATCACCAGCAACTCATAGTTTAGCAAACCATTAAACTGCAGAGTGGATTCTCATGGCTTAGGATATTGGTAAGGGTATGATTACACATCTGTATCTGGAGTTTCTCTTGCAAGAGGCTCTGAAAAAACGGGACACATTTTTCTGCGGAGATACATGGACTAGAGGTTATAAAACATCAAGCTTGGATCAGATCTTCTTTCTTTCTGTTTCTTGTTTTCTCATTTGAGTTCTTATTTCCAAGGCCACTGCTAGCCTGCTCCCATTCCTGGCTGAAGGAAATAGAAGCTAAAGAAACTGATGCTTTTGCACCAGAAACAGAAGGATAATGAAATCAAATAACTCTTATCAATGGAGAAGTTCTGACTTAAATCTGCAAATAATCATACCTTTGTTTACTGTGCTTTGCACGTTAACTTGCCATAACTGGCTACCCCACTTCCCCAAAATCTTTCTTCTGTTTTTAGCTGAAGATGGTATTTAAGGTGATGGTTTTGGTCATTTCAGGGAGTGACTCAGTTTTCCTTGGTGTCCTCCCTGTATTCAGAAGGTATACATGTTATTGAACTTCTGTTTTTCTCCTGGTAAAAAAACAAAAACAAAAAAAACCAAGAAACTGACGCTATCAAATCTCTGAGGTGGGTACCTCAGAGTTGGTGACCCTAGCTAGGCACCCTTTCTTCTGTTCTCCACACCCACTGTTAAATGTAGAACTCGGGATTCCCTGGTCAGGCCCACTAAAGCTCAAACACTCAGAGTTGTTTTCTCCTGCTGACGGTGGTCGGGGGAGCTCAACAGATACAGAGAGGTGAACTGGCCTCATGGTTTAACGTTTAAGGATGTCTGACTTAGTAATAGTCCCAATTTTCTTCATTGCTTTGGGTAAGTCTGTTGAAACGTTTTTAATGCTTTTTCTTTTGACTTGGAAATTCAGTTTTTATGTAAGGAAATTTTGAATTCTTAAATTTCTTCCCTTTTGAATTCTTTTTTTTTTTTTTTTTACACACACACACTGTATTTTATTTTTACAAGAGATAAATAAGGGCTTCCCTGGTGGCGCAGTGGTTGAGAATCTGCCTGCCAATGCAGGGGACACAGGTTCGAGCCCTGGTCTGGGAAGATCCCACATGCCACAGAGCAACTGGGCCCGTGAGCCACGATTACTGAGCCTGCGCGTCTGGAGCCTGTGCTCCGCAACAAGAGAGGCCGCGACAGTGAGAGGCCAGCGCACCGCGATGAAGAGTGGCCCCCGCTCGCCACAACTAGAGAGAGCCCTCGCACAGAAATGAAGACCCAACACAGCCATAAATAAATAAATTAAAAAAAAAAAAAAAAAGTGTCTTCTCTTGGGGAGACCATTTGTATTTAAAAAAAAAAAAAAAAAAAAGAGATAAATAAACTGACACCTTTTGAATTCTAAACAGGATACGGAGAGGAAAACAAATCAACCTTTGACTTTTTAGGACTTAAAAAATTGAACAAGACTTCTAATTGGATTCATTTGTTTTATGTTCAAAATCAGAAGCTATAGACTCTTAGGTCATTGGAGTAGTGAGCTTATGGCCACCTCATTGTATTAAAGGGTTATGGATAGATTTGTGAAAAGATATTTCCTGGGCAAAAAGATTAGAAGATCAGCAATCTTTTAATGTTTATATTTCCTAAATAGTATTTCTATAAATATAATCTTCACTCATTGGTTCCTACAGATAATCTGCTTTATTTTGTAGACGACACATGAATATTTGGAGGTCAGGTTCTTGGCTTTCTATTTTAAAAAGTGATTGGTAATAGGTGTACCCTTTATCAGGCATTCTTTCATGAGTTCAGTTTCTCTAAAGTTCAAAATTGTTAGCAAATGGTGTAGTGGTTAGCGCCGTGGGTGTGGATTCAGTACTCAGGGGTCCTGACATCTTCCTGCCACTACAGCCAGCATGACAAGATATAAATCTCTGTCTCTCTGGGCTAGTTTTTTCATCAGTAAAAATTCACAAGTGGACCTAGATGACTTTTAATCTTCCTGCAAGCTCTAACATAAGTTTCTATATTGACAATATTTCTGAAAAGCAGTAAAGCCTCTCCTTGAGAATGGAATGGATTATATGATATTTTTTAAAAAGAATAAAATAATGTACCTCTATCTAAGTAAAATCTCAAACGAATAATATCTTTTCAAGCAGTAAAGTGATATCAAAATAATTCACATTTCACAGGATGTGTTTGTTTAGCGGGGGTTTTTGTTTTTGTTTTTTTTACATTTTTAGTGAAACACCTTGTTTAAAAAACAAAGAAAGTTAGTGTTCTTTTTCTTTAATGTTGCAGTCATGACTGAGGCTTGACAATTTCCTAAGGTTTCTGCTTTAGCCACTTTTAGAGAGTCTTCTTTGCTTCTTTATTTCTGCTTTATTTTCCTGCTCATCTGTCTGTTCATCCTGAGGAGGAAAAAATTTAAAGGAATAGATAGTCCTCCAGATAATAAGCTTCTTCTCGCCTGAATGTTTTTAGTACTTTCTCATATCCTCTCACTTTCCCAAATATGCCAATGATTTACCCCGAACCTCTCTTTTTGTCCACTGTGAGACTGAAAGCATCACCTGATAGTAGCTGAAAGAGTGCCCCTCCTGCTAACTCTTGAAGAAGCCATAGTGCATGGGTTCAAGCAAAGGCATCGTTTAGACTGTGCATGGTTTGGAATGAGAAGTAACTTAGGAGCCTATGGCCTCCCCACGGTTTCTCTGGGAACTTTTCTGGGCTTCCTATGTGGCTTTGTTTCCTCTTAAATTTTAAGTCAGATTCTTTCTATTCCCAAATCCCCGATTCCTCTTTGGTAGTAAAATTGTCACTCAGATGCATACTCTCTTTTGCAAAACCAGAGGATCACTTGTATGTTGTTGTGACAGGCTGAGTCTCCCGACGCTTGGTCACCAGTATCTCCTGTTGACACCGTCACCCGTCTCCTCTTCCTCACTCTCCTCAATTCACTCTGAGTTCATGTTCCGTCTCACCGCATCTGTTTTCACTTGCCTTTTTCACTATTTGGAGAACAAAGTTATAGTTCTGATTCCCAGAGGGGTCAATTACCCTCACCGTGTTCTCCATTCCATATTTCATTTCCAACCCAAGCTGCCATTTTGCACTTGGCTTGTTCACATCACAGTTAGGGGAGGAAGTGTGGATTGGAATCAGAGGGGAGGCAGATATGTTGAGTTGGTTTACCCAAATCCGTCAGTGCACCTGGAAAAACTATATAGCAGAGTGGATAGACCATAGGTATTAGAATCAGAAACCAGCATTCAAATCTAGACTTTGCTGCTTATGAGCTGTTTGCCCTTAGGAGGTCACATAACCGCCATAAATTCAGTTTCTTCACGTGTAAATTGTAGGCAATAATAGGAATCTTACTGGACTGTTGTGTGGAATGGAAATAACGGATAATGTATTCAAAGTGCCTAACACTTGAGAGAGAGGTGCTAAATAAATAATACTGATTCATTATTATTAATGCCACAAAACGTTAACACAATAATAAAGTTATTGATGATCCAATAGTACAGTCCTTAATGCAGTTCGACAAGTATTCATCGAGAGCCAAATGTAGACTCTAGTCTGTGTGTGAGAGTCTGTAGGGTGTATGAATGAAGTGTAAATTGTAACTCTTTTCACTTTCCCCTCATCTTCATTTTCAGTACTGTACAAAGTCCAATACGTTTAGCAAGGTACTCAAAGCTCTTCCCCACCCGTCCTCAGGCAATCTCTCCAGCCCTCCCCTCTCCCTCTTGCTCCTACAGCCTCCATTCTTGCCCATCCAGGTTACTCACATCCATATGCCTCCTTGTGTTTCCTCGGGCCAAAGACAGACAAGAATGAGGCAGATCCTACTCATTTTAAGACTCAACATAAATGTGACTTTCCCTGTGGAGTCTTTCTTGACCTGCCCTTCTACCCCATCCTCACAGGAAGGGTGATTTATATAAAACACATAGCATAATAAGCCCTTAATAAATGTTGTTCCCATGCCTGTTATCCCTCTTACCTATCTTATCGCTCCTTACTCTCACTGTTGTAAGTTTCAGCTGGCAAGGCCTCTGTCTTAGATGTCTTCTGTAGGAGAGGAAGCAAGAAGAAGTATCTCCATTACCTATTCGCTGTGTTACTTGGACACGTTCAGAATCTGTTTTTACTTCTCTAAGTGGGAGTTACTTGTGTAACTGACCTGCTGTGTATAAAGCAGTTGGCACATAATAGGTGATTACTTTTTAAATACGATGATAGTGGCACCTCTATGTTAATTTCTACATGGTTGGGTTGCTGCCTGTCACTACATTGGAACTCATCAAGGCCTGGGATCGTACTTCATGTGTTACTGTAGCTCCGTTACAATCACAGCTATGGGCTGATCACAACTATGGGATGACTGCATGCATGCTTGCAAGTCCTTCATTCTTTTCTCCAGAAATACTGTATCACCGAGGGCTCGCAGTGGCTCCAGCTCACATCCAGAGCTCCCTATGCTTATTTCCTCAACTGAGCATCTCTTCTAAGCTCACACCACCCTCTGGCACTTTTGTATCCTTGGTGGCTCTTGACTGTGCCTAAAATTAAAGTGAGAAGGTTTAAAACATTCCCCATATTTGCTTTTATTTTGCTTCACTTCCTCCCCTAAGAGGGATCTCCTTTTTGGTTCTCTAAGCAGTGTTTATATATCTAACCATATAAGATACCTTCCACTTGATGAAAAGCTAAAGTTTTGGTGCAAGTTAAATAATCGTCTGCAGTGGACAAATACAATTCAAAATAAAGGAAGAAACCCCAGGCTGGGACTTCCCTGGTGGCACAGTGGTTAATAATCTGCCTGCCAATGCAGGGGACACAGGTTCGAGCCCTGGTCCGGCAAGATCCCACATGCTGTGGAGCAACTAAGCCTGTGTGCCACACTACTGAGCCTGCGCTCTAGAGCCCACTAGCCACAACTACTGAGCCTGCATGCTGCAACTAATGAAGCCTGCGTGCCTAGATCCCGTGCTCCACAACAAGAGAAGAAGCCACCACGATGAGAAGCCCGCGCACCGAAACGAAGAGTAGCCGCGGCTCGCCACAACTAGAGAAAGCCCGCGCGCAGCAATGAAGACCCAATTCAGTCAAAAATAAATAAATAAATTAATTAATTAAAAAAAAAAAAACCCAAAAAACCCAGGCTGACTGATTACCTTAGCTTACTGTAATAGAAATTAAACTTTTGGAATGGATTCGTGCAAAAGAAAAAAAAAATTTTGTTTGTTTGTATTTGCATTTTATGTTGGTGAGTTTTATGAAACTGTGGCTTTTAGAACAGGGTGATCACTAATCTAGTGGGAGAATATGTGCAAATGAAGAAACAAAATATTGTCTGAGAAAAACAAGGACATTTTGAAAAAGATGTTAAATACACAGTTTGTCTCTAGTTCTGAAGTGTTCATTTCCTTGAATCGGGTTGTACATTTTGGGGATGTCAGAATGTCCTTCGCTTAAGTGGAATTAATGCAAGAACTGGAGCCCTAAAAACCTGGGTAGTTTTCACTTGCATGTTTTTTGTCAAAGTACTTGAGCTGATTCAGTTAATTATGCCCCCCCCCCCCCACAGAGTTCCATTTTCATCTGAACCCACATGGCAAAGCAGTAAATGATACGTGCAAATAAGGATCCGCCTCTGGGGAAAGGCTTCTTAAAGGCATGCCTGTTCCCACTTTGTGAGTTGCCAATAGTGTGCTCAGCTAGGTTGCAGGGCTGCGACCCCATGAAAGGGAACTTGTCTTCTCCCTTTTTTCCCCCAATATTAGTGTCGAAATATTCCATTTTAAATATATTTGAATACCAAGGCGAGATGTGACAAATGCATTTCTACTAAAATGAAAATGAAAGATTGCCTATTTCAGGGATTCTGTTGGAAGTATATTCTGTTCTATCTTAATAATGCTGAAGGATATATCAGAAGGTCTTTACTTCTTCTGAGGTGTCATCAAAACTCAAGCAAACGTCTTGCACTGGGATCAAATCTTTCTAGCTATTGTTGCATTTCAATTAAAATTATATTTTATAAAAAAGGGATAGAGTGTATTTAACCTCAAAATGATTCTCAATTGGAGAAATATTTTTCAAGACTCAAATAAAGTTTTACACTATAAGAAGGAAGAACTGAATGCTAAATGAATACTTTAAAATATGGTTCCTGGGTCTTTATTTTAATTTTTGGTTTTAGGCAGCACGTCTAATCATGACAGAGAGCCTTCTGAGTTTTAGGGGTTTTTTTGTTGTTGTTGTTTGATTTGCAAACTGATATAAATACCACAGTCCTGTAGGAATTTCTCTGGGGCCCAATATCATTGAATTTCAGGTTACAATGCAGTTCAATACACAGCACATGGCATAATGGGCTCTGGACAGGTGAACTGGGGTTCAAAGCCAGCTCTGCTGCTGGAGAACTCTGGAACCTTGATCAACCTCCTTATCTGGGTTTCACTTTTACCATCATAAATGGCTATACTAATGCCTCCCTGGCAGACTGACTCCGAGAATCAAATATTTCATGGTACATGAAGATCTTCACCTGTGCATGGCAGAAAGTACTGTAATACAGCGTGGTCCCCGGACCAGTAGCATGAACATCCCCTGGGAAATTGTCAGAAATGCACCTTCTTGACCCCGCACCAGACTTACTGAATGAGAAATCTGGGAGCAGGACCCAAATATCTGTATTTTAACAAGCCTTCTAGGTGATTCTGATGCATGCTCAAGTTTGAGAAATTGCCACAGTGTATAATGAACTAGATAAGGACATTTACTGACTCAGGTAAACAGCAATTTAGAATCATCCTAGAAACTCTTTAAATAAGGTGGCTTGTACTTTTTAAAATGTCATAATGGGAAGAACAATCTTCTTTATAAATTTAGAAGCTACAGATATGAATAAAAGTAGCTAATAATTATTGATAGCTTATTATCTTCTAGGGCTGATGAGATTGCGTTACATACACTAATTTGTTTATTTAACTCTCAAAACAGCCTCAAGAGAGAGGTGCTATTAGCAGCTACACTTGACTAAGCAAAGTAAAGGGATTACAGAAGCTGACCCATCAAAATGGAGGTGGGCCTCTCACTCCGCCAAATTTCACAAACCTGACGTTTAACCACAACTAGAAAAATACTTGAGGAAATCAACCTGATTCTAGAAGTCATTATTTTGACAGAATTGTTGAACAGACATTCACAATTGTATTCCATTTTTTTAAGTTTCTAATTAAAAAATATTAAACAGCCTTGAGATATAAGTGATAGATATAAAAAATACACGTATTTGATGTGTACCATCTGATGCATTTGGACAGATGCATTTACCCACGAGGCCATCACCACAGTCAAGATCAAAGAGACGTCCATCACCTCTGAAAGTTTCCCTGTGCCTCTTTTATGTTTGCTTTTGCTTGTCTTTATTGTTTGTTGTTGTAAGAACATGTAACACGAAATCTACTCTCTTAACATGTTTGTTAGTGCACAATATAGCATTGTTATTGTATTCAGCAGAAGGGATCACTTCTACAGATACAGTCTTCCTCCTTAGGCTGTGTCATAGAAACCTTCCTCACCTTCCTTCTGGAACTTATGAGTGGTGTATGCCAGTGTTTATATCTACACACACACAAATATGTATTTATGTATGTGCTTTTACACTTATCTGCATATGTGTGTATGTATGTATAAACTTCTTGAGGGTAGAAATCACATTTGTCTTATTCATCCTTTGTAGTTCAGTGCTTAGAACACTGTCTGGCACACAATTCTAATTCAATAATTACTAATTTAATCAATGAATGAGTGAATGAATGCATCTCTGCTGGTGATGGTAAAAAAATATATATATATATCAAAGATTTACAGCTTTAGAAACCAGGATCTTTTTTTTTTTTTTTTTTTAGTATATGTGCTGCCGAAACGAGCACAGGATCTTTTTTTGAGTACTATTGAACTGAAGAAATTGTGGCCGAATCTCTACTTAGAGAGCAGACACATTCACTTTAATATTTTTAACATTAACACGGCCAACAAACCCACAAGTTATTAGATCAATGTGACATTTCATTCAGCCATTAATCATAGAGACATAAATATTGAGGTTGAAAAGAATCTTAGAGAACATCTAATCTCTCCTTTTGCAAACTGGGAATTTGGGCTCGGGAGTTAAGTGACTTGTTCAAGGTTAAATGCTGGTTAGAGGTGAGGCTGGAAGTGATGCTGAAATCAAGGTCAGCTGATTCCTAGCGCAGCACTGTTCTCACTCTAGACTGTCTTAATATACTGGCACTTGGCCCTGAGTTTGGGCATGCGATACATGAAATGCAGTTAATAATACCTTTCTACAATATCATATTTAGTACAACTTAAAAGTACAAATGGAATGTTCTTCTAAACTGGCTTTGCCACTAGCAAGCTGTGTAATCTTCAACAAGTTACTTTAACATCATTGTGCCTCAGTTTCCTCATCTCTAAATCTTAGAAAAATATTGGTACCTGCTTCCCAAGATTGTGATGAGGATTAAAGGAGATGAAATATGTAAAGTGTTTAGAACAGTGCCTGGCACATAGTAAGCTCTTTGCAGATGTTATTAGGTCATATTATTTTTGGGAGGAGAGTTTGTCAGATGGCCATTTTCTTTTGAATTGGAGTGATGAACAGCTACAATGAAAGCCTAGCTGAATGGTGAATTTTCATAGATGGCAGATGAGCAAACTCTTCCTAATTCCCATTCAAGACCAGACAAAGGAGTAATGCTCTTTCTTACTCACTTATTCCCACCTGACTTGGTGAGCTGGGATATTCCTTCATGTTACTTGTTAAAAGTGTGTGACTTGGACACATTTGAATAAATACAATTGAGCAGGCTAGATGGAATCACCTAAATTCTTACCCAAAGTTTTGGATTATAAACACAAATTCCATTTGAAATGATCAATCCACATAAAAGCAACCCGCATGTCCAACATTACATAGTTGATACCTAGAGAAGTTGTAGATAGGTGTGCAGTTTACAATGAAGAGAGGAAACAAAGGTGAACCTTGCTTGAGAAAATGGGTATATTTCTGAAAACTTGTCAACAAATTAAATCTTTTTTTAAAAAAATCATGGTTAAGTACTTCTGGGAAACTCTTCATTTACCAAAAAAAAAAATCATAGCGGAAATTCATTCTGTAGTTTTCTCTCTGTTCTAAAGGCAAATCTAATTTAATTTGGAAAGATTATGAAGGTACTTACATATAGCATCATATATAATATGTAGTATATATATATATTATTCATATAGTGTATATATATGTTTATTTGTCTGTGTATATATACACACACACAGGTTTGGGTTTGTGTCAAGTTTAAAATATGCATCCATGCCGACTGCAAAACAAATTCCTTAAGTGAGCTGAGGCAATGAGTTCATGTTATTCACTGATCACTAAGCAGTTAGATTTACAGCAAACATAACCGATTGATCAGAATTGGCAGCAAACAGACTAAAGCACTCTGGTGGCATTTGCCATCACTGTTAAATTCTCCTTCATTAGGCGATTTTAACTATTTAAGCCATTTACAGGATGGTCAGTGAAAGGCATTCACATCAGAAGAACTTCTCGTAAAATGGAAAGTATATTTGGAACACAGAGTGGTTGGTCAGAATCAGGCTTAATTCTTTTTCTTTAAAAAAAACAGACAAAAAATGAGGTTGACTTGTTTGTTTGCTTTAGGTTTGGATTCTGTGTAGAAACTTGATTTCCTTTTGAGAACCCAGAAAAATGCACACTCATTTCTCATAGGACCATCATGTTTACATTCCAAGGCAGAGAGAACAGATCTTTGTTGAAGGCTGCACTTTACTGCACCGGCACAAAATGGAAACTTGAAAATTGGTTCTGCAGCTTCCATTAGGAGAAAGGAATTGTCAATTATCCATAATTAATATTTACTGAGGACTCACAAGGGTTGTAGCAGGTATGAGGGAATGTCAAGCACACCCACAAAAGTTATGTTATTTCAAGTTAAATGTAGATTTGACTGCAATGTTTTCCCACTAGTACTATATTTTTTCATTCCTTTAGAAATCTAGTTATATATTTTTAAAGAAGGGTTGACTGTATATTCCTTAACTTGTTTCTCTTTTACTTCTCCCTGCGGCAAAAAGAAGCAGCGGCAACAAAAATAAAACTTTTTATGATCCTGCTGAATCAAGATACTAAAACATGAGTTAAATGAAGAGGTGTGGTGGTTTTAATGAAGAAAAATAAAACGATTTAAGCGTTGCCAGGTGGAAAATGAAACAATCTCTTTATATGGAATGTGTAGAAGGGGATGAGGTACACAGATACCTGGGAAGGCAGTTTCCAGTGTCAGGAATTTTTTGCTGGTCTTTGATCTGCAGTCCAATTTCAGTCTCGGTCTAAGAGAAAAAACAAAGATGAAAACTGTTACTTGTTTTAATGAAAAAAATCTCAGTGAACCAAGGCTGACTATGGAAAAACCATCCAGGAAAAAAAGGTGTTGATTCAAACAGCAAACAAACCTTACAAACAAAAATCAGAGCAAAACAAAAAATCCCCCTCTTTCTCACACAGAAACCAACATTCTAAATCAGCAGACATTTAATGTGTTGTCCATCCAAGGTTATACTATTATTTGATATCCTCTGTATACCTTTTCTTTTTAATGAGTAGGGATTTTATATCTTTTGGGGATTAGCCATTGGTTCTAGCTGATAATGTTATTATTAATGTAATTCAACTTCTAAAATTATGTTAGCAGTCACCTGCCTATGGAATACGGCCGATGGAAATATTTCCCACTGCCATTTTGCTGTTAGGATATATTCTGACTTTGTTGCAAGGACTGGTTTTTACAAGTGATATTCACATGGGTAAAGGAAAAGACCTCTCTTTTTGTGCCCTAGGGCACATAAAGCTGACTTGGGAGAGCACCCTTTGACTCTCCCAGGGATTCTGGATAAAATAAGGCCTGTTAAGAAAATAGCTGCCTGACTCAAAAATATGAAAGGGAAATCTTGAGTTGCCAGAAATGAAAAGGATATTCAGATTCAGAGAAAAAAAGCCATAGTTTGGGTAGGGTGTTTGAGTATCAAGCTGGATGTTTTTCTTAGGTGTTTGGATTTTAATACCAGTGAAGACCAGGATCGAAGCCACTCTATGGAACTGGAAAGGGCTATTTTATCTTTTAACTGGGATCAAATACTCAATCTAATGTGTAGGGAAGTATCCTGGAAGCCATACACCCACCTTTAGTCACTGATGGAAACAGAGTTCCCTGGAAGACACTGGAACTTCAAGCCCACAGATGAAGAGGTTCAGGAATGTGGCTAAGAAACTAAAACTCTAAACTAAAACTAAAACCCAAAGCTAAAAACCAAATGCCACCAATAGGAAAATCCATACTCTTGGGACCACAGGTAACAGAGAAATCTAAAAGGAAACAAATAATAATATTAAAAATGTTCATAGATGAAGGGATAGACACTATAAATGTTACAGAAACAGAGAAAGCAGATTGGAAAATGAACCAAATAGAACTTTTAAGAGTAAATTTAAATTAAAAAATTTGAGTGAAGAATGTATTAAATATATTCCTTTGTGTGTGAGATGGGTGGGGGAGTGGAAACTAAGCTACTATTTAGTGTACAGTGATGCCTACCCAATAGACCATTTTCCCAACTGAGGATTTTCTCCTTAATTCTTTATAAAATTACGTAGGCAACAAATGTGTTTAATTATTTATTTCTTTTATTACCCTCAAATACTAAAAACTCTCATTTGTCATGATTTCAATATATACCATTATTTCAAAGGGTAAAAAAGAGACAAATAGAAGTCAAAAGATGATGGTTCTATTCTTTCTTCTCTCTTCCGCTGCCAGGTGTCAGTTCTGGGGTTTGATTTTGTCCTACTTATAAGCTGTTATTTCATGGATACTCACAGAAGACATGAGACTCAAGGGTCAGAGACAAAGGACCCTGTTACAACACAGCAGACAGCATGAGCATCAGTATATTCGCACCAGTTCTCCGTTACCCCCAAGTGTCACGGGGTGATGCAGAGGGCCTAGACGTATGCCTGCACATGCGGTGGGTCGCATTACAGGAATGGAACTCTAAGCTCGGGGAACCCAGTTTTGTAACAAGCAGGGAGCAATTCTGCTCTTTGTCCTGAAGGGGGGTGCTACTTCATCCCTCAAGGCTTCTCACAGCAAACACGGCCCTGTGAAACAGCCTTGGTAGAGTGGGCAGAGTTTCGCATGCTCAGCATACCCAGCAAGACGTGTAAGACCTCAGGAGACCCATAGGGGAGAGTCTCCCACAGCGGGAACATCGCTTAGCCTCTTACATTCTCACTGCCTCAGCTCCCACGCTGGTTAAATGAAGCAATAGAAATCAGATACCTCCAAGATTGGATCGGCTCTGATATTCTATGAATCTCTATCGACTAAAGGTTTTGTTCTGACGTAAAAGACGTGTTCAAACTGGGAATAACATCTCAGGTTTCTGACTTCAGTGCAGAAAGTAGATAAGCATTCATAAGATGGCAGATCTAGTAAGGGAAAGGGATCAGATATTTTAAAAACATGTTAGTGCAACTAATGAAATCACAGCCATGAAGAATTGAATCACAACAATTAAAACCAGTAAGTGATACATTTATTTTAGTATCAATTGTGGTTTGGATGTATGTACTCTGATAAAATACTAATATTATTGAATGTTATTTCCTTGGGGCCTAAAGGCTTACCTATTAATTACTTTGATTAGTCTATTTTGCTTAATGTGGGCGAAAAGAATAATTATTTCAGTTTGTGATGCTAGGCTTATCCCGTGTTTTTTGGGGGTTTTTTTGGAAGCTGTTTTGTATAACATATTCAATTTATTTCTTTATAATTATGAAGCTATATGTTTACACCGTCATCTTTTGCTATATTTATATCCTTTCTGATGACCAACTTCAATTGTCATGATTTAGAAAGGCCTCACAGTCTGGAGAAGAAAGCTTTGGTTGTCCTGTATCACATACACATACCCATGTTTCACCCCTTAATACCAAAATTGTCATTCTTTCCTTCAATTTGATAATTCACTAGGACCTGTGTTACGACGAATTTCCCATAGGTGCAAGGTGGTCCCTTTGTCCTGATCTTCTTTGAGAGCTGAGTGTGATTTCTTTATTCCACAAGGCTAGGAAAACATGCTCAAGAGCTTATTACTCATAAATTCTTCAGACATTGTTTTTCTGCTTCTTTCTAATAAGCAACTGAAATAAAGCAAATCTCCTGACATATCCTTGTTCTCTTCTGCCCATTTTTATAGAAAAGGCTTCTGCACCACTCGCATTCAGATCTATATTGCAATCAGTGTTAAACACCTCCCTCTAAAATGACTATACTGTATGCAGATTCCTCTTTCCTGCTCTTTTTCTGTTTGTCGTCGTTTTTTTTTAAGGCACATACCAGCAGTCTGCTCTCACTTCCCTGAATACTCATTTTGCTCATAGGTTCACTCTAAACAACCATAATGTCATTTTCCCTGGATATCAATAAATCTGATATATTTTGACTATCTTGCAGGCAATAAATATCCTTTTACAAAGTGCATTTCATGAATTAGCTCAAATTACATTTGGGCTGCCACAGGGAAAGTTTGCTACAACACAACACTGTATTTAACTTCAGGGGAGAACAAAACTTCTGATTCTCTCATTAAAAGTAAAGGTGAAGAGCCTCATTTTTTCTTTAACAAACATCAAGCCATTTATTTTTATTTATCTGTCACTTTTATTAAAGGGTTTCATGGTGATGTATGTTTCTTGAACTTTAGGTGTGAATCAAAATGAGCCTTTGTGTTTAATAGTGTATACAATACATCTTTTAGATGGTTTATTGTCCACCATTGATTATGAAATATTACAATGAAAATGAAAAATTGGGCAACATTGGTACAAGCTGTGGCTTTGGCATGCCTTACCTTGCTTCTTTTTATCTCTGCCTTCTCTTCATTCATTTGATGTTTTCTGCCTCACCATGATCATTTTAGTTGGTGGTACTGTGATAGTGAAGTTATTTGCCAGTTGGAAATATAAACCTTGCTCCCATTATGATTTGTTTTACTACAGAAGGGCTTAATAATTTTTCTCTACCCAACTTTTTCTACCTGTGGCAACCAAGATAGTGTTACGAGAAATTCTCTTACGAATAAAGTTTAGCTTCTGAATCTGGGGGCAGGGAGTAGAGTCCTGCTCAGCTAAGTCACTGATTTCTCTGGTTCATCTTTTTTGATAACTAGAGCCCTCAGAACAAAATGGTAGCCAGCAGGCATTTCCCAGAGAAGAGGAGTTCAAAAAGGAGTTATCCATGATGTAGTAAGGACTCTTAGGAATTCGTAGGCCTTTTATAATTGGTGTTTTCTCTCCTCTCTCACCATGACCCTTGTATATAAGGACAATATTGGGCCATCACACTGGGATGAACCTATCATCTCCTTCTAGACATGGTAAAAAGCAAGCATAAAAATCTTGATGGATCTTGTTACAATTCAGTCAAAAATTGCATACTGTGTGTTTTTTTCCCAACAAATGAATGAAAATTTGTTGAGAATCTACCATGTGAAAAACACTGGGCTCCCTGCTGAAGAGGAATCTAAGTGCGTGTAATGCATGGTCCTACCTACCATCAACTTTTCCAGGCATGGGGGGAGGGTCTATATAACTAGTTATGCTTGAAGATAGTCCTTCTATTCTGGGAAGAACAAACCAGTTATTTGGGTATATAAGAGACTTTATATAATTGAAGCTCTTTGTTTAAGAAAGCAATATTCACAGTAGAAATAGCTATGCGTTCTGATCTGACCATCTTTAGCCTCTCTTGCATGTCATTTTAAAAAACAGTGGTAAGCAAAGCTTGAAGTCACGGGATTTTGCAATTGGTCACTGATAAGATTGAATGTTATTATGAGGACATCATTGGGGAACTTTTGCACAAACTCTTGATGACTTTTTTCTGGTGTAATATTGAACAAATTTGGTAGTGTCTATTCTTTTTCTATATCTGGAAGAGCTTGTGTAAGAATAAGCTTATTTCTTTCTTACATGTTTGGAAGAACTCACTGGGAAAGACTTCTCAGCCTGGGTATTTCCATTTAGGAAATATTTTAATTGCAGACTCAATTTACTCATAGATACAGGACTATTTAGATTAGCCATTACTTCTTGTGTTAGTTTTTTAAATGTGTTTTTCCAGGATTCTATTTCATCAAAATTTTCAAATTTATTGGCACAAAGATGTTCACAACATCCTATCTTTTTAAATATTTTTTAATATCCATAGGATTGTTGCGATGTCCCCTTTTTCATTTCTGAGGTTCGTAATATATTTCTGTCTCTTTTACTTTATCAATCTTGTCATGGAATTATCTCTTATTTCTTTTATTTTCTTTGGATCTAGTTTTGTGTACTCTTTTCTGCTTTTTAATATGAATACTCAGATAATTGTTTTCAGCCTTTTCTTTGGCTATCATCAGAAATGCATTTATATGTGTTTTATACTACAGTAAATATAATATTTATATCCAGATATTTGTTATGTAGTCAGATACTGAAATACAATGAAATATATATTTACTTACATATTTATATATTATATATGTTTATATATATTCTATGTACTTATATTTTATATAAATGCATACATTAACAAAGAAAAGACTGAAATCAATTATCTAAATATCCATATTAAAAAGTATTATGAGACATACAAATTTTAAAATATGTAATATATTAAAACTGTGCTATGCAAGGGGCCCTCTTCTCTTCCTCTGTCAAGGACTGAGTTGCTTTGAGCCAAGTTGAGGTTTTGGTACGGCTCTTTCTAACTCTGGCCCACCCTGTCTCCAAGGGTTAGTCTTCCAGAGATGGGGGTGTTTACTGGGGTCCCCAGTTCCTTGCTGGGTTCCAGACTACAGTATTTATTTCCTAAGCCCTGAAAACTGCTGAAAACTTTAGCTGATTTTCAGAGTGCCTCAGCTTAAATTCTTATTTATTTTTTAAATTTAATTAATTAATTAATTTATCTTTGGCTGTGTTGGGTCTTCGTTTCTGTGCGAGGGCTTTCTCTAGTTGCGGCGAGCGGGGGCCACTCTTCATCGCGGTGCGCGGGCCTCTCACTGTCACGGCCTCTCTTGGTGCGGAGCACAGGCTCCAGACGCGCAGGCTCAGTAGTTGTGGCTCACGGGCCTAGTTGCTCCGCGGCATGTGGGATCCTCCCAGACCAGGGCTCGAACCCGTGTCCCCTGCATTGGCAGGCAGATTCTCAACCACTGCGCCACCAGGGAAACCCTCAGCTTAGCTTCTTAACCCCTTGGCTCACAGCTGGAGAATTTGGTAAAGGCCTTGAGGAGAAGACCACAAAGGTTGCACTCACTTCTTTACCTATCCCAGTTTCTCCAGGATCTTAGTCTCTCAGTTCTAGGGTGGTCTGAACCCCAATTTTTGTCTGTCCATTACTGTGAGACTGATAAATACTCTGCTGACCTTTTTGCCTCCTGGCCCAAATCTTGCACTCAGATTTTTAACCTTTCACCCAATATCAAGAAACCAGCAAATCCCCCAACGCGAAAAACAGGTCAAAGAAGTAGGCTCATCTCTCCTGAGTTCCCTTCTCCCCAGCCTCATGGCCTCTCAGTTCCTGGTTGTCTCAGCAGCTCTGTGATGACTTCAGACTTAGAGCTTTGTGTTTTATCTGGCTTCTCTCATTGTTCTTAGAGGGGGTATCCTTGTACTGCCATGTGCGCAACACAACCCGTGGTAGGAACCCTGGCATGACTAACAAAAAGTTTTACTCAGCTTTTCTGATTGGTATTTGCAGTGTTAAGACCCCTTTTTAAGCAATAAAAGGTGATTTTATGATCTTTTAATTATAATCTGGATGAATATTGTGTTGCACAAGGTAATGGTGAACATATATTGTCTAAGTGTATAAACAAGAGTCTAGAAAACTTACAAATTTCAAACATGATATATCCTCGCATTTGTAAAATTCCAATCCATATGTATATAAAACCATTCTAGTTACAGAACTAATTTCATGAAAACAAATTTTTAGTAAAAAGCCACATATAGACTTTCTATTTTGGGTTATTATTATTAAAACTGTATTATCATTGACAAGTTGCATTTCTATTCCAGTGTCACTTTTAATAAGCAATATTGTATCTCAATCATTACACATTTGCTATGTTGACATACAAATTATTTATTCATGCTATATTAACATGACAAAATAGGAATAATATAAGGAAATACCCACTTTGATCCCTGACTTCTAATATATTAATCCATTAAATCTACTTTGCCTGTGCAAATGAGGTACTTTTCACAAGCTCATTGACAAAACTTGGGAGTCCCAGAAAAGTGATAATGGGGAAATCAATCAGATTTTCAAACCAATTAGATCTGAACCTGAAATTTGGAGGTTAGGTACTAGTAGAAAAAGATTAAACAGCCCTATGTTGATTCAGCCAGTAGCAAAGTCCTACTGCCTTTGTTTGAAAAATATTGATTGAAGTTGATTGATGGACTTCATGGATGGAAAGAGAAACATATTATGGGAACTGGACAGGTCTACACATGAAGCTAGGCTCATTCATTAGTAAGATGTAAATAACGTTGCACTGTTTATATATGCTGCCTAGTTTGATTCAAATATATTTCTAATATTTTTTTCTGAGTCTTTCCATTTACACTACACTGGAAAAATTTATGCTGAGGTATTACTTATATGTCTAGAAAATAGAGGAGAGGGGTTAACTGTGCATTCAGTTGTCCCTTTAAGCCAGTTAAATACTACCCCTGGGAGCTGTTCATTCATCAACACACATCTCATTTTGCCATTTCATTTGACATCACTGGGGAAAATGTGAGCAATTTAACTTATTAACATAGCTGCCATGACATTGGGAGTAAAGACGACATATCATTATTACTCTTTATGTACCAAATCAACCAATTTCCATATATTATGGAGCATTTACTATGTCCAGAACACTGTGCAGACACGGGGGACAATAAAAAGTGACATTGAAAGTGGGCTGTGCTTAGTAGGGACCCATGCACGCCTAATACTCACATCAAAACCCCATCTCGGCTCTTAAGGAAATGAGAACCTAAAATGCAGATTGGAATCTTCAGTTTTATGTATCCTTTCTCCCCGGCATACGGTGTCATTCTCCACCGCCAACGAGAAGCAGGGGACGGAGGCCATCAACTTCAATTCGGTCTAAACCACGCTGTCGATTTCTCGTGCCTCGTTTGTGCATTGAAAGCCTGACCACAAGGCGATGTTTAGAGAAGTGGCAGGAATGATTTTCTCATCATAAGTGGTAAAAGGGGTTTTATAAGATGCTTTCACTTTGTAAACAGGTATGTATGTGATGGAGCTTACAGAGCATTCCTGAGTTAAGTCCACCCCTGTGATTGCTGCTTTGTTTAAATTTCCACTCCACCATGTGGGGAAGAATGGCCTCCTGTTTACAAAAGCTACTTGAGCTATTGTAAAATCCTGGTCTGACTGAGCGATCTGACAAAAAATGAGAAACACCAGAGAACGAGTTTACTGGGTAGTTAAGACGGGAGTCTTTTCCCATCTCACGCATCTTATAGCATCTCTAACTTCAGAGCGCCTTAGGCAAAAGCACTGGAGAGGTGGGGGAAGGGAATCTGGTAACCAGCTTTTCCTTCTAATGCCTGCACAAGCCTTAATGGCATCCCAGACCATCCTCTACCTTTATTGTTCCCTCAATACTCACCCCCAAAACTATGCTCTATCTCTGGGCACACCTAGGAGGGGGTTCTGGCTCTCTGGAAGGACTTAACTGATAGAGATGCTCTTGACCATGTGGATGTCTGGGAAGAGACAATGGCCTGGAAAAGGAGCCAAGCAAAGGCCAAGGGGATGCTGATGTTGGAGACGGCTGAGAGTCTGAGATGACACATCTGACAAGTGAAGTTTGCGTGAATTTATATTTCTTCTTTATTAATTCAAGTTTTTGGTGGATGACCAGCAAAGAGTAAAAGTTCGAGGAGCACAGACAGAGGACAAGCTAGTTGGTGAAGTTTCTGTGGCAGATGAGAGATGCAACATAGTTTAAGTTCAAATATTTACCAATCATTTAATTTAATAAACACTTGAATAGAGCTTAACTGGTGCCATGCTCTGTTCTAAGCACTCCCCAAATATTGACTAATAGCAACTTTAGGAGATCAGTTCAGTTATGACTTCTATCTATAGGGAGGAAACTGGTGAACTAAGAAGTTCAGTAGCTTCTCCAAGGCACATGGGTAGAAAGTTGCAGAGGCAGAATTTGAACTGGGCAGAGTGCCATGTGCTCTGAATCATTATGCGATGGACCAAGGAGAGCCACTTAACCAAAAGTTAGGGGATGGATCTTGAGTTCAAGGAGAACAGAGACAGTTTCTCCAGGACTCACCATTCTGGGCAAATTAGCTCCGCTTTGGACTTGGGAATGGGAAAAGGCTGGAATTCCGAAAGGGAATTGTCAAGCATTAGAATCAGAGGGAGGAAGGTTGAAATCAGTGGTGCCTGATAAGGGGGTTCATTCAATATGAAAGTGAATACCTATCACTTATGTAATTTGCACAGACCATGAGCCCCTAACGTTTTGACCTTGGGCTGATCTCAGAGTAGCTCTTCTGGGAGGAACACAGCAAGACAAGTGGAATTACGGAGTAAAAACACTTTAAACCAAAAATGTACAATCTGGGAAAGAAATACCCCTCAGTGACCTAGGAGAGAAGCAGTGAGGCAGGAGCAGTGCTGGGCATTCGGGACTGCTCAGGGTCCCTTCTGGGGTGCACTTCTTATCAGCTGACTTGCCCCCAGATTTTTCTCGCCTGTCCATGCTTCCCTACTGCCTCGTCCATTCAAACTACTCTTCTAGCTACTATGGCTTCTCCCTGGTCAACCACCACTCAACCACCTCTCCAACCCTTAAGAACCTTCTCTCCTATCCACACAGCCTGAACTTGGCCTCCATGCCACCATGTCTACTTTTTAGGTATGGATACTTAAACTTGCCTTTTCTAATTTGTTACCTTAGGAAGACAGGAATTAAACTAAATCTACTGAATAAAAAGAACAAATACATGGCAGTTGGGTGAGTAAATAATAACAACAAAACAACAATGTCATTTATGCTATCATTATTACTATTACCGTTGTCATTATTATTATTTAATAGCTAAGTTTATGAACACTCCCTAAAAATTGTCAGATACATCACAGTTAACCTTTATAATAACCTTGGATGATAGGCACACTCCCCATATTACGGATGAGGAAACTGAAGCTTAAAGAATTTAAATAACTCATCGGGGTGGTAAGTGGATAAACCAGGATTTAAACTCAGATACATCTTATTTAAAAATCTTTGGTCTCAATCAATATGTTATGGTTAGTTCAGATATGAATTTAATTGTAAGAATATATGCCCAGGAGACATTTGTTGTTAAGGGAATTTAACATTTCTATGTGTATGAACCTAATTTTCACCATTGCTAAGATGATGATGGGAATTATTTAGATTCAAATTAAACACTTCCTGGAACTATAAAGTGTAAATAATTACACCATACGAAGACAGTGGATTGATAATGGCTATGAAAGGCAGATAATGAAAGTTCATATACTTCCGACTCACGTCTACATCTATCATCATTAAGTTACAACTTGCCTGAGTGAATTGGCAAGTCATTCATAACCAGTCAATTAATACACTGTAAATCCTTGTGCAGTCCATACACCCCCAAGTACTACTGTAGACAAAACAGACAAATAACAAATTTTAATGGCGTATGAGACTAAGAATGAACAGTCAATGAGTTGGGGGAAAAGGAAGGAGAACAAACTTACAAAAAGGGTTTCCTAAGCAGCTTGTTTAATAAACTAGTCAAAACTTTGGAAAGAAAGGGGCAACTGATTTAACTAATTCATAAGAAAATTTTGAGATATTTTCAGTTGTTATCTGATTTAATAAATGAGAAATTCTCAACTTCATAGTTTTCTTGCCAGTAATTGATATTAATTAACTCTGAAGAACTGAACTGATCACTGTATAGTTTGCCTTCTCCTCAAATTTAGAAAACTCTTTGGATGATTCTATTTCAACTCAAAATTTGCATACCCCATGATTTTTGTTTTTATTTATTTATTTTTTAGATTTCAAGAATAAAAATTCTATCGCTCAAAGTAGAAACTTATAAAATCCAATGGGGATTTTAAGAAAAATGATTTATATCCATACCTTTAATTTTCTGGAGCAGAACTTGAAGTCTTCATTCAGTACTTTTCAGAGACCTCATGCCAAAGGTCATTTACCTGTGTTCAGCCCAGCTCTCTTACTGGTTAATCACCTACCAATAAACTTGACTTCCTTAACCAAAGGCTGAGACATATCAGATATAAGCTCCAGAAATCAGCAACAGCAAATAAGCCATAACTGCTTGCTTCTGTAGTTTGCCAAACTGAACCAAATCTAGCAAAGCCCCTGCTTCCCTGGTAACAACCATTTTTGCTGGCCACTTTTCTCCTATCTCCCCTCTTTTGAGTTGTGTAAAATGCCTTTCAAAACTGAAATTAGTTTTCAAATTGTTCTCTGCCAAATCCAGTAAAGCTAACAAATCTTGACTGATGCCTGCTAAGGACAAATGGTAAGAGTAGCATGTGAATCCGAAGATTTTCAAAAAGAGATTTCGCAATTAGCATGTGGTCCTCTTTTCTTCCAGCAGGTAGTAAAAAGAGAAACATCTAACAGGGTGGGTTCATATCTCACCAGATATCAAGCAGACCAGAGTTACTTGTGAGAATCTCGGCTTCCCTTGAAGTCTGGGAGAGATCTTGTAAGTTTCCCTCCTGGGCACGGGAGAGAAAACGCTCTTTTTCCCAGGGAGAAGTGAAGGCCCCGGTGAATGCGGTTTTGCTCAGGGCTCATTCTGGGGCAGGCAGACGGCCAGCCGTCGTGTAAGGCACAGTGGATGTGCAGAGTGCCGCTGAAGCATGCAGCGAAGAGACAGACAGGGACAGATCTGGAAGCTGCATGTGGAAAGTTAGTCCCTGCAATTCTAAACTCTGTTTATTTGATTCTTAAAATCTTCTTCTGAAAATGTGGTGAGTCATTGGCTCTGATCTTGGCTTGTCTGCTGGTATTCTGTGAAGCTGCTTCAATCATGGAGGAGCAAAGGAATAAGTGCCATTTTGGTTTTAATTAAATTTTGAAAAAGATTCAGCCATATCCTGCTTCTTCCTTCCATCAGGGATCCTGCAATTATTAAATTAGGCTGGTGGTGTCTACTTTCAGAATCTTGAATTTTTACCAACAGATAATTTCTCTTTTCTGTTGTTGGATATTTTCTTGGTGCATTTTACGGCTGTCATCTTTGGCAGAGCTAATCTGGTTTTCTTCAGCCACAGTTCTGCTTGTTAATCCATTTATGGATTTTTACATAGTTTCTCCTTGGATGGTGGGTGAGTGTATTACCTAGGAGGTTTTTTTTTTCGAGCCATTTAGTAGAGCTTGTTCCTCTTTTTTTATGTCTACAGTATGTGTTTGAACCCCTCCTGCCTGCTAGCTTTTTGAAAATTTATTTCAGGTCCTGGCTGGGATGACATTAGATGAAGATATTCACACAATGAACACATTTACAGAAAGTTGAGTATATTCAAGCTGATTTACTTACCTTTTTAAAAAAGTGATTTTTCTTTCTTGGCTTGAAATTTATCTACACATTAAATATCTTTTTCTACGTCAAATACCCTTCTAAACACACGTATGCACACATACAAATTGAAAAATATGATACCTTTTTTTAAATTCTACCAAATGTTTAAAGAATTAAGACCAATTCTTCTCAAACTCTTCTAAAAGAACAGAAGAGGAGAAATTCTATGAGGCCAGCATTACCTTGATACTAAAGCCAGACAAAGAAATCACAAGAAAACTACAGGCCCGTATCCCTTATGAATAGAAATGCAAAAATCCTCAACAAAATACTAGCAAACTGATTTCAACAGCATATTAAAAGGATTACACCACTCGATTGAGTGGGATTTATCCCAGGAATACACGGGTGGTTCAACATACAAACATCAATCAAAGTAATACGCCGCATTAATAGAATGAAGGAAAAAAAATCCTGTGATCATCTCAATTGATGCAAACAAGCATCTGACAAAATCCAACACTCTTTCATGATAAAAACACTTAACAAACTAGTAATAGACGGGAACTTCCTAAACATGATAAAGGGCATTTATGAAAAACCCACAGCCATATAACATGACACTTACTGGTGAAAGAGTGAAAGCTTTACCGATAAGATCAGGAACAAGACAAAGATATCCACTCTGGCCACTTCTATTCAACACTGTACTAAAAGTACTAGCCAAAGCAGTTAGGCAAGGGAAAGAAATAGAAGCCAATCAGATGGGGAAGGAAGAAGTAAAATTATCTTGGTTCACAGATAGCATGATCTGTGAGAAAATCCAAGGAATTCACCCCCAAAACTCCCAAACTATTAGAGCTAATCACTGAATTTAGAAAAGCTTCAGAATACAAGATCAAAATACAAAAATTGTTTGTATTTCTATAAACGAGCAATGAAAAATCCAAAAATAAAACATTTCCACTTATAATAGCATCAAAAAAGAGTAAATTTAACCAAAAAAGTACATTTGTACTTGTAATTGAAAACTGTAGAACATTACCAGAAGAAATTTTTAAAGAGCTGAGTAAATTGAAGCATATTCTGTATTAACAGATTGGAAGAGTTAATATTGTTGAGATAGCAATACTTCCCCAATTGGGCTATACATTCACTATAATATCTATTAAAATTCCGAAATATTTTTTATACAGACATGGACAAGCTGATTGTAAAATTCATGTGGAATTACAAGGAACCCTGAAGAGCCAAAACAATTTTGAAAAAGAACAAAGTTGGAGGATTCACATTTCATAATTTCAAAACTCACTACAAAGTTACAGTAATCAAAACAATGTGATACCAGCATAAGGATAGACATATAGGTCAATAAAATAGAATTCAGAGTCCAGAAATAAACTCATATATCTATGGCCACTTGATTTTTAACACAGAAATCAAAACCATTCATTGGGGAAATGACTTCACTTCAACAAATCATTCTGGGACAACTGGATATCCATACACTAAAGAATGAATTTGGACACTTATCTCAGGCCTCATATAAAAGTTAACTCTAAATAGATCCATGACTTAAATATAAGAGCTAAAAATACAAAACTCTTAGAAGAAAACATGGGGATACAAGTGCATTACCTTGCATTTGGCATATTCTTAGCTATAACACCAAAAGTACAAGCAAGAAGATAAAAAATACATAAATTGGACTTCATCAAGATTAAAAACTCTTGTGCATCAAATGATACTCTTAAGCAAGTGAAAAGACAACCAATAGGATGGCAGAAAATACTTTTAAATCATATATCTGAATGAGTCTATCATCCAGAATATATAAAGAACTTTTACAACTCAGCAAGAAAGACAGCTCAATTTTAAAATGGGCAAAGGGCTTAAATAGACACTTCCCCAAAGAAGATACAAATGACCAACAAGCATAAGAGAAAATGCTCAACATTATTAGTCATTAAGGAAATGCAAGTCAAAACCATAAATTGATACCACATTACGCTCTCTAGAATGGTTAGAATAAAAAAAGTGAAAATAACAAGTGTTGTCAATGGTTTAGAGAAATTGGGATCTTTTTTTTTTTTTCACACACACACACACACACACACTGTATTTTATTTTTACAAGAGATAAGTAGACTGACACCAAGCATTGTACATGGATGACCACAACAAAAGCAACAATGATTGCAATTACCAAACGTGAAACACACTCATACTATGTCATAATATTGACATTCAGTCCAGTAATCCTCCACTGTAACAGCTCCTTTACTTTGCAGTGAAAATTGATTTGTATATTCTTTGCCTCTGAGTCCTTGTTGGATTTTTTTTTTTTAATTCAGACAGAAAGTCACAAAAATTATACTCATCCTCATCAGTTCACTCAGTCCCATGTAATTAATTTTTTTTTTCATCTTGATCTTTTGTTAGCACTTTTATGAGTTCATCAGTTTTTCATTAGAGTTCTGAAAATTCAGTTCTGCTTATTCATTCAGTTCAGCAGTACAGTCAGTTACCAGAAACCTGTACTTGTCAGAGTCTTTTCCATGAATTTCTTAGAAATTGGGATCTTCATACGTTGTTGGTGAGAATGTAAAATGGCTCAGCTGCTGTGAGAAGCAGTTCAACTGTTCCTCAAAAAGTTAAATAAAGAATTACTATATGACCTAGTAATTCCACTCCTAGATATATATCCAAGAGAATTGAGAACATATATTCAAACAAAAATATGTACACAAATTATCATAACAGCATTATTCATAATTGCCAAAGGGTGAAAAATGATATCCAGCATTTCTTGAATGGGTAAACAAAATATGACATATTCATACAATGGACTACTATTCAGCCATAAAAAGGAGTAAAGTACTTATACATGCTGAACCTTGAAAATATTAGGCTAATTGAAAACTCACCCCAAACTCACATTTTTGTAGGATTCCATTTATATGAAATGTCCAGAATAGGCAAATCTTTAGAGACAAAAAGTAGAATAGTGATTGGCAGTGGCAGAGAGCAGGGGAAAATGCAGAGTGACTGGTTAGTGGGTATTGGGCTTCCTTTAGGGATGATGAAAATGTTATTGAACTAGATAGTGGTGATGGTTGTGCAGCGTTGTGAATGTACTAGAAACCACTGACTCGTACACTTTAAAATGGTTAAGATGGTGAATTTTATGTTATCTGAATTTTACCTCAGTTAAAAAAATTATAACAGGGTACCATTCTCAGGTAGTTCACAGTCTAGTTGAGAAGGAGATAGAACAAACATACATCAAAAATCCAGTAGAGGCATTCCTTACTTTCTCTGGCAGCATGGAACCATAATATGGCTGTGCAAGCTGAAATTATGCAGAGATCTTTTGATTTTTTATTTTTCAGCTTTACTGGAGTATACTTGACAAATAGAAATTGTATCTGTTTACGGTATACATCTTGATGATTTGATATATTTGTACATAGTAGGATGATCACAGTCAAGGTAGTTAACATGTCCATCAGTTCACACTGGTTGTCTTCTGGGGCGGGGCGGGGGGTGATGAGAACACTTAAGATTTACTCTCCTAGCAAATTTCAAGTATACAATACAGTACTGTTAATCATAGTCACCATGCTGTACGTCAGAACTTATTTTTCTCGCAAAACCGGAAGTTTGTACCCTTTGACTGACATCTCCCCATTCCCTCTTCCTCCAGCCCCTGGCGACAGTTTCCTTTGGATAAATACTCAGAAGTGGGATTGCTGGATCACATGGTCGTTCTGCTTTTAATTTTCTGAGGAACCTCCATACAACTTTCCATAATGGCTGTAACAATTTATAGTCCCGTCAGGTGTGTACAAGGGTTCCCTTTTTCCCACAGCCTTGCTAATACTTATTTTCTTTTGTCTTTTTGATCATATGGCCATTCTAACATGGATAAGGTGATTTTTCTTTGTGGTTTTGACTTGCATTTCCCTTATGATTAGTGACGTTGCGCACCTTGGAAAAAGTTAATATTCCATAGCATTAAAACATTTTGTTAAAATGTTAAGAACTCTTGTACTGTATAGAGAAATAAAAAATTAGAAAAAATAACAGTACAGTGTAATAGAAAACGTTAAAAATATTGTGAATTAAAGTGTTTTATTTCTTTACAAAACAAGTATCAAGAGTGGTTTGGGAATGCTTGCTTGTTCTCTTAGCATAACTTCTGCTATGGAGTGAGGACCCATCTTTTCTATGCCTTTGCAAATTTTCATGCTGTTTTCTAAGTTTGGATCAGCTTCTGATATTTTATCCTCTGTATTTTCAAAGTTATAAGATACCTGTGCAGCTTCTTCTCTTTTTCTGTCAGTATTTTCATGCTTTTCATCACAACTGTTTTCTTCATTTATATCAATACGGTCATTTTCACAAAGTTCCCCTGGCTGCATAGCTAATAGAATCTCTTGAAATACAGCAGTGTCAGTATTCCCAGGATTTCTTCTAATTTCATTTACATGTGATTCTAGCTTTATTTCTGATGTTACCACTTTTCATTTCTTTGCTACATTTTCATTATTGTTGACCAGTTCCCTCTTTGGTTTTCCAATTTGTGTAAAACGTCACTTGGTTTTCTCCCTGAGAGACAAGGAATCAACACAACTACACGCTTTTCTGTCTTTTTGTAAACTGATAACAGCGACCAACCACCAGCGGACTCTGAAGGAAATGATGGGGTTTGCCACTGATCATGATGCATATCTGTTATGTACATGTTGATCTGTAAACTAGAGAGTGAGCAGCAAAGTTTTACTTTATGCAATTACTTACAGTTAATATGCCATGTAGCTGAAATTGGAACCATATTGTTGGGGAAATTGGTGCTGTTTAACTAAACCATGATCATCGTAATGATCATATTGGTGTCTACTGGAGTCAAGCAAGGTGAGGACTACACGTACTAAAATTGTGCAGTATTGGGTAACATTGCAATAGAAATTTAGAGATTGGACTCATGATGACTTGCATTTGTTTAAGGATTAAGGTGTTCTTTTAGGCTAACAGTTATGAACATAAGCTATGAAGGAGGGAAGAAGCATAGCATAAGTGTGTCAATGAGCAGGTTTACCTGAATATAGCAGAGAAAGTACAGTCTTACCGATGGCTAGGCAGGAAGAGGACAGTCTGTGACAGGGCTTGAGATTTAAGCAGAATTGTAAACTGGAAAAAAAAAATCTATTGAAATGAAAAATTGTGATTTATAGAGGAAGAAAACCTGAGATTTTCTGCTCTTTGTTCACATTCCATTTTTAATCTTTGGCAAGTCATGGGCATCCGCTTCCTTATTTGCAAAATGAGTGTAATTGTACTTAGTGCAAATGGCTGAGTATAAAGATTCTTGAAAGTGGGAAAAATACTTATGACTGTGCCCATTCTTCAAACATTCACTGAATGCCTGCTTTGAGACAGGAACTGGGCTAAATATTTCTGTTCGAGAGAGGATAAGACATTGTCTTATGCTGTAAGGGTTGGGAGATGTCTTATGCTGTAAGGGTTGGGAGATGGGAGGAGGGAATAGTTGAATAAACTAAAAATTACCCAACAATCTGGTAGATGCTGGAAAGGAGGTAATAGTGAATAGTTGAACAGGAAGCAATCCTGATAAAATATCGCAGCATTTTAGGAAGAATTCTATGGCAATTCTTGGCAGGATGAATTGAAGAGGATGGATGTCTAATGTTAGTGAAGAGGTAATAGCTCCCCTTTATTGGTCCCAGGTCTAGGGGGAAACCACTGGAGTGAGGCACTGAAGTGGAATAGAGGAAACGTCTGAAGTCAAGAAAGTCAAGATTCTGAAGGACCAGAATGTCTCATGAATCATCTACATATAAAACTCCGAAGAATGATGGCAGGATTCATCCTCATTTATAAAGATACCCTACATGGAAATAGGTCCTTGATAATTCAGGGGATTGACTTCAATCTTTGATTAGTTATTATAGCCTGGAAGATCGATTTCCAAGAAGCATCAAGTGTTCATTGCCTGTAGCAAGTTGTATCTGTGCTTCTCAAACTGTAATGTGCATAAAAAAATCACCTGGAATCTTGTTAAAATGAAGAAGCTGATTCAGGAATTCTGGAGTGGGACCTGGGATTCTGCATTTTTAAAATCTCCCAGGTTGGCTGCACCTGAGTAACAAGGTATGACATTTTTCAGTGAGAGCTTCAAGTTGAATAACTTATTCTCCTCAAATCCCATGACTGTGGTCATAATTTGAAAAGTAGAGGAAAAAGCACTTTGTCTCTTATTCTAATACAACATAATTATCATCATTTTGTGAGTAATAATTTCTCCTTAAAGTTGTCATCGTACTATAATAATAGGTTTTATTTTCTAATTTTTGCCTAACATAGAAGTTTGTATCATAAACTTTTCCATGTTATTACTTAAACATTTTTATTATGTGTTTAATATTCTACTGGGCATCATAGTCTCTTAATTTTTAAGCTATTATTGAACATTTGTATTGTATCAGCTTTTGCCTGTTGGTAAAATAATGGCAGCCTATGAGTATCTGTGTATATTTTAAGTATTTATGGAATTTCTTTACTCTAGAATAAATTCCCAGAAATGGGAACTGATGAAAGGTGTGGGCTTAATTATGATTCTTCGTTCTTATTGCCAAATTAGATTAATTGGCTATTGTGTTCCTCTACCTGCGATAGTAAGTGTATTTATGGATACTATAACCTTTTAAATGTTTGCTAATTTAATGGGTGACAATTTATAACCTGTTTTATTTTAATTCGCTTACGACTCTTTGATTACCACAAAGGTAGGTGGTTTTGCACTGGCAGTGTAGTAGGAGAACAAATTTCGTGAGCTCTGGAGTCAGACCACTTAAGTTCAAATCCTGACTGCCAATTCTAGATGGTATTTCTGAGGAAGTTACTTAACTTCTCTGTGATTTTTTTTTTCCTGCTTCGCAAAATCTAAATATTTATGGCATCAATGTCCCGCGGATGTTTTGAATATTAAATAGGATAACATTTGTAAAGACCTAAAAATAGTGTTTAGAGCATACAGATGGTCAGTAGTTAGCAGTAGTAGTTATATTTTCAGTTGTGAATGGTCTGTTCGTACTCTTTGCTTGTGGGCATTTGTTACTGAAAATGTTAATACTAATTAATAATTAGATGAAGGATGGAAGCAATGGTTTAGATTTGTACTGTCCAATATTGTATCCACTAGTCACAAGGGACAATTTAATTTAGTTAATTAAATTTAAATAAAATAAAAGTTACGTTCTTCAGACATTTTAACCACATATCAAGTGGCAGTAGCCCCATATGTCTAGTGGCTATTGCATTGCACAATGCAGATTTACAGAACATTTTCTTTATCACAGAATGTTTTATGGACAGTGCTAATCCAGATAATTCCTATTATTGAGATTAAGTGTCTTTTGAATCGTGAATTATCCAATTGTTTGCCTTAAATTCCCACTTCATTTTATTACTATAGTTTTGGCATTTATTGCTCTGTTATTTGAGATTTTCAGATGTATTTCTTTACTTTCTTAAAGTAACTCTAGTAATGATATAACAAAGTCATCCAGAAGAGGTGTCAGGAATGGGAATTTATGCTATGTTTGGATAAGTACAATCAAGGGAAAACAAAGTGCTCGAAATGTTTTACAATTTTTATAGAGATTGTAATGGAAAGAATTTCATAAACCAGATAACTTGTCATTTATTATTTTTTCCAATAATAGACCAGGTATAAGAATCTTAATTTCTTGAAATAGTTAAAATTATTTTGTTTTTCTGTTATTCGTGTATTATTTATAATTATCAAATAGTGGTTTCTTACATATAGTTAACACATAACCAACTTTACTGGGCAGCAGAACATTGATATTGATAGTTGGAATCTAACAGGCTACTAATATGTTATTTTATTTTCCTTATACTAACTTTACTTGCTGAACAACTTGAGGTAGCAGACAAAATAGTAATACATAATAAACTGAATAAAAATTGAAAAGATGAAAATAAACAAAAATAGAATACTTAAAATTTTTGGTCTTATAATTCTTAGTAGAATTCTTGGTGTTGAAAAATGGATCATTTACCACTCAGAGAACATTTACATACATTTGAAATGAAATCCTGACCTCTAAAAGTGATTTCATGAGTCATATGGCTTCTATATTGTTAGAAGCATATATATTAGGAAAAAGTAGAATACCAGGAGTAAAAGGGAAATGCTTTAGGGATTCAAAGGAGGAAGCTAGCCAAGTCATTTGAGGGAATCAAAAAGTGATATATGGACAGGTTAACATTAGAAATGGACCTTAAAGGATGGGGAACACTTTCTTAAGAAATTTAAGAATATTCTTATAAACTCATGAATTTTCATATATTTGATGTGTTGCAATCCATTTCAGATATTATCCTTTTTGACTGTCTGGAGCCCCATCTTTGGCCTGTAGGGACCCTTCATGTTGCTCCCGTCTCCTAGAACATGACTCAATTAGTTTTTCATGGCTTCCTTGCTTTTTAACAAAATGTCCAGACTTATCTTAAATATGTCCCGCCCTAGACTTGGAATCATGATGGGCAACATTTAAACAAGAATCTGAGATATTGGGGAAAAGTTTTGGAAGTTAGATGAAAAGCCATGAGCAAAGGCATTTATAAATGTTGAGGGAGGGGTTGAGGTTGGAAAATGCTTCTGTAGGTCTACCCAAAGGAGTGGAGAGTGGGTGGATGGAAGATGGCATGGTTGTGGGGAGCTGGTTCTAAAAACTGTAGGCAGTGATGAATTGTCTTATCATTATCATTTAACATTTTTAAACAGATGGATGACTTGATTGCAATTGAATTTTAAGAAGGCAGATTTAAATATGGTATGTTAGATGAGAAGAAACTGCAAAGAAATTAATTACCAGGCTATTACAATAAATGTGATGAAAGCTGGGGAAAATTGCAGCAGAATTGGACAATATTGTATAGATGTCAGGGATATTCTAGAAGTAAAATCCACAATACTCGGCTACCGATTAAATACAGGAGCTCAGCAAAACTAGGAGTCAAAAATATTACTGAACTTTGGAGCCTGGGAATATAGTCCTTCAACAGGTGTAGGAAGATCAAAAAGAACATTTGGATTTGTGGGAACACAGTTGGATTTGGGACACATCAAGGTAGACTAGGTATCTAAATTTAAATGTCCAGAAGGCAACTGGAAACACGTCTAAAGCTAAGGAGGGAAAAGAGAGAGAGATTTGGCAGTCTTTGATACGGAGATTGCAATAAATCCATAGAAAGGGATATTAATTTAAGAGATTGTACAAAGAGAGGAAAAGATGGCTTATTAGAGGATCTTGCACAGTCCTTATCATTTAAGGAGAAGGAAAACTATAAGGATTTGTTGAAGGGGACTAAGAAAGAGACTGCATAGAGTTAGGAGGAATGAAGATTGGTAGCATGCAAACTAAGAAATGAGGAATTCTCAAGGATGAGACAGTACTCAACTGAAGGTTAAATAGAAGAGGAATTGGGAAAAGGCATTTTATTTTGCAATTGTGTAGTCATCGGCCAATGAAGGGTACACAATATAAGTGGAAAACCTCAAACGTGGGGATGACTAGGAATGGGTGTTCCTTGGGTTAAGAGGTTGAAGTCTGGAAATCCTTATAGCCAAACAGGACGTCCCAGATGCAGCTGGGAGGGTTTATTATAAGAGAGCCAGGAAGTAGGCAGAGCAGCAGCCAAAGGCTAGATTTGAGATGTCAACAGGTGATCAAGAGCTACAGGCAAGGTGGACATGGTCAGAGCACCAAGGCAAGGGGCAGATAGGCTAATAAATATCAAGACCTGAGACATATTGTCAGGTGACATGACCGGAAGTTCTTTAGTTGTCTTTTAGTGCCACTTCTCAATAGGAGCTCAGGGCTCTTAAACATAGTCCTGGAAGTGGTGGAGAGGAAGTCTGCAATAAATGAGATGAAACAAGCTGGAATGAGCAGGTCTGAGTACTTTTGCAAGAAGTTTTTAGTGAAGGGAAGGGAGAGTGACTTCAGAATGAAAAAGGATCAAGAAAAGACTTTTTATGAGGTTACAGGAGAGTTGAATATGTTTATAGGCAGAGGAAAAGGATTCTGGAAAAAAAGGGGGATGTAAAGATGGAAGCAAGAGGAAATAAGTTTGGAGACAGAAGTAAAAACAGCAGCAAACAGAAAAACATAACCCAAACCAATTTAATTTTCCAGGCATCAGGCACTATTTTCTCATTTGGTTTCTGAGATTCTATGGTGTTTGTTATGCCACAGGATCTGATTTATGCGTAGATGCAGTTTATTTTAGTAGAATTGACTGGCAACTGGCTCAGATTCCAGGGGAAGTACAGCAGGATTTTCATTTGCCAAGATATCACCAGTCGCTCCTTATTTTCACTTTGGACAGTGGTGATGGTGGATTTGCATGAGGCGCCATGCTTTCTTACTCAATTTCCCCTGTAGATCATGGGCATGAATTTTTTTTATAGTTGCTAGAAACTTTAGTACACTCTAAGGCCATGGAAGAGAAAAAAGGGAACCATCCTTATTTGAGTCTGAGTATATAAACTGACCTCAGTAGCGTGATGTCTTACCACCGGTCTGCTTTTCACTGGTAAGGGGGAAGGTTTATTTTCAGGATCACACTTTAATGACTCAATATCTTTAATATCAACCAGAATCATTATTCAGCTGGTACACAATCCCAAATTTAACTAATTAATTAAACGTTATACTCATTTCTATGAATCATATATTCCATAGAGAACTTCACAGATTATTCTTCTTGACACTGGATTTTGACTTACCCATCTGAGAAATGGCTGTCTCCAGTTAGGTTGAAATATTTACCTATCCAGTTAGAAAGCAGAGTTCATTTGGCAAGAACGCAAATTCAGGAAAATATTTTCATGAACGGGAATTATTATTTTTTCTTAAATTTGACTTCCCATATGCCAGATGTTTCTATTCTGAGAGTGTGTGAGAGGAAAAACTCTCCTTATTTTATTTGTTTTTCCACCAGCACAATTATATGCATTCCAGGAGAATCCTGGTATCCGAAATTACTCAGTGGAAAGATAACAGTTGTATAAATTTTCCCCAGCAGGTATAAAATATCCATTGAGGAAGGTGAGGACCTCAGACACCTTTTAAACTATCTGGTAATCTGCAGGAGCTCACAAAGGATATAAACATCAAGGCTTGAATGGAGTAGTCTTATCTCCCACTCACTTTGTTCATTTCTTTCCAGTCATTTTCAGCGGAAGCTGCCAGTGAGGTTAATTTCTTGACTGTTCTGTCAAATGTTAGGCTCTAGTACACATACTTGTGTATATACGAACAACTGTTTTTTAATAACCTGCCAAGAAGCTATAATCTTCCATTGCGGTCCCCTTGGGATTTAATTAGAATGGTTTTCCACAGCCTGACATGTTTATGGGGCATAGGTAAAGAGACAGTTCATAAAACTGTCAATTTTCTGAGAAATTAAAGAAAAATTGGGCTGCTTAGTGCTTTGGCAATTCTGTGCTGCTGATACTAGCACGGCAAGCAATGAAATCAAAGGAAACATAACGAGATACTGATGCATTAGGTATGGGCGGGTTAAAAATAATGTACAAGGGCATTTGTCAATTTGAATGCATAAAGAGGCAAGTGGAGAAAGCAAAACATAAACTGGGGTAGCCTGACTTTGGGGTGTTTGGGGTTCAGGATGTGAATACGGAACCACAACTTATTTGCATCTGGAAGATTTATCATTTTGCTTAATAGGCAAGATCAAGAAATGAATTCTAGGGTAGAGGGTGGGTTGTAGAGTCTCCCTAGGGGAATGGTAATGTGGTGAGCAGTGCTTTCATTTGGGGATTCTTCATTTAAACTATCTTTTGCTTCTTTAGGTAAAAGTTATTAGTCTAACATAGACTCTGTATCG
Organism: Eschrichtius robustus; assembly: GCF_028021215.1. Classification (NCBI taxonomy): domain Eukaryota; kingdom Metazoa; phylum Chordata; class Mammalia; order Artiodactyla; family Eschrichtiidae; genus Eschrichtius; species Eschrichtius robustus. The sequence goes on along the minus strand of NC_090835.1, from coordinate 102,351,989 downwards.
CGAATTAAGTCTGTGGAAACAAGTGAAGCCAACATATCTTGGCCAGACCTCTTTGTGCACTCTGTCTTTAATAAAGGTGTTCACTCTCTTTTCCAGGCTCTAACTGTGGCAGGTGTTCTTGACCAGGACCCTGAATTAGCTCAGGCATAGCACCTGACCTGCAGTAGGAAACAGACCCATCTGACAGTATCACGAGATCTTAAGTATTAGGCACAGCCAGGAAATGTTAAGATTACCAGGGTTGGGGAGGGAAGGATTGGGAATTTGGGACTGGCAGATACAAACTATTATATATAGGATGGGTAAACAACAAGGTCCTACTGTATAGCACAGGGAACTATATTCAATACCCTGTGATAAACCATAATGGAAAAGAATATGAAAAAGAATGTATATATATGTATAACTGAGTCACTTTGCTGTACAGCAGAAATTAACACAACATGGTAAATCAACTACACTTCAATAAAATTTTAAAAAAAAGATTACCAGGGTAAGAGCTAATTATTCAAGGAGGGCCTACTTTATTCTCAGAGACTGTGTTGGTCAATTTTCATGCATTTCTCCATATAATTCTCCCAACTGCCTTCTGATGTATGTACTATTGTTCTCATTTTACACATGAGAAAAAGGACACATAGAGGAGTTAAGCAGCCTGTCCAAGGTCATCTAGCCAGTGAGAGGCAGAGCTAGGATCAGGGGATCATTATCTACCCTCTTTTCATGATATCATGTTGCCTTTAAAAGTACTATAAAATGGTGGAGTACGTACAAAATATGAGTTTTGGAAGAAGAGGAAATCCAACATTGAGTGCTGCAAAAATGGTTTTGGCTTGAGTAGTAAGAACCCCCCTGTATTTGCTAAAAGCCCCTATCCTGGCAAATCACTGGCATGGGTCCCCTGGAAATGAGTGACATCTGAATAATATCACTCAGGACAGGGCTGGGGCTGGTAAAAAGCAGAGCTTGGAGACCAGGTGCCACTATGGTGTTTTGACCTTGTTCCTGGAGAGCTCCATCCCTACCATCTGGGGAGTCCAGTTCATGTCCTGGGAGTTTTATTTATTCACCCATCTATTGGGTGTATATGCTGTCACGGAATATGAGCATATTTTCAAAATGGGATAGAGAGTCTTGCTCGCAGAGTGAAAGCTCCCAGGTTTTGGAGTCACGTGGGCTTGCATTCAAGATTCTGACTCTGATACTTACTAACTATATAAACCTGGTTATTTTTTGACCTCTATGTCACCCAGTTTTACCCCAGAAAATTGGGGAAAGTTGGATAGATACTTTAAAAATGTTGGTTTTATCTCCTTTTCTTGTTCTTTGAGACCTCCTAAGTTAATAGTAGATGTAGACACAATAAGAATGAAAAATAAGATTATAATATTTACAATTTTGTAATGATAATAATAATCTAGTTTGCTGTAGCTTCTTCCATCTAAGGATCCAAAGATGATTCATAATCATTAATTAATTAAAAGAGGTGTAAACTGGACCTTATAGGGGAATAATGAGTGGATTCTGCCTGGGATGATGAGGGCAGTTTTGCAAAAGAGATGATATTTGAACAACATAAAAAGCAGATTTTTGAAAGGAGACCAAGGATGAAGAAAGTTTATGGGTAATCAAGAGTACATGGCCATCCTATGTTCTTGAAACACAATGTGTGTGTTTACACTTGTGTGGGTGAGGTTGCGGAAGTGGTAAAATGAAGAAGCACCAGAAGTGGAAGATAGATTGAGTCCCAAGGGTAAAAACTCTTTCACATTAACACTATTCTACTGGAATGAAAAGCCATTGAAGGATTTTAATCAATAAAGTTAGAAGAAAAGATTTATATAGCTTAAACATTGGTTCAGCAGACATTTCCATATGATGATAATAGTTTAGTTCTGAGCCACTTAAATTATGTGTTGATGCCATCACTTCTGTACACAAAACAAAACAACACTGTTAATTTCAAGTATGAGAAGCATATCAATAGTTCTAGCAAAAGATGTAAAACCAGTGAGGTGGTTTAATTAACCCTTGAGTTACTTCCAATGACAAAACCCCATTGAGTTGTTGAGAGAAGAAATTTTGGGGAAAAAAAAAATCTTGTTGAATAATACATCCTATAGCAGAACATAGTCTTGATTTAAGAGAAATTAGGGATTTACACAGGATCAGGGATGCCATGGATTAATAAAGTCCATAGCACAGCACTTTCTAGCAACAGCAGTTTTGCTTGATTTCACAAATCAAGAGGCCTGCCAACACTGAAATTACCTCCAGAGTTAAGTGTCTTATAATTACAGTCTATGTAAAACCATAATTAATGCAATGTTATACTTACAATTTTGTAATGATAATAATCTAGTGTGCTGTAGCTTCTTCCATCTAAGGATCTAAAGATGATTCAAAATCATTAATTAATTAAAATTCTTAAGCATCCCAAGGATAAAGTAAATGGGTTTTTCAGAACTCAATGCTCAGTTTAAAGTAAGTTTAATCTTCACTTGGAACTACTATAAAATAAATAAGTGTTGGGGAGAGGGAAAATGAAGTGTGGTTAGTTGGAATTGATCAGAGTGTTGATATCATCTTCTTTTAAATGTGTCATTTCCAGCAAGTCTGCCAGAGCACAGAAAAATGAGTAATCTCACGGAATAGTGACTCTATTATAAGTCTTAGGTGCTGTTAGAAGGTCACCTATGGACATATGGCAAAGAACTAAGTCCTTTTAGGTGAAATGATTGATATGAAGGTAGGGGTAATAATATCCTTTGTAACGATTCTTGAACAAAGCAGAACTTGGTTCTGGATGTGTAATTGTACTACCTGACTATTCTACAAGTGACTCATTTGCAATTCTAAGTTGTATTATACTGTATTATTTTATTGTAATACTTGACCAAAAAATGAATTAGGTTTGTAATGTTTATTTATAACTTATTCTGGCACAAAGATAATTTAGAAGCACGTGCCCAAAGAATGTTATTGCTCTGAGTTCATTTCAAACAGAAATTTATCTTCCCCTACAGAAAAATTTTTTAACTTGTTAGAGTTACTTAAGAAAAGATGAAAACCTGTTGCAATTTTTAGATCGGTCATCTTTTAATCTCTTTTGAAAAGGCCAAGGCAGAGTTCTTCCTTATTCTTATGTATGATTTTGACCAAAGATATTATTACAGGGTACTAATGTATTCCTCATTGCTTTATATTATTTTCAAGCAATTGGTTGCAGAAAAATGATATTGGATGTAGCAATAAAATATTTAACTGACCATAACTGTTAAAGAGTGGAATTCATCATATATACAATAAATGGTACTATAGAATAATTTCTGTAGCCATGATACACAAATCAGGTAAGTATATTTATTATAATAAAATTATTAAAATAAACTTAGTATATAATAAATATACTTTTGTCACAACCAATTAAAATTGTTTTACTGGTTTATTTTCTTTCTTAAGGATAAAATGAGATAATCCACCTTGTCTGTGTAATTTGTCTCCTCTTTTTTCTTTTTTTTCTCTATCTATATAACTGTTCAATTTCTCTTTCTCACAGAGTACTGCATTTATTTTCATTATACACTCAGTTGTTTCTCTATTTTTTTGATCCATTTCTTCCAAGATTTTGAAATCATTAATGTTACTCCTAGGAAAAGTATCAGAAGTCATTAGATACAGATTTCATGTGATTTGTCTTTGATAAACCACAAATCATCAGAGGGCGAATACTTTAGCAGCCCAGGACATTATATTTTTATTTCTTGCTATTTGATGTCTTGTGTCTTTATCATTTTATCAAGTTACCAAACCACTTATTGGCTTTTACACATTCCTAAAGTAAAACCAACTAAATAACTGACATATTTCTCTCTCTCTCCGTATATATAATAAAATAGAAATAAAGAATAAAATAGAAAAGAAAGGAAATCAAGGAGAGATGTGCTAAAGGTCACTGAAGTGCTATAGAGAATTCATTCAGATCAAAGAAAGTTGGAAGTTATTTGACAGTGTTTAACAGGAAGCAGCTGTGTCGGGAAATCTTCTGTAATAATTTATTCTTCTTTAGACTTGCAGAGGACTGTGGTGTCTCCAAAGAATTCAAATCATTGAATGTGGTCACCCTCTTCTGATTTCCTTTGCCTATTCAGTTCAGGAGATGTGATGCAGTGTGATGAGTCAGTGTTATGTCTGATGGAAGTGTCAGGCTCTGTAAGTTCTCTGCCCCAGGATCCAGGGTGAAGTGCTACAAAGCACATTTTTTGGTGAAGCAGAAATAGCCTGGCCTTTCCTGCACTTCCCATGGCTGTGGTAGATGGAAAGCAATGAATTCAGAATTCTCAAGTTGGTTGAGCCATTGTACCAGTGAGCTTTGCTTCAGGCACCCTGGATATTGCCACATGAGAACTAGATTTCATTTGTTCTCAGATGTTTGCAGCTGAAGGGCCACATTTGTGGGCTGAAATTTCTGCCACGCAACCAACCGCACCAGCTTCTACTGCCCATAAATAAATATGCATCAGAATTTGCTAGAATTTATTGCAAGATTGACCTTCTGTTTCATGAGTTCATGATAATGTGAAGCCTGGTTTTATCAACTATCCAGGTAAAATAATAAATTCGTGTTATTACCTAATTGTAAACAAAGATAAAACAGGTCAGTGGAGGAACTCTGAATCATTAGAGAATATTTGTGAGAACTTCTACTAGATATTGTGAGAAACAGGAGAAAAAATGCTGTAGTTTACAGTGAAAGTCACTGGCCTTCAAATTCATTATTACCAGAAAGTCTGAAATTGGACGGTAAGTTCTATTCTCTGCCATTGACATTGGAGAATCAACTGTGGTAGAATTAGCTGAAGAGACTTGCAGATCATCTGGTGGCCCCTCCGCACCTCGCTTACCTCACTCTTTTTCAGAAACAAAGAGGCTAAGTGATTGATGAAGGCCTTCAAGCTTCCCACATCTGCTGTCTTTCCCCAGCAAGTGCACGTGTCAGTATCCTCACATGTTCTCCTTTTCTCCTCTCCCATTTCTAGAAAGAAGTGTCTTTTCTCAGGTGTTAAGTTTAAGACCGATACCACCCCCGTGCTTTGGCTCCGTGCTTCCTGAATCCAGAGGACGGCTCTGGGGTCTTCTTCCTACAATGACCTTCATTCCTTCCTTTATGTAACTTCTCTCTCACTTCCCATAAAAGGAAATCAAATTGCACTGCATCCAAACCTCCCATCAGCTTGGTGATCTTTGGAAAATGTTTTGAACATCTTATTAGGGAAAATACACACATACACACATACACACACACACACACTCACACACACACACACACACAAGTGGAGAGAACAGAATAATGAGCCCCCATTCATGCAACACTGAACTTCAACAATCCCTGACTCCTGGCCAACCTCGTTTCATCTCTACCTCCACCCATTGCCTCCAGATCAGAGTATTTTGAAGCAGATTCCAGATATTAAATCACCTCTAGGATTTATTACTAAAATAAAAGAACTCTTTCATTAAACATGACAGCAATGTCATTCTCACACTTTAACAGTAATACTTTAATAACTATCAAATATCCAGTTAGTGTTTGAATTTTCTCAATTGTCTTGGATAATTTTTTAAGAGTGTTTGAATCAAGATTCAAATACGATCATCCTTTGCAATTAGTTGATGTATCTCTTAAATCTCCTCCTCCCCCTCCTCCTCTTCTTTCTCCCCCTCCTCCCCCCCCCCCCCCACCACACATTTCTGTAACTTATTTGTTGAAAAATCTGTGTATTTGTTATGTGGAGTTTCCCACAGTCTGGACTGTGCCGATGACATCCTGTCATGTCGTTTAGCAGGTTCTGACCCCCATGATTCCTACAAATTGGTAGTTGTATCTAGAGGCTTGATCAGATTCAAATTTTATATTTTTGCAAGAAATACCTTCTAGATAGTGTTCTGCACTTCAGTTAGGAGGTGGATAATGGCTGGTTGTCTCTTGTGACATTGGAGTCAATTGCCCAGACCCAGCGGCCCACACACCACTGTGGGCAGAGGCAGTGGCAGTGACCTGCTCTGGGTCCAGGCAATTAGGGGTGCATTGCCTGCAGTAATTTGGATCCTAAAGAGGGTTTAAACAGCAATATAACTAAGTAAATACTGGCACACTTTTTATCATTACTGAGGCCACTAATTTTAAATAATATCTCTGAAAAATCTTCAGCTGGACTAAGTTATAAACAATTGCTGCGGTTACTGTTGAGTTTTAATAATATATATGTAAGCATAAATAAGCACATTTTAATTACCTATCCTTTCATAAACATTTTCTCCTAAGTGGAAGTTAGTTTGGAGAAATCCAGTTTCGCAGTTGGCCTTGACACACAAGGACTGGGGGGAATGTTTCCATTTTAAGGATGATTTCCTAAGCTTTTGGGAGCTCTGGGTGCAGTCTGTGACTTCGGTCCCTTTGAGGCTACATAGTCTTGTTTAATTCCAAAATCCAATAATATATCATAATCATTGTCAAGAGGAACGCACAGAATGCAAGTCACTTTACTTCTCAAGTGATCATTTTGTGTGACAACTTGAAGTTATTCACATGCTGTTTGTTTTTTGAATTTAACTTCATTTGTTCTTAAATTTAAAAGACAATAGCGCGTGAATTGCAAGGTATAAGAGTTTTGTTTGGTAAATGCAAATTTTAGTTCACACATCAAATTTTACTGTATTTGATTTACATGTTTAAAATTGGAATTCCTTCTTTTTCATTGTTAATTTTTACAAACTAAAGAACATATTCGTATAGGAAGGCAGGGCAAACCCTTGATTCTTTCTCTTTATTTACTAGTTTTCAAAATAACAAGTTGGTTCCCTAACGTCCTCCAAAGGTAAGGAATTCGTTTTTGTTTTTGTTTTTATGAACTCATCGATCTCAATGTATTTGATGTGTCTTGCAACACATTAAATCAATGGCAATCAGATTGCAATTATTATCCTTATGGCTGCCTCAAATGCCCATGTGTGGCTATTGTGGAGGTCTCTTCAGGTTAGCTCCTGCGTCCTTTTGAAACAACCTTAAGAGTCTTTGGTACCTTTTTGCTTTTTGGTCTAAGGTGTTTCAGGCACATTTTGTACTTTCCCTTTTCCACGCTCGGCATCAGTCATTTCTACAAAGAGTGCTGGTTTCTTTTAGTGTGAAATAGTGTTTAAATGCAGTAATCTGAGCACTAATGGTGCTCATTTTCAGTGGAGAGTGCTAGGGAAACAAAAAAGGTAAAATGTACAATAAATTAATACAGATATTTCCAAGTCAAATTCGGATTCCAAGATTTTTACTTGCCATCTTCCATATTACATCTCTAACTTCCAATGAAAATTCCAGTTCTCGGTAATGCCAACCTAAATACGGATTTGCTTTATTACGTAATTCATGCCCAATAATTTCAGAAGAGCAGTACCAATTCTACCACCCCCCACTCTGATTACTGTAAACATTTAAAAGTTTTTTCATGATTACTTTTGTCTATAGGATCTCTTCAACTAGGGATGGGCAGTCATATTATTGTGTTTTAAAGTCACTTGAAATTTTTCCTCTTTTTAAAATTGTGTCAGTGTGATGCCTATTTAGGTTCATTTGTTTCATTTGGCTTTAGATTACAGATTGCTTTTTTTTTATGTTTTTTTTTTTTTTTTTGGCTGTGTTGGGTCTTCGTTTCCGTGCGAGGGCTTTCTCTAGTTGCGGCAAGCGGGGGCCACTCTTCATCGCGGTGCGCGGGCCTCTCACTATCGCGGCCTCTCTTGTTGTGGAGCACAGGCTCCAGACGCACAGGCTCAGTAGTTGTGGCTCACGGGCCCAGTTGCTCCGCGGCATGTGGGATCTTCCCAGACCAGGGCTCGAACCCGTGTCCCCTTCATTGGCAGGCAGATTCTCAACCACTGCGCCACCAGGGAAGCCCCCAGATTGCTTTTTAACATTTAATTTTGGTTTACCATTATGTAAACTATTTACGTGGTTCCCAGATGAATTCTACAGAGTAAGGTATATTCAAAGAAGTCTATCTTCTCCTTCTACTTCCTCCACCTCTCACCTTTAGGTATCCTCTTTAAAACATTTTGGTTTATTCTTCCACTTGTAGTATAAGCAAATACTGGTTTGTGCTTCCATTTGTTAATAATTACAAATAGAAACAATAGCTTATGATACACACTATTCTACACCTTGGGCACGTTTCTTAAGTTCTCTCGTACTGTCGTCGCTAAGATAAGGGTAATGATACCTATGTTGAGAGTCTCCACATGCATTAAATGAAATCATGTCTGTGAAGGGCTCACAACAGTTCCCGGCACACAGCAGGCACACATGAATTGTTGCCTTTCCCCTCTCTCTGAACTCAGTCCAAATCTGCCCCATGTGTAGAGGACCTCCTCTAAGAGACCGGCTCCACCTCATACCTACAAATTTTGTGAAAGTTCCAACCAAATTTTTCACCTTCTGTCTTTCTCCTTAATGATTTCTCTTACAATCATTGAGAAGTAAACAAAATTTCCTCAAAACCTAAGGACACAAAAAACAGATATTAAATTCATAGCATGTTTATATAGTTTACTTTACTTTCCCTGAACATACGTATATATAAATTGGAGTAAAGTATCTTTGAAAATCAGACCTTCTTTTTAACTTAAAGCATTCAGAGGAGCAGGGATCCCAACTTTGGCTTCCTCAACTTCTTAAGAGATTAAAAGTTGAAATGTGGCTTTGAGCTATTCTCACATCGTTACGGGGGGATCATAGTGCCTTGGGTAGGATTTACTCATGTAGTTTGGTCCATAAATTCTTCCAAATCATGGAGTAGGTGGAGGGATAGACAAAATTTTTAAAAATGTCTTGGTGGATTAAAAGAACTACCATCTTTTAATCAGTCTGCATGCATTTGGACAGAAGCAGTAAGACCCTGTTCTGCCCAGCTCTTTTACCGGGCAGAGGGGAACAATTGACATTATATCTACTCATCCTGCAATAGCCCATCTCTTTACAAAGCTACACTTGAGTACAAATGTTGGCCAAAAAACGTCTGTCCTTGGCAATGACATCTAATTGTTCAGCAGCTCCCTGAATGGCTCAGGAAGAGCATGGTGTGATGGCATTGAACTAAGCTTCACACTCTTCACATCCAAGTAACTGCTGAGAAGGCCCTAAGTTTGTCAACATACTCAGTGCTTGCAGGAGACAGGACCAAGTATGTAACCCTCAGCAAGCCACCCAGGTTACCCTGTGACACTGAGCAGCTCACTTTATCTCTCTGAGACTTCATTGTCTTGTCTGTCAAAAACTGCTGTTGTATAAGGTAAGTAAGATTTCTTCCAGCTCTGAAACGCTACGAAACCTGGTCTGGCTTGAGCCTAATGAACATCAGTTCATGATGATATTGGTGTAAATGTAATATAATCCTCATTTTCTCACAAGATTGCTTTCAAATTTAAAAGTATAAGCATTTCTATGTTTGGAAAGGAACTTCCAGGGTGTGGGAGCATTGATATCATATTATTTCATCCTATGTATTGGAGAGAAAGAAACTATAGAAACTATTAAGAAGGAAGTCAATGTGATTAGGAAGATTGGGTTTTGTTGGTTTGAATGATGAATTTGAACACTTTGGTGCTGTTAAATATTCAGACCCATGAAGTTCCTCTTTTTCATGAGGGCACTGAAAATACTGTAAATAAAAGTAAAAACTACAAACATTTATCAAGCTCTTGCATGCTGGATGCTTTCAAACAGATTCTCTCATTTAAACTTTACACTAACTGTGTGTATTACCATTCCTGTGTATAACTGGAAGCTCAGACATGCTAATTACTTGGCCCCCAGATCACACAGCCTGTAAGGGCTGTACACAGAAGTTGAACTTCGTGGGGCTGTCATGAGCTGATACATTCAGGGAGTGTAGGAAGGCACTCGACACCTAGTATGGGCTCTAGCTGTGACCTCGTCTTCTCTTCCACCTTCTTCTTCTTCTTCTAACCCCAAAGCCCATTATCTTTACCTGGTGAAAGGCAGTTTAGTGAGCTCAGGTGCTGGTGCTAGGCTGTCTGCATTTCAGTACATACACTGTTGTTATCTAGTTGTGTGGGAGGGCAAACTCCTTTATCTCCCTGATCTCTGTTCCTCAGTATTTTTCATCTGTAAAATAAGAATAAAGAAAATATTTATAAGTTTTTTAATGAAGATGAAATGAGTTCATATATACATATAAAGATTCAGAACAACGCTTGGCATGTAGTACCCACAATGAATAGAAACTATTCCTATGAATATATTTCTTCTCTCCTACCTTGATTTTGCAGAAATAATTCTTCAAAAGCTACCATTCATGGTGTTATTATAAATAAGATAGGTAAAATAGATTCTACTTAGGAAAATAGAACATACTGATAACACTTATTTTATTGGTCAAATTCTCTGATCTGGTGGAGCACAGAATGACTTCTCTTGTTGTCTTTATCCCTTACAAGCTTAAAGTCAGTTTAATCTATCCTTTTATAAACGAATTCCTGTAAAAGCTAGTTACGATGAGGAGGAAAAAGCAAATTCTAAAACAAAGTCTACTTTCTTTTTCTCAGCAAGTGTCTCTTTCTCTACTTTGAAATGAGGAGACACAGTTGAAACGTGATCATTTCATCCATCCATCCATCCAACCATTTATTCAATCATTCCTTCAGCAATCATTCAGAATTGCTCCACTAGGTAGAAAGAAAATCAGCTTTGGGCTCACACATCTAATATGAAAATGACATTCTGCCTCTTGCTAGCTGTGTGATCTTGGAAAATCTACTTAACCCCTCTGAGCCTCAGTATTCTGAAGTGAACTATCAGATTGACAACACCTTCCTTTGTGTTGCCTGGCCAACCTGCAAATAAATGTATGGAGGGCAACAAATTTATCTTCCTCTCAAAATAAGGTGTGAGCCTAGACAAGAAAAAAGTTTGTCTGGGTCACTGTTTAGTGCCATTTGGTTTGGCTGATGATTTTGTCCTGCCTAGAGTAGGAGCAATGTAGACTATAGAGCTGGGAAAGGCCTTAGACCTCATCCTGTCTGACCTGCTTATTTAATAGATGAGAACATTTTGGTCCCAACAGGGTAAAAGAGACTTGCCTTAAAATCAGACCTGCTAAACTGTAATGCATTATATTGTTTGTGCTTTTATTTTTCACTTTATCCTTTCCTTCTTATTTCACAATAAAAATGAGTACCTTTACTTATTTATCTTTAGAAAATTACCTTTCTTTGACATTCAGTATTCAAGAAAGGATATCTACTTTCTAATCTAATTTTTTCTTCTTACAATATATCTTGGGATATTGAAAATGTCCCACTTTTACAAATAAATCAATAAATGTAAAGAAGTTCCAATCTAAATCTCCAAAATATACTTTGTAGAACTTTCTAAGTAAATTATAAAGATTATATGGAGGAATGAAAGCATAGAGATAGGCAAGACATTTTACAAAGAGGAATGAGGAGAAACTTTTTCTACAGGTACCAGAATATAATATAAAACTATAGTAAATATAATTATGTGGTTTTGGCATGGAAATGAAAAAATAGATCAATAGAATAGACTAGGTTCCAGAAAGAGACTATGCCTATAATAAAAATGGCACTTTAAATCAGTGGGAAAATCGTTTAATAAATGATATTGGGATAACTGGGTCACACACGGATAAAAATTCAGAATTCTACCTTATATACATAGTCTACGCAAAAAAATAGACAATATACTGTTAAAAATAAAGAAAAAAATCAGTCCTATACATTTGTAATGAATATTGCAATCCCATGTGCGTTTAAAGTAGCGTGTGTATATATGTACACGCGTGTGTGTGTGTGTGTGTGTGTGTGTGTGTAATGTCAAGGAAGGAATCATCAGAGTATAGGGGAGAGGTTAAGAGAAACTTATTTTTTTACTCTCTATATCTCTGTATTTTTGATATTTCAAACTTTTCTATTATTTTTGTAATTATAAAAGAAACAGTCCAAAGTACAAAAAACACTTCACTGAGTTGTACATTTTCTAAAAATTTCTGGCCAATTGTATGTGTGTGTGTGCATTTTGTAAACCAAATCCCATATGAAATTAAGTAAGGGAACTATTATTTTTTGGAAAGTTAGAGTGTTTCCTTTCAAAAAAGTGAAAATCATCCCCTAATCTCTCCAGGTCTTAGGTTTAGGAACTGGCATATCTGGTTTTCTTTAATGGTGCTTATTTCTATTTACCCTTGATATCTGGGGGACCTGATGTAGATTAACCATGTCATGCTGACTTCTGAAAGGTGGGGTCTATCATGGACTCTGTTACTTGCTTCTGCTTAAGCTTTTGTTGAAGAAACTTTCTGCAGCTGAAATGAAGTTTGAAGACTAGGAAACGAGTTTTTTCCATGTGATCTAGTGGAACATGGGATAATGAGGTTCTGATGTATAAATATATTCATTTTCTGTGATATTATATGGGTACACTGGTATGGGTAAAGACCCAGGATAGGTTAAATACATATAATAACTAAAAATGATAGGAAACACTTACAGGTGGAAGACTTTTTAAAAATGCTTTCTGTGTATGAACTCACTTAATCCTCACAATAACACTCAAGTTGTTTTATTTATGGGGAAACTACAGCACAGAGAGGTTGGAAACTTGCCCACAGTCAGAGAGCTGCTAGGTGTTGGTACTAGAACTATGGTCCAGGCAGTTTTCTTCCTGAGTCTGTCCTCTAGCTACAGCCAATCATGCAGTGGATATTCTTGCATACATTTTCTTGTATCCACATGTACAAGCTTTCCCTAAGTGTGGAATTCTTGGTCCTAGTGTGGGTTTGAAATCTCAGGGGTTCTCAGGGTGAAATTCAAAACTGGACCCTGGATAGGGAAGGCAAGGAGAGATCAAAGAAAGAGGCAGAGGACCCAGATTGGTAGGTGGCAGGTTTAATAAGCAAGGGAACTTACCTGCCAGGCTTGTCTTGAGTGGCCGCAAGATGAGTAGGTCTCCACACCCACCTGCCAGAACCTCAGGAGTTTATATAGAGAGGCCTTAATGGGGTTCAGGCACGTATCCAGTCCGGGTGATCTCAACAAAACATTACTCTCAAGGCCGCTTCCTTCAAAAGGCTATTAGTGAGAAACTGTGGGCAGAACCACATTCCAAGTGGGTGGGGGGAGAGTCAGGAACCTCTAATTGCCTGGGTCCAGCTCTCTGGTCAACCATCTTCTCTGTGACCTTCTCCAACACCTCGGTCAGACTTAGTCATCTGCAACTTTCCTAGATATTGCCTATTTCTCCACATCCTTTCTAACACGTTAAAACAACTTTTCAATTGGTCAGTCTGATGCGTGTGAAAAGGTAGACTCTTGTGTTTTTAATTTTCATTCCATTTACAACTAGAGAGGTTGAAATGTTTTAATTTTTTTTATAGATTTGTAAAATTTTATTTTTATATTCCAAGTACTAAGCCGTATGTTCCATGTAAATATTCCTGGGCTCTTTGTTCTGTTCCTTTGGTCTATTTCCCTAGCCCTGCACCAATACACATTCTCAGAGTCACATGAGATTTTCTTACTGTTTTTTCTCCTCTCACTCTTTTTCCTCCTCCTCCTCCTCCTGTTTCTAGAACATCTTGTATCTTATAGGACAAATCCCTCACCACTTTCTTCTTCAAAATAGAATTGACTATTGGTGGCATTTTAGCTCTTTCATATAAACAGTGAGATAAAGTTATCAAGTTCCAGAAAATAAATCTGTTGCACTGAGTATATGGATTAACTTGGGAGAATGGATATGCTAGTTCTGTCCAGCAAGCACTTTCTGAAAATGTTGGAGGCTCTAATTACGTTAGCTGCTGAATCTTAATGTGTAATGAATTTTACTGGCTTTTCAGGAGCTGGTTGCCAAAAGAGACTAACAACTTCTAAAGTAACTACACATGGTCATGGCCTCTGTCAGATGTCAAGTACTGTGGTTAAAGTTTTAGAAAATTTATTATTGATAAATAAATTTGCAATAATAAATTTCTCAATATTTATTATTGTTGTTTTAATAAATATTGAGCCAAATCTGTAATGTTTAGAGTAATGCGACCAAAGGAACAAAGGAAGGTAAATCTCAGCTGACTTCGTCTGCATCCAGCTGCCCAGGCTAATGGATTAAGGTCACTTTAATGCAAATTGTCCAATTTTGCAATTTCATTCTTACTTGACAAGTATAAACTGATAAATAAAATGTCAAGCCCTGAAGTCTGCTTTGCAGTCAAAAAAGAGCTGTGCTGGGAATTGGTGACAGTCGTGATAGTCTAGACTCTGTGACATGGGCGTGCCTGTGCCCTGGTTTTCTCTGTGTTGTTCAAGTTCACATCTAATGAAATGCCTTCCCTTCCATAACATGTCCACTCATGTGCTCTCTCAGCTTTTCTCCAACTCCAAAACTTGGTGACTCTGGGTCTGACCCAGCATGAAGAACAAGAAATGAATGGCCCTGGCTCCTAGTTTCAAAGTGGAAAATCATTAAACTTTTATGTGAACCTGACTTGATGGCATGCATCTCACAAAAACATTAGAAAGAATAATTGGCTCTCTCTTCTCCCAGAAGCAAAGGGCAGATTTTCGTAGACAAGAGAGCTTTGGATACAAATACCAAATACTGAATATCTGCGTTCAAGGTCTGCTTCTGTCACATCCATATCATACAACTTTAGACAAATCACTTAATGTCCTTTTATTTGTTTCCTATCCGTAAACCAAAGGAATTATATTATGTGATTTAAACTCAGCATCTAAAAACTAAAAAAGTTAAAATTCGCAGTTATTTTGTATGAAATGCAGATAAAATTTGGGCAGAATATTAGGGTTAGCTAATAGAATGGGGAAAAGATCTAATTATATTGAGAAAACCACAAAATACTTCATATTATAATTAAAGCAAGTTGTTAGGTAATTTCGCATATGCTTGGGCATTACTTTCAAGCCCTCCTCCAACTGTAAAAATATATCTTAAATTCTTAAGATTATAATAGATATCTATAAAATCAATTTGTTCAAGAGCCTTTCAATTTTATTGCTTACGTTTGCTGGGACATTTTGAATATATATAGTTCATGTGGAAATTATTTAAAATCATAAGGTAGACCCTTGTCAGCCTTACATAGTTTATCTGTGGCTCTGCTTAGAAGCTGGGGTATGGATTCTATGACTTCTATAGGCCCCTGCATGTCCCGGGAATATGTGGGTAATTGGTTTTAACAGTGCTTAAACAGCACATGGTTTGAGTATAGAATAGGCAGAATTTGACCCCAGGAAGACAAGCATAATGATAATTTTTAAAAAATAAGAGCACTTGAAGAAAGCCAGAAACAAATCCAGAGTTACTATAAACAAAGCAGAGAGAGGCTTACTCATCACAGGGAAAATCGGGCTCATTAAAGAAGGTAATTATTACCTCTGACATACAGAACTGTGTGCTGCTTTAAATTAAGATTCTTAACGAGGCATTTCATTGTGTGTCCTTAGCTGAGAGTTTTAAAGAGGAAGTCTTTCTTCCAAAGTCTATGGGAATGGAGCTATGTTCGAGAGTTTCACTGGAGGAGGATATTTCAGGAACGAACAGTTCAGGAATACTAAATACACACAACTATATACACACAATTTCAGAACAGATTGCTGGTGTGCCGAACGCCCATCCAAACCATGTGCTTATAAGAGGAAAATGTAAACTTTGCCACATGCTAATGATATGCTAATGAGTATTCGTGTTAGATGACAAGATCATGGTCTTTGTTCCTTTTCTGCTAATGCAATGAATAAGCTTGAATAAGCACTTTTAAGAGAAATTTGTAAACGTTTACATTTTCCCCCGTTTTTATTAGTTTCTGTTTATCTCACTTCTCTTGCTCAACAAATGTCTTTTTTTCTTTCTGTGCTGTATTGCTTATAGGATTTGGGATGCACTTCATTTTATTTGAGATTTTTAACAGGCTCTCATCTTCTCACAAGGCAAGAATTTGTGTTGATCACCAAAAAGAAATTCTTTATACCTGTCTCTAAGCAGTCCCTTTATCAAAAAGCTTGTACTGAACACCAATATCTAACTGCATATGATACTCATACACACAAATGTGTTATGTTTTAAGAAAATGAATGGATTTTCAGTTGAATACACTTATTTAAAAAGTTACTGTTTATGGCTCTGCTTTCCAAAATTTAAAAATACCTCCCCAAGCCACACTGCTGTTATAGGAAATGGAGTGGGGTGCTGCGTTCTGTCCCTGTTTCCCAGAATGTGGCTAAATTCTGGAAAACCTATTGCCCATTAATATGACTTCCCTAAGGATTTTTTATCTGTTCCATCTACGAGTAAGTGATAGTACAGCAATTTTGTAACCTCATTTTCTCTTTCTATCAGACACATAGCAATGTCTGCCAAGCACCCAGGAGGTACACTAGTCCAAGATAGAATCTATGATCTGTACCTACTATAGAAAAAAAAAGTCTAAATCTTTCTGAACTTCAGCACATGGGAGCATTTGAGTGTGACCCATAATATTACTACCTGGTTAAAATTCATTTCCAGTTAAATCATAAAGTTCTACTGTTAGTCACATGCATCTCACCATGGGATTTTTAAAGTTGGTTCATGTCCTTGGTAAGTGTTCAAAATGTTCTCTCAAGTCAGATATTCTGCAACATGAACTGTTCTGTCAGTGGTGCTGACCTAGCCTTTGTCAGTTTCTATCATGATGTCATGCTTAAAATATATGTTTAGTCTGTTTTAAAAATAAATACATCACTTTCTGTTTTTTGGGGGTTTTTTACAGGCTATCTTTCCAGTCTTGGCAACTGGTGCAGCCTTTTTTCTACTCTGTTTTGCTCTCTGTGTCATCTATAGATTATAGAAGAGATGTCCTACCATTGGCTGTTTCAGTCAACCCAGTACATTCTCCCCATACGTTCCACATCATTTAAAATGGAAATTCAGGATATAAAATTTCTATTAAATATTTAAATTATTAGGGAATTTGGAGTTACATATTCACAATAAAAATATTCAGAATTTTTTCAAGTACAAATGAAATAAACTCATATATACACTATCTATGTCCAATATCTCAATTATTTGATTTTTATTTAAGAGTTTAATTCTATTCACATATCATCCATTCACTTAAAGGGAGTCATTACATTAATCAATGGCTACATCTTCAATTCTCAATTTTGTGTGGGCACCGAGAGACCACAGCCTCAGAGAAAGCATGTTTCTGATATGCATCTTCAAGAATATTCCATTTAAATGCATATTAATAATCATTTCATTAAATTGCAATATTCAGTCATGGAGAGATTTTATTGAACTTTCTCATTCTCTCCCCAGTTATCATATCCTTAATCTAAATCGTACCCTCATTTAAATCGTATGTCAATGCCTTTCAGGTCACTTTTCTCACCTATGATTTGAAAGGGTTTTCATATTTTGGGATTATTGAGAGGATTTCTTTGACAACGTGCCTTTATAGTCATGGTTATAGCTGTAAAAGCTAATAGCTCTTGGGGCTCTAAACATATTCTAATTCTAACCTATAGATGAGAGTATGGAAATTCTAAGGGGTTTAATATCAATCAGTCATCAAAATGGGTACACAGTTTTATCAGTAGTTTAAGTGAAAGAAGAAAAACATGATCTGAATTTCATGATCCTTCAACTTCTGATTTATTGCAATAAAATAAGTCTGTAACCACGACAAAATATCTAAATTATTTAATACAATCAAATGTGCTCGTTCAATCTTTAATCTTCAAGAGATCCTTTAAAAGCTTTGGTTTTACATTTTTGTCACTTCTCAAGCACAAGCTTTTGGCTACTTATGTGAAGTTTGAGACAATCCAAGGTAAATTCCCCAAGATGTCTCCAAAATCACCTTCACAGGTAATTGTCCTCGAATTAGGCAACTGCCATCCCCTCGTCCCCCAGAAAAGGCAGCCGGAGCTCATGCTGCACTTTTGCTCTGGATCTCATCTCTTTAAGTCCTTTCAGGTCCTCATCTACATTTTCATCTTAACCGTCCATGAAACCCCTCTCTCTTTAAACATGTTCCATTTCCATTACCCTGAAAACCATATAAAACCCATTACTTAATATTGCTACTGCTCATTACTATTGCGGGTGCCATCATTTTCCTTCCTTCTTTTCTTGCCAAATTTAAAAATGTCCATAACTCATTGGTTTATTTATTCATTCGTCCTTAGATATAGTACTTTATTAAAGATGTTTATTGGACATAGATGTTGTGCTAAGGTGGTGGAGAAAAACCTGTGTATGTCACTTGCTGTGCCCGCCACCAAGACACACTTAGTACTTAGCATGTAGTAGATGCTAAACAAACACGTGTTCTTCTATCCACCCCCCTCCTTTTCTGTCCACATTTGTCAGTTGTCTTCCCTGTTTATTTAAATTTATTTTATTGGAGACAAAGTCATTCTTTCTTTAAATAAATGCCATGTATACAAAAGATGGGCGGTTAAAAATTTTTTCAGGCATAATCGTACCATCTTAATTCAACTGTTTATTTTTTTTATCGTTCTCGCCAGGAGTTACTTACCTGTATACATAATCCCTTGTCACAGGTTTATATTGAAGTCATTGTGGCCTTATATTCACACATGCTGGCTTTTGCTCTATCATTTCCAAAAACTCAAAGTGAATAGTGTAAAACATAGAATGAAAGGTAAGTGAAATTCTATCACTCTGAGATATCATCCCAATATCTTAGTGACCATGATTTTATGTATTTCCCTATGCACATATACTTTCATATGGATTGAATATTGTTTAAAGTGTTCAAAGGTTTAAAAATCATACCTATAATATTTGAAGACATTGTAAAAATAAACATTTCAAGGAATCAAACCTGTATTAAGTTCTCCCATTGGTTTGCCACTTTAGTTCTACATGGCTGCTTCTAAGTCTTTTTCAACACAAATACATATAGAGTAAATATCCAAATATGTAACTTTAGCAACATAACTAGGATTCTGTAGCTCACTTAATATAACTTAATGTCTTGAACATAATACCGTATCAGTGCTTCTCTATTTACCTCATTCAATGTTTTTTAATTTTAAAAAATTTTTAACTAAATAATACATATGTGTATATATTTTCAAAAGCACCTGCTACTATGAGGCTTGAAAATAAAAACAGCAGTTGACAACCCCACCCACTCTTAACTACTCTAAGAAACTTTTTTGGACATTTCTTCTGCATTAAAATTTGTTTTTCAAAATAACATTTGTGTATTGCCATTTTTAGACTTTCTTATTTTAGACATTATTTAGACAGTGATTTCTTACAGCAGAAAGATGCAATTTATCTTTTCTACGGAGCTCCATAACCCCCTTCATCTTCTTCCACTTGCGTATCTGCTATATTTCAATCACAATTTTTGTGTTAATTCACTAGCCACTGTGTATATGACTATAGGCATATTGTTTACAGCTAAGTAATGCAGAGTACGACAATGACATCCCCTTTCCTGTACTGCTCAAGCAGTTAATAATTGCCTTATTTTGTATTATTTTCTTAATTTCCCTTTACACTTATTATTAATTTATCTTCAGATTCTCTGATAAGACTGTCACATCCCTATAAATATGGTGATGTTTTCCTTGGAGATATCCACCTCTGTTTTCCCTGGTGACTTAAACTTTTAATAATATGTTTTGATTGGGTTCTTTTTCATTCATTGAGTTGAGTGTTTCATGGGCCCTTCAATCTGGTATCGATGTTTTGGGTTATTTTTCGTGCGAGAAATTTGTTTGTATTATTTCTTTGAAAGATTTTTTTCTTTCTGATTTTGTTGTTCTCTCTTTCTATAACTCTTAGATTGATTCTTTCTTATACAGTTTTTCATTTTTGAATATGTTTGTTCTACCTTCTCAGGAAGTTCTTTGATTTTATCGTCTAGTCCTTAAATTGAATTTTTAACTTCTCTTATACAATTTATTAATAATTGTATAATTATTAATTTCCAAGAGCTATTGTTTTATGAACAACCCTTTTGCTTAATAATATCCTTCTTTGTTTCATAAATCTTCTCTTACTTTCTCACTTTTTTTTAGGCTACCAATTTCAGGATTTTTGTTAGTTTGTTTGTTTCTTAGTTTTCCCTTTCTCTCTTAATAGTCTTATTTTTTCTGAGTTTCCTTTCTCTATCTCCTTTAATCTTTGTCTTTCTTGTTGGAGGTTTTAAAAAATGTTTTATATCTCTGGCTCTCTGTTTATATTGAAAATGAGGCAGTGATGCACTAACAAGAAGGTCTGGATATGTGAGCGGGCAGATTTGTTGACCGTGTGTAAACTCAACCTTTGGGTTGGGACCTTCCGAGAGCCAGTCTCTACAGGAATTTTTTCTTGGATTGGGGGATTTTCCCAGAAAGAAACCCTCCAATCTCTTGACTGTGAGGCCAGGGTAAAGATGGTGTAGAAGAGAGTGTGATTTTAGTTTGGCTGCTGGGCTCTGAGAGCCAGACAAGGGAAGAGGAATGTGGGTTCATAGACAAGGGAAGAGGAATGTGGGTTCATAGTCTAATACTCACTTTCACTGTCCCCCTTCTTGGTGCTTCAATCTTATGCTCAACTGTGTCTTATGTCTGTGAACCTAGAGCATCTCTTGTTTAAAATATTTGTATAGTAAACCTCCCATGTCCTGTAGGGTGGCAGAGATGTAGTGACCTGTCTGAATCAGATGGGAGAGGTTACCTGGGGTGTAGTTACTATTTGTACAGACCAAGCTCGTTGTTCTTATCCCCATCCTGTGTCCTTGCCTTCATATGTACCAGCTGCCTCCAATTTTTGAGATATTCTGAGATTGTTTGGTGAAAATTACCTTGTTTCCTGTTGGCCCTTAAATTGAATGGAGTTTTGATAATGACCTGTAGAGAAAATTTTGTAGTTTCATTGAGATCCAAGACTACCACATTCCTTAGCCTCACTGCTACAATTGGTTTTAGTCTTCTTGTTTTTTTAGCACAAGGTATCACACAAACACCAAAGGAAAAAAACAAAAATAGAATATAAATAAACCTACCAGAAATAACACATCTTGTTCAGTAGTGTTTTAATAAGTCAAGAGCATAAGAAAATAAGTAATTTTATAAATAAAGTTTATTATTTTAAAATTGCATTGAAATGGCTGACAAAAGAAATTCCATAAGACAATACCCCCAAACCTTAGCAGAGGCAGGAGGACTGCAAATTACTCCTATAGGGTAGGGATGGCCAGGCCTATCGGTGTTGTGAACACTGAATTGGTTGTAGATTTAATGAAGGGAATCTATTGTTTGATTTTTTTAAATGTCAACATAAGGAGAACAAATATGGGGCACGTTTCACATGCCATCTATACCTGCCTAAAATATTGGAGCACTATTGCCCTGAGTGTGCTTGCATTCTTTAGTTGTTTCTCTTTGAGGTGTTTCTCAAGAACAGAATGCTTCTTAGGTGTTAAACAAATATTTCATAACCCAGTAAAGACACTATTCAGTATGCTTCCTTATTCCTTAGCAGGAGTCGCCTGGATATCTCTGTCCAATATTTGGAGGAAGACTTCTGGGAAATGGCTGGCAGCTCACAATGTCTACTGAAGCAAATGAACTCTATAAAATGAGAGATTTGCAAGAATCCTTAAAATTTCTGCAATGTTAGTTTATTCCCAGGATCAAATCATACTCACCTCTCATGCTAACCAACTTGCTGCAGCCCGGGTGATGGTTTTCTCGGGATGACATGGCAGTGGGGCCTTTTCAATGACTCTAGAACCATCGTGTAGAAAACACTTGGCAACCTCAAGAGGCGGTCTTACTGACCGTGGCCATATCATTTCACAATTTTTAAATCAATATCATCCTTCATGTATATTACGCCTGGGGTGTTATTTTTCTTAACAACATCAGGAAACTGAAGGATTAGCTTTAGGATAGATCCTGAACGGTCTTGCTTTTTCTGTGATTTAAATCTGAAAAGAAGTCATAGACTTCCTCAAAAATGCAGAAAAGCATTTTTTACTTCTGCTTTTCTCTGCACACGACCCTCTATCTGACGGTCACAGGGACTGAACAGATATCAACAAGAAATGGAGGTGATCGAGAGAGAAGAGGCATGTATACTAATTTCTGCAATTATCAATTTGTCCAATTTTTTAGATCGATAAGGAAGCGATGGGTTTAAGCTTTGGCAGTCTTTTGCCTCCTGTCCCCTGGCAAATTCTGTAATATTGACAGGATCGGGCATGTTCAGGGGGGTATGGCTGTCGACCAAATTCTGTAATTTTGGAGTTGGATCAGCAGTAACAGGTTGTCAGATTAGCATCTGATGTTGATGAGAACATCCAGGTGAAAGATGCAGTAGGAGACCACATACATCTGAGAAAGGAGCTCGGAACACTCTTTCCTGAGGAATTCAACCTCCTATCAGTAGAGGTAAAGTGGATATAAGAAAAATGCCATGGGTGTGGAGAGAATGAGGGAAGGTCATATATTTCAAAAAAGAATATTGTTTACAAGGAGTGTTAATAGGTTTCAGGGGAAATGTTAATTTTTTTTTTCTCCTAGATGAAATAGCTACTGTAAGTTTTTAATGGTTAATCATTCATTCCTGAATTTTTATATTAAGCATTTTATATTACTTTATTGACCTAACTTTTATGCTCTTCTTCATTTTGACAGTAAAGAATGACCAGGCAGTACTCTTTGAAAATTGGAGACCATTTGCACCTGCTCTCTGTTGAGGAAAGTGAATAATAGGGTGCCCTCAAGGAATTTCGAAGGTATCACTCAACAGAAACTTTTGTGTCTGAAGAAAACTAGATCATTTTATCATGGTAGGCATAGTGATATGTTTGCTTTAATAAAATGCCATATTTCTGCCTTTAATCTCTTGTCAACCAGCTATTAAAAAGCCCCAAAGTGCATGCGTGCAGCACATGTAAACACTTGTGGTTTTGAGGTTACCACAGAACATACTAATAAAGCATGTAATTTGTGTTTTGTGCACAGACTGTAATAATTTATTGAGTGGTAGAAAGAAGCTAGAGAAGGATTTTCTCTAACTGTAGCCAGCAAGTCAATTTAATTTTAGGGCTCTACACAGAGGTGCATACAGACACATGTTCATACAATGAAATCATGTGTAAAAAGCATCAGAAAGCCTCCAGAACAAAAGTGGGGCAAAATGTAAATTAGTTTCACACACACTGAACGCATTCTATCAAGTGTTCTCATGCTGTTCCTTCAAGCTAATCAGCTGGGAGGGTGGGTATTCTTTCCCAAAGAGATGTGTGTGCCTGTGTATCACACACTGATAGTATGACAGAATGTAGATTAAGTTAATTCAAGTAAATTAAGATAAATCATCATGGCAATCACATTTTAAACTTTGTGAACATGAACATGATCTCCATAGCACCTGTGGATTAGTTTTGCTCCTTTATTTTTATAGGGAATAACAAAATGTGGAAAGGTTGAATCACTTTTACAGGGTCATGGAAGAGCTAATGGTCTGACTACAGCTTCTACCATGCTTATTGGAGCAGCTGATTTCTCTGTTTATGCAAGATCCTTATAAGTGAGGATTGCATCTTACTCGTTTTCATGAAACTTCTTCCCTTGTGAAATACATTGCACACAACACACAAGAAATGCAGATCATTTGAATGGAAACGCCTCGAAAGGGAAGAAATGAGAAGCTTTACTGTATACATGCCAATGTCTGGAAAATTTTGTGAAATTCTGTAGTTTGGGAATAAAACCAGACTTTATGCAAACAAAAACATGTTCAGTTTAGAGAAAATGTCTGTGCCCAGAGGAAATGGATCTTAGGAACCCTGTGTTTATTCCAAAAAGATGCAACACCTGTCACCTGGAAAGCAAATCACCATTCTCTATGCTTTTCTTCCCTCTTAAAATGTATATACTGGGCTTCCCTGGTGGCGCAGTGGTTGGGAATCCGCCTGCCAATGCAGGGGACACAGGTTCGAGCCCTGGTCTGGGAGGATCCCACATGCCGCAGAGCAGCTAGACCTGTGTGCCACAACTACTGAGCCTGTGCTCTAGAGCTCACGAGCCACAACTACTGAATCCCACACACCTAGAGCCCGTGCTCCGCAGCAAGAAAAGCCACCGCAATGAGAAGCCCGTGCACCGCAACGAAGAGTAGCCCCCACTCGCCGCAACTAGAGAAAGTCCACGTGCAGCAACGAAGACCTAACGCAGCCCAAAATAAAAATAAATAAAATAAAAATAAATAAATTAAAAAAAATTAAAAACAAACAAAAAATGTATATACATATATTAGTTTTCAGTGCAGACAAATCTTTTGTGGTTCAAAAGCTTTGGAACTTGAGGCCAAATTAAAATGAATCCTTTGTACCACCTTTAAGCCATAACCCACTTCTTCCTTTGGTACACATATACTTATCTAATCAACCAGCTCCCATGGACAACTAAGGATTGAAAAGCTTCCTTGGCCATGGGAAAGCATAAAGGCATTTTGCAAATCTGTAAGGAGACAATAGCAGAGTATGCCTGAGAGCCATTCTATTTAAAGCAGAATTGAAATTGCACTGATCAAACCTGGGGAGGAGTTTTCTACAAGGGACTCAGCCAGTTTTCTACTCTCATGAGAAGGAAACCGTGATCTTAGTGGCCATTCTAATCCTTTCTGTGGTCTGAACTTTACTCTTTGATCATTTGCTCACATAATAAAGACATACAGAGAAAGGAGTGGGGAAGGAAGGGGGAAGGAAAAAGAAAAAAGAAAGGAGATAATTAGAAAACCCCATCTTTCAAATGTTTATCTTATGCATAATTAGAAAACCCCATCTTTCAAATGTTTATCTTATGCATGTTGGCTGGTAGCGTTTTGTTTTGTAGCAACAGTAGCTCTGAAGTCAACATTCATCAAATGCCAGGAACAAATGTTTTCAGATTGATAAAAGTTATGATTTGGAAGATTTTTGATTGGCATAAAATGTAACAGATAAAAAAAGTAGAGATTAGTTATTTAATCTCTAGCTGAATTAAAACAAGCTTAATTGGGGCTTTTTTGCTTCACATCCTTTTTGGTGTTTATCTGTGGGTTTCTAAACCCTGTGTGATTGTCAAGGCATCTTTCATGAAGCACCTTTTAACTGAGCCAGTTTCTTTTAACACACACTCTGAGGGGAGGAGGGACTAACAGAGTCAAAACAAAGGTAGCCCCCAGCTCATGTTTAAATCTGTAGCTCTGTACGTTTGCAAAGGTTCATGCACCTCAAACGTACCTAATTTTATTTTAATATAATGATCGAAACAGCTATTGAAACGTTTTAGATAAAAATGGGCAGATATAAAGAATAATAACAAAAACTGAATCAATTTAGAACACCAGGGGCTTCCCTGGTGGCGCAGTGGTTGAGAATCCGCCTGCCACTGCAGGGCACACGGATTCGAGCCGTGGTCTGGGAAGATCCCACATGCCGCGGAGCAACTGGGCCCGTGAGCCACAACTACTGAGCCTGCGCGTCTGGAGCCTGTGCTCCGCAATGGGAGAGGCCGCGATAGTGAGAGGCCCGCGCACCGCGATGAAGAGTGGCCCCCCTTGCCGCAACTAGAGAAAGCCCTCGCACAGAAACGAAGACCCAACACAGCCAAAAATTAAAAAAAAAAAGTAACCGATGCCAAAGCTTAATAAAAAAATTAAAAAAAAATAAAAAAGTTTAGAACACCAGGTATAGACTGTACTCTAAAATTGTTCAAAAATCAAATCGGTATCCACTACTATCTTTTTTAGGGCTTTCATCTTTATTTATTTATTTATTTTTTAACGAAAGTATCATACACAAAGGCTATAATTCCTATTTAAAGTAGTTAATTCAAAATAACTCCATGATTGCAATTAGAACCATAATTGATACCAAAACATACAGCATTGACATCACAGGATATAATCCAAGTTGAACTCACTAAATCTACTGGTATCTACATATATGTAAGACCTGTTAAAAACCAGATAATTTTCCTCAATATGAAGAATGAAGGAAAGACAATACTTTTTCTTTTTTTATTCCCACAGGGCATATATACATATCTTTATATTGAGATCTATAACAAACTGAAGAGTGAAAATCTAGAGCTAAGAAAAAGTGTCACAAATTCAGGTTCCAAAAGATTTGGATAATGTCAGTGGCTTGTCAATATCTTGAGCAATCATTGAAGCTTTATAAGAACTTGTGGATTCTATATTTTAGGATCACAATCTTCCATGATTTAAGATTAAGTAGCTATAAAAAACATTTAGATGTAGATTCAGACACATCTGGACTAGATTTTGCTGAGTAAGACCTCTAAATAAAATTACTAGCTGTTTCTCTCAAAATATAATTTACATTTGCTCAACTTTATTTGGTGTTTACGTTTCATATTTGAAATAATCATTAGCTCCGAATGAGCATTAAAAAAATTATTCTAGGGTCTATTAATTTTGGAGCCTGACTGGCTCAAAATATCCATAAATTCAAGTGCAAACTTTCTTAAATTCTGATATTTAAAAAACTTCATTCATTCATTTGTTAATTCGTTCCTCCACGTGCCTTTGGTAGGGTCTAAATAAATATTTGCTGGATGGAAGAATGAATGAATGAATGTGAGTGAATTTCCATACATCTGGGGTGTACCTCTCACTTACAAAATAATCATTAACTCTGAATGAACATTAAGGAAAATCATTCTATACTGGTGATCACGTAGTAAATGCAACATTAAATTTCTGGCATGCATGGAGATTTCTTTCTAATGATGAAATTTCATAAATAATATATATGCATTTCAGACTGTACTCCAAGACAATTGGGGAAATTTGTTCTTCTCCTTTACCAGGAACAAGCTGTGATGCCTTTGAGGTCAGTACTGGCACAGGGGCTGTTATCAAGGTTTGCTGCTACTCTGGCACATTCGCTTGCTTGCTCATTATGACTTTGTTGGGCATATCTCAACTATAACCTCAGAAAAAGATTTCTACTTAGCATTGACAAGGTGAAACCAAAGTAGCATATATTCATCAATGGTTTTTCCCAGAGCATTCTTCTGGCAAGAAATGTCAACAATTTAGCACATGACAGTGACCATCTGTGTGCAGATGTCTATAACAGGCATTTGTAGTTCCTCTCTTTCAGATTAGATTAAGGATAACCGTGAAGAAAGGGGAGAAAACAACCTTTCTCTGTAGCATCTAGCACTACTTCCTCTATATTTTCTGATAGAGTAGTAGCAGGTACTATGGCTGTTTCTTGAAATCATACTTTATTTTTCAAACAAGGACATTTGGTGCCTGAAACGCCTCTAGGAGTTTATTTCACTGACTTGCATCTCCAAGAGGAAGGAATTCAGATGAAGTGGGACCCAAGGTTCAGGCATGCGAGGCAGACTCAGGAATAACCTTGGTTGCAGGAGGTATTGAAGGGTCTTCCTAACAGTGCTCACCTTCAAGGTGGGAGAAATCAAAGCACAGAAGCTGGAGCCAAAGAAAATGCTTCATGGTCAGAAAGGGTGATTCTGAGATCAGAGGAGGATTCGTCACCCATATTACCCCCTGGTCCGGCCCTGGGGGATCATACCTGAGTGTGAGGGACGGAGCTATGAGAGAGGAAAAAAAAAAAAAAAAAACAGAAACAGATGTTTCTGTTTTGCAGGAACACAGCTGCATGGCTGTAAGGGTCTTATAGTGGGTGATCACATGGTCGCAGGATGTCCCAGGTAGCAGAAAGCTCAGCTCATAGGTGGCTGCTCAGAGGCCCTCGAGAACCCATCCCTGACTTGTGGCTGTGGTCAGACTGGCTGTGGACAGTTTCAGGTTATACAAAGGTAGTGCTGGGAAACAAACATCAGCAGCATCAGTCACAAGAAGAAAACCAGGTTGGCAGCCCCAGGAAGCTGGAGCGGGTGTGACAACAGCCAGTTCTTGAGCACTGACTCTATGCCTGGAAATGTTCTAAGTGCTTCACCTGTAGGAACCATTGTACCCCTCAAAACAACTCTGTGAGTTAGATCTTTTTAGTATTCCCATTTTATAGACAAGACGGTGGAGGCACAGAGAGGTTAAGTAACTTGACCAATGTCACACAGCAAAAAGTGGCAGAGCCACTGGTTTAATTTGGATTGAACAGGAAAGTGAAGGATTTTTCTAGAATCTGAGAAACATTTGAGGTGGGTGGGAAGGAGGGATTTTACTTTCAAGTGGCATCCGGGGTACTGAGATAGACAGGAAGAGCGGGAAAACTATATTTTTTTTTTTTTTTTTGGTCCTAGGTTAACGTGGCCTGAAAACATTCCTCTGGAAGCAATGGAGCAGCAAATACCTTTCTCATAAGCACCGCCTGCGAGAGTGGCACTTGAATTAGCTCCAAGAGAACAGGAGAGGAGGTGAGGAGAGGCACACGCCCAAAATGCCCAGCACGAGTCAGGCGCTGGCCCAGGTGTGTTACCACGCGTCCGACGCTCACAGCACTCCTGCCATGGGTCACTTCCATTTCTATTCTGTAGTTTAGGAAACAGGCTCAGAGAAGCTAAGCAAATTTCCCAAAGCCCCACAGCCACAAAGTTGCAGAAAGGGGATTCAAAATGCAGGTCTGGGACTTCCCTGGCAGTCCGGTGGTTAAGACTCTCTGCTTCCACTGCAGGGGGCATAGGTTCGATCCCTGGTCGGGGAACTAAGATCCTGCATGCTGCATGGCGTGGCCAAAAAACAAAACAAAACAAAATGCAGGTCTGACAAGTTCCAAAGGCCATGCTCTTTTCAGAATCTTATACTGCTCCTCCCCAGAGAAGAGATATAGCAGAAAAGAAAAAAAATGTGAACTTAAAGCATCTTTCATGTTAAAAAAAAATCGCCATCCATAACAAACATTAAATTATTCAATTGCTCGTTCACTTGAATTAAACATTCCTCAGGACACAATTGAGGGAGATCCTGTTCATCTATTCACAATTACAAGGAAACAAGAGCAATGTTGCAAGGGACTCAGTCGTTAACTGGAGGTTCTAACTAAATGCATCTCTGCTGCTTTTGAGTAGGAGGAGAAATACTAAACGCCTTAACTTGCTCAAGTGCTTAGGAAGCACTTTGAAAACAGGACTGTCACAACTTTGTACAAACGGGTAGAGTGAGTCAAAACCTCTGATGCACGAAGGATACTACCAGCTTCACCCATGCAGTGATTTCCCCAAATGTTTATATTAATTAAATGGCCCGCTTCTGCTCTAAAATGTTTCTCCCATGCCTCTCCCTCAGCCCACATGCTACGTTAAACCTCAGGTATGACAGTGTGGCGAGCAGCCCCTGATTTTAATGAGTTATATATGGAAAGTTGCTTGGAAATCAAATCCATTGTCTCACAAAATAGTTGTTATAAAGATGGCTAGATTTTATCTTATTTTTTTAAATTACCATTTCTTATTTATTTATTTATTTATTTATTTATTTTTGGCTGCGTTGGGTCTTCGTTGCTGCGCGCGGGCTTTCTCTAGTTGCGGCGAGCGGGGGCTACTCTTCGTTGCGGTGCGCGGGCTTCTCATTGCGGTGGCTTCTCTTGTTGCGGAGCACGGGCTCTATGGTGCACGGGCTTCAGTGGTTGTGGCATGTGGGCTCAGTGGTTGTGGCATGTGGGCTCAGTAATTGTGGCACGCGGGCTCTAGAGCGCAAGCTTAGTAGTTGGTGGCCCATGGGCTTATTTGCTCCACAGCGTGTGGGATCCTCCCGGGCCACGGCTCGAACCCATGTCCCCTGCATTGGCAGGCGGATTCCCAACCACTGCGCCACCTGGGAAGCCTGATCCAGTTTCTTTTGAACACCGTATTAGTTTTCCAACAAAGCTACCAGAGATAAAGTGGGAAACATGGACCTACGAATGGTTTCTCTGCCATCTTCTTACCCTTTTTTTTTAAACTAAAATTTTATTTTGATTATTGCCCTAGAAATAATCAAAGAGCAAAAGACCAAAAAATATAAAAGTTGAAAGAAAACAGGAAAATTTCCTTCACCATGAAAGTGGTAAAAAATCACAATCTTCAAAAAGCCTCGAATACCAATTGACATATTTAAATCAGCTTGGGTATAAAATGAGCAGTGGTAATTGGCACCGACAGGTGACTCGGGCACGCCTGAAATGTGGGAGGATTATGAGGACACCATAAGTCTACAGGCTTGTATAGTGCATATTTGAAGAACGAAGGTCTTTTAAGGATTGATAGACATTTGCAAACCAATATTTGTTTGGCTGTGTGTCATTTCTCAGAGGTCTGTTACTAGAAGCCAAAGAGGAATGATGACCTGGGACAGAGCATCGAGTCAACTTGATTGACAGCAGGCAGAGGAGGGCATTTGGCATCCAGATGCTTTGAGTTCCATGCTCATAACACATTGCAACAGCCTTCAAGGAAAGGAACAAACAAATTTAAGAAACACACATCGGTGATCATCCAGAAGACTCTGTGAATTAAGTAGGGAGGTGCAATGGATTTACTGTCCAATGCTCAGAAATTCTGAGAAGTTGCGAATGGTAATGTAGTGACGTTTTCAGGATAAAGCGACAATGCCTACATCTTCAGAGTCAAGTTCAGTCTACAGAAATTCTACACATTTGCCCACATATCACTGGGTACAAATCTAGTATGGCATTAAGACTTTGTAACAGGTTTCTGCAAACACATTTTAAATGTCTTTTTCTTTCTCACTAGAACTTTAAGGCTACTCTTTTCCTACTACACTTCTATGAAAATGAAAAGGTAGATTCTTATCTTTCACCAGGGAGCCTGTCGGGTATATAAATAGAGGTCATAGCCATGTGTGTTTGATTTATTGCTCAGACCATGGTAGCGTTCTGTATGGCCTTTGGTGTTCAAGGTTTAAATGTTGCATGTCTCCTAGTGGGACTATTATATTTTAAGTACAATTCTTACAATTTATTTTTTCTCTTTCCCCCTATATTTAATCTCAGATTATACCATAAAGGTAAACAGCTGCAGAAACAGAAGAAAGCCCAAAGTCCAATGGAGTTGGATAATCTGAAAAGGGCTGATAAGATCTTTTCAGTCTCAGCAGAGCAAGGCCAGAGGGCAGTGTGTGGTTTGCTTTATGCTCACCAGAATGTTCTCTCATTTCACACAGTCAGTCCTGTTACGTTGAGGACACAGTGTTCTAACACTAGAGAAGCTGTCTTGTTTTTTAGTTATTATGTGTGAGCAAATCTATTCTGCTTAATTACAAAAACATGATGACGCCAGCAATCTGATAAACTATCAGGGGATTGAAAATCAGGTTTTGGGCATGTCTGTGTCCTCTGATGCTTCCAATTTTACTGGGGGAACATAGTATAGATAGGTTTATGTGGAAACGCCTCCAGCAAGTTCAATCCTTTTCCTAGTTCTTTCCAGGAGCATTTTATACCCATGGATTATTTGTGGAATACTTTTCCTTGGTAAGTTAGTTAATGGAAGTAAAACTTCTAGAGAAACTACACTTATATCTTGCTTTGATATTGATCCATTTAATATATTTCCCCTTATTCTTTGAGGGGGGACTTAATCCAGTGATTGGTGTATTTTTCTGTGACAGCATGATAAAGTAAATCTCAGTTTGGGGGAGGAGCCAAAAGTGTCTGGAGACGGGGGTTCTCACCCTGCCTCTGCCGATGTTTAATTGTATGACTTAGGAGAGACACCAAGTGTTCTGTCTTCATTTTCCCAGTCTGCAGGAAGGATCATTCTTGTGGCTAAATGCTTAGGAAAGAGGCTAATGCATTATATATGGATAAGGCAATCTACTCAGCTGCGTAATCAACTCTGTTGCCATACTGGTCACTTATATTCCCTATTTCTCTACTTAATGCATTTATTCATTCTTTCAACAAATCCTTTTTTGTATTCCAATTATGTACCAAGCCTTGTGCTAGTTACTGGGGAAAAGGCATTCCGTCTATTGTCAAGTTTACATTTTATTAGGGAAGATAGACAAATGAATGGAACAAGTAGTCAAACGTTCTGTGCCTTTGTAGGAAAAGTACAGGGTACTTGGTGGGCCTATGCAATCCAGTTGAAAGAGTCTTGGGAAGTCCTGGGAAGGGACATTGAGACAGAAACCTAAAAGATAAGTGAGAGGTAGACAGACGAAAGGCAGTCTACTGCAATATATCCATAGTGAGGGCACAGGTGGTGCAAAAATGTCAAGGTGAGTGATCGTGTTCAAGGGAACACAACTTAATAGCAGTTCAAAAAGCATGGGTAATAGAGCGTAAAAGACGGAGTGGTAAGAGGAGGCTGGACAGAGTCTGATTGGCCATGACCGTGAGAAGGCTGTGAAGGGTTGAAGTGGGGAAGGGGCTCAGTCAGATCTAAGGTTGAGAACGGTCCTCCAGCCACGATGGGGAGACTGGGTTGGAGAAGTCAGTACCTTTAGGTGCTTAGTAGACATTTGTTGGTGTATGAAGACATAAACATCTTATTAATCCTCACAGAAGAGTCATTGGAAATGGATTCTTCCCTTTTTTTAAATCTATATTTTTATCATCTTTTGCAGAAGAGTATATTATGAAAGAATTTTTACTTTTTCCATGACACCAATAAGAAAAGATGCTCAAATGAGAAGCACACTTCCATGGGTGTGTCTGGGTTTATAAATTAATTTGCTTGTCACCATCACCATCATTATGTATTTCTTATAGCATAGATTGTCCTGTAGATGAGAAATATGGGTAAGACAAGCTTTGGTGACACACTATGCCAGTTAATTTAGTTATAGATCCTCCCCTTTTTCTCCCGCCCATTTAAATGTTTGGGTCAAGACTTTGTAGCTGAGAACTGCATCTTAGAGGCCCCCCAATCTTGTACAGTTGGAGGAAATTCTCCTAGTCATCTTACCTTCTTTGCAAGTTGATTTATTTTCCAGTGCCTTCTATGTACTGCATGTGCTCACCACTTTTGATATACAGTGTTTTGCTGATTGGTTATCTGCTGTAGTCAGTAGTCCTTATTTGGCTTTCTTTAACTTGAGTTTTGGCCCTCACCGTATCATACTATTTTAATTGTTTGGACAATGTTGGTCCCCGGTAGGGCAGTTCAATGTCTCATTCTCATCCATCCTCAATAAATGAGGAAATAAAAAACTAAAATGCTGAAATAATGACTTGAGGAAAGTGGCCTTTCCACCCCTTTTATTCTTATTTTTTTATATCAGCCCTAGTTCTTTGTGTTCTCTGACATCCCTTTTTCCAAAAACAAGTGAAGGAAGCATGGAACCAGTATGTGGCCACTTAAAAGCAATAGAAGTAGAATAGATTTAAATGGAAATAGGGCAGAGTCCTCACAAAAATTAACTTCTTGGACCCTTTCCAGAACTCATCATAAATGAATTGGGTTATTAATGATAAAAGTCTTTATTTAGGAAATGCATTTTAAAATGTTATTTGAAAATGGGTACAGGCTCATTTATTTTAGGCCTCGTATGTGCTTCAACAACAAAACCGACAACAAAAATTGTAACAGAAAGCCATGTGAAGTGGAAATTATAATCTTGATTTTTTTGGATTGATTTATTTAGTTTATTAGCTTGAATAACTATATATGTAAATATATAACTGAATCACTTTCAATATCTGTTATCTCTCTCTCTCATCTATTTATTTATCTATTACATTATATACAAAAGACATAAAATCTTTAGGTTCAAAATAGAAAAGTTAAGAGAGTTTCATATACTGCAAAAGACTTCATTCATCAATATACAAAATAATGGACTGAGGGTTTTTTAAATAGAAGAACAACTTTAAGGCATTTAAAATATTTAATATACTTTACATAACCATTTTACACATATGAAGTCTCAGATTTAGTAGGAAACATTAAGGTTATTTAGTACAACCTTAGCAGATGAATGAGCCCACTCTACAACATTCATAATAAGAGGTCACTCCATTTTCCTCTCTATTTCTAGTGATGGGAAATGTACCATCTCCTTTGAAAGCCAGACATATTTGCATACAAAATAATTTTAGGCAGTTCTTTCTTACAATGAGCTATTATCCTTTTTCTGCAGTTTTCACCTGCTTGGGTTTTGTTCTGTCCTCAAAGGGTCTCAATGAATGAACCTCATCTCTGCTCCACTTGACAATGCTTCAGATATTTAGAAACAGCTATTTATTTCCACTCTTCTTCCATCACCTATTAGACATCCAGAAAATTATTAACTGTCACTCAGAATTTTGTTGGTCAAAGACCTGTTGGATCCAGAGCCCCCAAACCTGAACAAAATGCCCTCAAGGTACAAACCAGGACAGCATAGAGTTAAGAATCACTGTCGTGGGGCTTCCCTGGTGGCGCAGTGGTTGAGAGTCTGCCTGCCAATGCAGGGAACACGGGTTCGAGCCCTGGTCTGGGAAGATCCTACATGCCGTGGAGCCACTAGGCCCGTGAGCCACAACTACTGAGCCTGCGCGACTGGAACCTGTGCTCCGCAACAAGAGAGGCGGCGATAGTGAGAGGCCCGCGCACCGCGATGAAGAGTGGCCCCCACTTGCTGCAACTAGAGAAAGTCCTCGCACAGAAACGAAGACCCAACACTGCCATAAAGAAAGAAAGAAAGAAAGAGAGAGAGAAAGAAAGAAAGAAAGAAAGAAAGAAAGAAAGAAAGAAAGAAAGAAAGAAAGAAAGAAGGAAAGAAAGAAAGAATCACTGTCGTTGCTCTTGAAATAACCAAAAAAAGAAAAGTTTTTGTTATTTTTTCTGACTAATTTGCAAAAGAAGGTATCCATTGGATTAACTAATGTTCTTACACTTGTGGTTTTGTTTCCCCTTGATTTTTGACTAAGGTTTGAATTTAGAAAGTATATAATAAAAAAAATACAAAGAAAAGGGGAATCAAAGATGACATCAGATTTTCATCTTTGAAAAAAATAAAAATCATTTCTCAGATTCAAGAGCTTTTTATAAAGAGTTTTTCTTTTAGGTTATTAAAAGGAAAATAGTAACATGTAAATGTACCTCATAATATAAGAACTTCATAATTACTTCTCTCTACAACTTTGCTGTTTCATTTCTGAATCCTTTTTGTTATTATTTTAATTTAATTTATATAGGATTCAGTAACTTTTTTCATTTTCTTTCTCTTTTTTCCAACTACAACTGAATTCATTTCTAAAGTTTAGGTATATTTTTAGATCTCTGAATTGTAGTATTTCTAAGCCAGCAAACGTGCCTTACTAACTTTAAATGCAGTGATAGATCTCAATGCTGTTCTTAAACTCACACCTGAATTTTTTTTTTTTTTTTCTTCAACTCTCTTTTCCATTTCTTTCTCCATCTTCTTTCCAGGCATTCTTTCACTTTCAGAACATATCTACCTCTTGCTTAACTCTTTCCAATTACATTCTGGTAGTTGCAGCACAGCACACATCGGATTTAATAGAGCAAGAAAATTCTCCATCTTATCTGACCGTTGGGAGTGTAATATCCTGCTCTCTTGGTTTATACCCACCGTCTACATGGGAGAAGGAAGAGAAGAGGTATTAAGTGGGGGAGCATATCTCTAACAGGTAGACCTCTTCATGGTAGAAAAATAATTGTGCTAATTTAAATGCATTGGATAAGTTGACCAAGACATCGGTTTATAAAGTTGTACCATCTTACATATTTTAGGGGTTTGGCATACAGGGTGTAGAAAAATAACTACACACAGACTTGCATTAATTAAAGACGAATAGAAGACAGCACCCACGATATCTTTTAAATGAAAAATCATTGAGTGTATCCTTTCACAAATATACTTAACTAAGATATTTCCATTTTGCCGTTTGTTTTGTATTTCCACTAAGCTTTCGATAGACTATTAACTTCAAATACAGTTGCTCCCTGTACAAAGAAGTTTCATATTAGTTTTGTGAGTTTGAGAGAGCCCTCCTGTCTCTTTTAAATTTCCAATCCCTCTTTTCCATGCTTGAACATCCGTCTTTGAGAAGGAATAAAGGGTTTATCTATTCTTTGCACTTAGGAGTGGTGGAGTTTCGTATTTTTTATTGATAATTCAAAAAACTAATCAAATTTATTTACATCTAATAAGCTTACGAAATTACTAGATGAGTACAAAAGTTATCTACTTATACCCCAAAACATTAAAAACTCATGGGTTACAGATCAACATCAGGTACCTCTGGTATGAGATACTGAGAAGAGCACATCGATTCTGTGGCATTCTTGCCCAAAATGTATAAACTTAATGTGATCATAAGAAAATATCATATATACCCACACTGAGGGACGTGAGACCAGCACTCATTCTGCAAAATATCAGATCAGTACTTTTCAAAGCACTCTACTAAGGTCATAGAACACAAGGTAGGATTGAGAAATTATTGAAGATTGAAGGAAACTAGGAGACATGACAACTAAATGCATGGTGAGATCTTGGGACCAAGAAAGGACAACAGTGGAAAACTGGTGAAACCCAAATAAAGACTGTAGTTTAATGAATAGCATTGTACCAATGTCAATTCCTCAGTTTTGGTAACTTTCTTATGGTTACGCCATAGGTTACCATCAGGAAAAACCAGGTGAAGAGTGTATGAGAACTTTCTATACTATTTTTGCAACTTTTTTGTAAGTCTAAATTTATGTATTTATTTTTAATATCTTTATTGGAGTATAATTGCTTTACAATGTTGTGTTAGTTTCTGCTGTACAACAAAGTGAAACAGCTATACATATACATATATCCCCATATCCCCTCCCTCTTGCATCTCCCTCCCACCTTCCCTATCCCACCCCTCTAGGTGGCCACAAAGCACCGAGCTGATCTCCCTGTGCTATGCGGCTGCTTCCCACTAGCTATCTATTTTACATTTGGTAGTGTATATATGTCAGTGCCACTCTCTCACTTCATCCCAGCTTTCCCTTCCCCCTCACCATGTCCTCAAGTCCATTCTCTACGTCTGCATCTTTATTCCTGCCCTGCCACTAGGTTCATCAGTACCATCTTTTTAGATTCCATGTATGTGTGCTAAATTTTTTTTTTTTTTAAATAGTCTTACACTTTTCCAAGTGTCCTATAGAGGCATGCTCATACACATTTATTTATCTCCTTATTTGAGGTTTATGTTTATTTCATATTATAAGTAGTGCATAGAGTCCTAACTTAGACCTGAAAGGAGGCTGACAATCATGCAATTTGACCCCCCTATTTTATGCAGGAGGAAACAGAGAACCAGGAAAATTTGTAACTGAGCTGAGACCAGCACTCAGGAACCCTGACTCTCAGTGTCGGTTTTTTTCCACACCATTCTGACGCCACACTGAGAAGGGCTATTCGCAGATTTATGATTTGATTACTTTAGACATTTTTTAATTACAAAGAAGAATGTAAATAATTTAAGGCCTGCCTTGTACCTCTGATCAACTCAGAGCCTGGTTTTTGTTTTTGTGTTTTCCATAAAGGTGTTCACTGACCTTGTGTTACTGAATGAAATTTAAAACTAGTGATATGCAAACGTACTTACTAAAGGCAAATACTATTTCATTCATTAGTGGTCTCTGATGGCCTCTAATCAGAGTACCATCTATTGAATGAAAATAGATTGCTTCTTTGATTCTACTGATTGCTTCTTTGAATTTTCTGAAGAGAATTTATTAACAAAAGCTTTTTCTCCACTATTTCTTCCAACACATGTATTTATTCACATACTGTTCTTTTCTTATGAAATGAAAATGGAACAATTAAAGTAGTTTTTCAATGTTTTCCATAGTTTTTACTTGGGTCCTGCTGAGGCGAGCCTGCAGATTGGTTATTTCTCTGGGTATGTGAATGTGTGTGTGTGTGTGTTTATTTTTCGACGTCAAAGGATAGGGCCTTTGTCTCTTATAGAAGTAAAAGAAAAAATTTAAAAATCCTAGGGGTTTCTAATGTAGATCTGAGCCGGTTACTAGACTGCTAAATAGCCAAGAGTACCCACTTCATAGCAGCTTCATGTTTTATTTAATTAATTAGCCATGATCTTTAAAATTTACTGTCCTTTAGTGTCCTATTAATGTTAATAGTCATGTGTCCAGGGTCTTGAACTAAAGTGTGGAAGGAGGCAATAGTTATATACTAGTCGTAACCGTTAAAACAATCTTATGGCGTAGTTCCTCTCCGTGGGTCTTACTGTTTTTACTGAAATGTTATTAAATATGGGAAAAGACTTCTGTGAGTGAGTCTGACGAGCTCTTCCTATAGAAGGAGGCTTGCACTGCAATGCTGACTGCAGTTCTGTGCTGTCACTGCATGAGGCTGCCTGACATGTGGTGATTGGAGATTCCGTTTCATAGAAACTGAGACAGAGGGAGTCTCACTACATAATGTGGTCGAGGAGAAGGTTTTGCTTACAAAAAAATATGCTCAAAAGAGAGTCAAATGATGCAGAAACAGCTGTACCCCCAGGCACAAAAATATAAATTTAGATACAGACCTTACATCCTTCACAAAAGTTAACTCAAAATGAATTGTAGGCTGACATTTAAAATGCAAAACTATAAACCTCCTTGAAGATAATCTAGGAGAAAATCTAGATGGCCCTGGGCATGGTTCAGACTTTTTAGATACAGCACCAAAGCACAATCTAGAAAATAAATAGTTGGTAAATTGGACCTCATCAGAGTAAGAACAAACTTTTGCTTTGTGAAAGTACTGTCAATAGAATAAGAAGACAAGGCACAGATTTGGAGAAAATATTTACAAAATACATATCTGAGAAAAGACTTTTATCTGAAATACACAGAGAATTCTTAAAACTCAACAATAAGAGGACCAACAACCAATTCAAAAATGGGCAAAAGCTCTGAACAGACACCTTATCACAGAAGATATATGGCAAATAAGCATTTAAAAGCGTATGTGTGTGCTCAACATCACATGTCATCAGGGAAATTCAAGCTAAAACAACAACGTGATATCACCGCAGGCTTAACTGGAATGGCCCAAATCCAGATCATTGACAGCATCAGGTGATGTTGAAGATGTTGAGGATGCAGGTGAGGATGTGGGGCAGCAGGAACTCTCATTCACTGCTGGTGGGCGTGCAAAATGGTACGGCCACTTCGGAGGACCGTTTCTTACAAAATAAGCATGCTGTCACCCTTCAACCAGCAGTCATGCTCCTTGGTGTTTACTCAAATGAACTGAAAACTTATGCACATACAAAGACCTGTACACAGGTATTTACAACATCTTTATTCATAACTGCCAAAACACAGAAGCGACCAAGATGTCCTTCAGTAGGTGAAAAGATAACTGAACTGTGGTCCATCCGGACAATGGACTGTTGTCTTGTTGAGGGACTGTTATCTGCAGTGGTGATTGGGCATAATTCCTTGCCGTACATTTTTTAAATTAATGTGAAGGGCTGCTATTTTTGTGTCCATTCTTTTTTTCTTCTTCTTCTTCCTCGAAGACGATAAGTTTTTCTTTGATTTTCAGAGATAGTCAACTTGGAAGATTCATCCTGCTGGACAGTGCGATAAAATTCAGAAGGTAGATTGTTTTCTGGTCAGGATTCCCAGCATGACACAAATCCCACTTTATATTAGAAATTTGAAGGAGAAAGAAGTTAAATCCCAGCACCCATTACTCAGAAAGCAAGTGAAGGGATCTTAAAAACATAATTACTAACTAAACAAAGGAAGGCCTGAGCAGTGCTCAAAGAATTCATGTTTGAAGTAGTGCCTAATCCTGTAATTGCCACTTCTCAGAAAAGGTCTGTGTCTATGTGGAAGAAAGCCGTTATTTAAATCATGGAACATTACACATCAAAGCTGCTTCTGTCAAGGATGTTTAGTTGCTTCAAACATTTTTTTTTAAAAAAAGACAAGACTTGGGAACCAACATTTCAGCTGGAGCTGAAGGAAGGAAATGAAAACAAAACAAAACAAAACAAAAACCCCACAACTTTCTTCCTATGGAGGAAAAGAAAGAAAAAGAAACGTTATCTTTGTATATCCAAGTCCATACCTTTCCATCACAAAGGAAATGTATGTGGTCCTTTGTGATGAGTTAAGATGCAAGAGGATTTCCTAGCAGGAGGAAACTGTATTGCATCTGCCTATTCATTGATTCCATGCTTTCCCCATGTGGTTCCCTTTGCACGTGGCCGGAGACATGCAAGTAAAGTGCAAATTCAAGTGCAAATTCAGTTATGCCATTTGCCTCCTTAAAATCCAACAGATGACTCCACTTCACATATTTTTTAAATTTTCAAGACTCTTAATATAAAATACAAGCACCTGTCAAAATATAAGCCCCCTGCTGTATAGCACAGGGAGCTCAGCTCGTGCTCTGTGATGACCTAGATGGGTAGGATGGGGTGGGGGGGAAGTCCAAGAGGGAGGGGATATATGTATACATATAGCTGATTCACTTCACTGTACAGCAGAAACTAACACAACATTGTAAAGCATTTATAATAAATAAATGCTCCAATAAAAAAAAGAAAATATAAGCCCTCTTACTTCCCACCTCTATTTCCTTCAGACTTGGTGCTCTAGTATTCCAATTTACTTGTTGCTGTTTAAGACACCGTGCCGTTTCACACAGCGGGTTGTTGGGCATGCTTCCCTCTCTCTGCATGCCATTCCTCCCCCTGTGAGCTCCTTCACTCTCTTTTAACCAAGTGTCTTAGTCTGTTCAGGCTGCTATAACAGAATACTGTAGGCTGGGTGGCTTGTAACAGCAGAGATTTATTTCTCTCAGTTCTGAGGGCTGGGAAGTCCAAGATGAAGGTACAGGTACATTTGGTGTCTGGTGAGAGATTCTTGGGTCATAAGTGGCCTTCTTCTTGCTCTGTGGTCACACAGCAGAAAGGGAAAGGGAGTTCTCTGGAGTTTCTTTTATAAGGGCACTGATCCCACTCATGAAGGCTCCACCCTCATGACCTAATCACCTTCCAAAGGCCCCACCTCCTAACACCATCACACTGAGTCTTAGGATTTAACAAATGAATTTCAGGGGACAGTGACGTTCAGTTTATGGCACCAGGCTAACTGTTACTGTACCTCAGGTCTGGTGAGCCATCTGTGAGCCCTCAAGGGTGCGCCAGGGTTCCCAGCACATCTCTCTCAAAGCCCTTACATTAAGGAGAAAGAATTTGTCATCAATGACCCCTCTAGACTGAGGGCCCCTAAGGGAGCAAGACCTCATTGCCCACGTTTCCCAACAATCCAGCACACAGTAAACACTCAATGAATGAATTAAATTTTTTCCAGTTATAGGACCTCCCTCCTCGTGCTTTATGGACTCAAAAATCAGTTTGCTGAATCCCAGAAAATCTTGGGAATTGAGTAATTTGTATTATACTTATGTTTTAGGGTTCCCCAGGAAACTCTTGGGATGTTACTCGTGTGATCGCTGCGATGCTCCTTTAAGCAGTGATTGGACTTTGGAACTGACTTACATGAGGGCTGTTGTCATAGCAGACTTTCAATCTTTCTGTAGAGAACATAGGTTTTAGACCATGAAGGCATCTCTGATACTTATAAACACCTCAAAGTTGTCCACAAGATTTGGGCTTATGTGCACTTTCTAGGGAAAAAAACGTACAGCTTTCTTGAGATATTCCAAGTAGTCTTGTTACCAAGTCGAAGCTTGAACTGCTTGCTGCAAGACAGGCCAATAATAAATCGAGAGATGAGGTGTTGGGTCAAGGAATAGCGATTTTATCTGGAAAGCCAGCAGACTGAGAAGATGGTGGATTACTGTACCAAAGAACCGTCTTACCTGAGTTAGAATTCAGGCTCCTTTTATATTAAAAAGGGAGGGTTGTAACTGGTTGTTGCAGATTTCTTGTTGCTGGAATCCTTTGTTCTTGCAGCTGTCCAGGTAGGTTTGGTCACGATGTTCCTGTAAACCTCCAACATGACAATTGTTATTTTCTGTTCTGCAACTTTTTATCTCTATATGAATGGAAAGGTGTTATACCTTTAAAGGTCTAGCCTGGGAGGCAGATCACTGAGATATTTCAGGCTATAGACAGCATTCTTTTACAAAGGTGCAGAGCCCGCTTGACTAAGCACAGGTAACAGAGCATAAGGGTTAGACCTAAAAGAATAGATCCAATATGGAGTCAGGTTTGTTCTTCTCTGTTAGTCTAGAAAGAAGAAAAGAAAAATAAGGGGAAAATTACGAAATGGGAGTGAAGGGTACTTGTCTAGGGAATGAAGGAAGGAAAGGTGGAAAGATGCTCAAAAAGAGTAACATGACACATAAAAAGAAAAGGAGTGGGTTCGTGGACAACTCTCGCTTACTCAAACTTTGTGTAAATTTGGATGCAGCCCCTCTCTTGGGGAATACGTACATCTGAGTATAAATATATTCCCCTTTCTCCCCACTAAGGTGAGAAAGGCCATTAGAGGGCTTAAATGAATACGACACTCAGAAGCTCAGTGTCTTGATAAATACTTATTTTTCTAAGTCACAATATCCAATGGGTAGCTATATGAAGAGAAAGACATATATTATTTGCAATATGCTTGCTTCTGATCAAAATGAATATAAAATATTTAGTACCTGGGTGTAATTATCTCCAGCAGAAAGATATTTTGTTTAAAAGGGACTGAAATTGGGCTTCCCTGGTGGCACAGTGGTTGCGAATCTGCCTGCCAATGCAGGGCACACCGGTTCGAGCCCTGGTGTGGGAAGATCCCACATGCCACGGAGCAACTGGGCCCGTGAGCCACAACTGCTGAGCCTGCGCGTCTGGAGCCTGTGCTCCGCAACAAGAGGCCGCGACAGTGAGAGGCCCGCGCACCGTGATGAAGAGTGGCCCCCGCTCGCCGCAACTAGAGAAAGCCCTCGCACAGAAACGAAGACCCAATACAGCCAAAAATAAGAATTAATTAATTAAAAAAAAAAAGCTACAGTAATTAAGATTATATATATAAAAAAAAAAGGGACTGAAATTAAAATATTGGAAGCCTTGCTTTCCTTCTCAGGTGAAATGTCCACGACCAGGATGAGGACAAAATTCCACAGCTTCCCGGTGACTAGAACATGGGGACCTATGAGCCTGTCCAAGTGTGACCCATCCAGACACTTATCCTAGGAAACCTCCAGACACCTGACAGTTTCTGTAGCTGTGGATCAACCCACCAGTCATGGGATTTAAAGTTCCAGAGAAAAGGGGAGAAGTAAAAAAAAAGAATGTCCCTGAAGTCCACCTTAATTAAACCCCATTAATTACAAAATAAATTGAAACTAAGAGAACTGGCAGTTTTAACTCACCACTGGAAAAAAAATCAACATATTTCCAAAATTTCCACTTTAAGAAGGAAAAGCCCAGTATTTATAAATAAAAACAAGGCATTTATTCAACCCCAAAGCTGCATTGCCTGGCTGCCTTGAGAATGCTCACCAGGCCCACTGTTTGGTTGAATGCAGGTTGAAGACTTCTGACCACAGGATTTAATTTGCTAGATTCACATATGTGTCAGTCACTCAAGTAACGAGGTCACGTAGAAGTACTTTTAACAAACATTTCTAGTGTGAGCACCTTAATTTGTTTCTTCTAAAGATCAAGAATGGCAGAGCATGTTTGCAAACATCCCAATTTTACATGCATTTTTAATACAATGTGTTTCATAAAAACCTTATAGAGTAGTTACATCTTGTTAGTAATGGTCCTTCATCTCAAATCCCTGGAGGGTTCTTTATTCTGGAAAAAGAGTATCTAGGCACCCCCGGGTACTATTTAGGAGAAATGACTGCATGATCATCTCCTCCCGTGTCAGTTCAAGTTAAAATATTTTATGGCACTGTCAAAATTTGGTCAATAGCACATAACTTATTGTCATAGTCTATTGCAATAACAAGTAAGTATTTGTCAATAACAATGCAAAGAATAGCTTATCCATCCCGAGTCT
Source organism: Eschrichtius robustus (assembly GCF_028021215.1). NCBI lineage: Eukaryota > Metazoa > Chordata > Mammalia > Artiodactyla > Eschrichtiidae > Eschrichtius > Eschrichtius robustus. Next base: position 102,308,003 of record NC_090835.1, on the reverse strand, counting down.
CTGTGTGGGTGAAGCTAAATCAAATGTCTACAAAGAGAAGAGAAGCGGGTATTCTATGATTAAATCTGGTTACGGAGGGCATTTGATACCTCCGTCAATGGGAGGATTCATGCTCTTAAATAACAGAGAAAGAGAGCTTTGGAGAATGAAGAAAAATAGTATCTGAGTGAAGATTTTCTGAAATAGAGCAAAGAACATTTTTTGAGTCTTCAAGTTGGGACTGTATTGGAAATATTTTACAAAATAATTTAATATTTATTCTACACACACTCTTCGTAGTGAGGTTATTTATTTTTTAATTTTTATTTTATATTGGAGTATAGTCGATTTACAATGTTGTGTTAGTTTCAGGTGTACAGCAAAGTGATTCAGTTATACATATACATATATCCATTCTTTTTCAGATTCTTTTCCCATATAGGTTATTACAGAATATTGAGTACATTGGTCCTTGTTGATTATCTATTTTATGTATAGCTGTGTGTATATGTTAATCCCAAACTCCTAATTTATCCCGCCCCACCTCCCCACGTTTCCCCTTTGGTAACCATAAGTTTGTTTTCTGTGTCTGTGAGGTTATTTTTGCTTTAATGAAAATGATAATTTTTCTGAGCCTACAGTTGCCCGGGATAAAGGAACATTTCATGGAGTCAGAAGCTCTTGTTTTCATGTTCATGCCTGTTGCTGCCTCTTTGCCCTCTTCACCTTGTGATGGTTCAGGAAGAAAACTTCTGCCCCTGAGCCATAGCGGGGGCTCTGAGAAATGGATAGTGTATTTGCATGCTCTTTGCGCCTGGTTGCCAAATCCATTTTACAGCATTGGCTTCTGAGACTCAACAAAGAACTCGAAGGCACTAATGAAGCATGATCAGATCATAACGTCTGAGAATTAGAATGGCGTTTGGGGCCATCTAATCCCACACCTCTCCTTAAAATAAGACTCTTCTCTCCAACCCGTGTACTGGCACAGAAAGTGGTCTCCAGGAATGGGACAGTCTTTGATTTCCGGGGCAGATATTTTCATGAATGCTAATGCTCTAAGTGTTGAAAAGATTTCCTTCTTTTTATCGGTGCTGGTTCTGACCGTAATCACATCTACCCACTTTCCCCCATCACAGCCCTTTAAGATAGCCATAAACTGTCTCCCAAGTTTCCTTCTATTTCTATATTTCTGTAAAATGGCTCCTTTTACAGTGTGGTTTCTAGATTTTTTTCCATCTTGGTGGCCCTCTTCTGAACATAATTCAGTTTTTCATGGTACTGCTTTTCATTTGGAGCCTTATCTTCCATATGTATTTAGACCATTGATAACTAAGGGTCCTCACCTTTATTTATCCAAGCACGATGATTACAACATAAGTCTGCCCTGGACATCCCTGGTGGCACAGTGGTTAAGGATCCGCCTGCCAATGCAGGGGACACGGGTTCGAGCCCTGGTGCAGGAGGATCCCACGTTCTGCAGAGCGACTAAGTCAGTGTGCCACAACTACTGAGCCTGCGCTCTAGAGCCCGTGAACCACAACTACTGAGCCCGTGTGCCACAACTACTGAGCCCGCATGCTACAACTACTGAAGCCCGCGTGCCTAGAGCCCGTGCTCCGCAACAAGAGAAGCCACCGCAATGAGAAGCCCGCGCACCGCAATGAAGAGTAGCCCCTGCTCGCCGCAACTAGAGAAAGCCCGTATGCAGCAACAAAGACCCAATGCAGCCGAATAAATAAATAAATAAATAAATAAATAAATAAATAAATAAATAAATTTTAGAAAAAATAGTAAGTCTGCCTTATCTTATTATTAGTTGTATATGGCATAGATTGATGGGGCACCAGTGACATGAATTCTGGAAAGACTGAGCCAGGTCCTTATTTTTGTAAACAAAGAGAGGGACAATGGGTATATTGCCAGTATAGGAGCTCTGAAATATGGACATGGGCACAAGCCCCATTCAGAGAAGCAGAGCACATGGGTAAACTGGAAGTCAGGGACAACGCAGAGCCGTGGCAGAAGAAATGGAACATTGCCTCAGAGTCTGGCTAGAAGAAAACTTTATTGGTTAAAAATATATTTTCAATCATAACAACAACCCAGTGCTGATTTTTAAGGCTGTGTTTCACCTACTTGACTGTTTTTGAATCCCATCACAATCCTGAGAGGTAGGTATTATTATCCTTATTTTACAAATGAGGAAACTGGAGCTCAGAGTAGTCAAGTCCATGGCCAAGGTCATGCAGCTAAACCGTGGTGAAGCTGGAGGCCAGGCAGGTCAATCTGATTCTGGAGCGCTTCTCATAACCAAAGTACACCAAGCCTCTTGGGTTTGGCTTCCTGATCTTGGGATTAATCCAGGCATCTAGGAGCAGCCCTGAGTGTGAAGACAGAGCTTAGTGGCCCGGAGGTAGTTAAAAGGACAGACTGTTAGGGCTTGGGACCAGTGGGGCCTGAAATTTACCACTGTCCTGCGAGGTAATTTACTATTATACCAGTTACGGTGACGTTATTGGATTGAGATCGTGCAATGATGTGCCTTTTACAAGACATTATTAACCACCCTTTGCTTCCTATCTCATAACAACTTAGAATACTGGTTTCAGTAAAGAAGGTTAGCATTAAACATGGATTGAAAAATGAAGTTACGTCAAAGGAAAGTCTCTCCTCCACACGCACTAAAGGAATGATCAGATCTTTGTAATGAGAAATACAAAGACTTTTAAAATTAAACTGCCGAAAACTGACAGCTCACTACTTTTGAGGAATAGCAATTCAAACTATTATTATTGAAGCCAGAAGTTATTATGAGCCTTCCACTGTTTTCAGTGCTTTTCATGAATTAATTGATTGAATGATCATAATAGCTCCATGAACTGGGTACCGTTGTTCTCCCCATTTAAAGGATGGCTAAACTCGGGTGCTGAAACGTTAAGAAGCTTGTCAAAATCAAGCAATGAGTAAGTCACGGAGCTGCCCTTGGATCAGGTGTCTCCAGAGCCCCCATGTCTTTTACCCCTACATTATATGGTCCTTTTATTTTGCACGATAAAGTCTTTTTTTTTCAATCTCTTGCTGGATATTTCCTTGGGGAAATGCTCCTGTGAGATACCACAGTGAGCCCTCATCCAACTTTGGGGCGGAGCCCCACCCTATCCCCAGGTCCTACTCAGATATTTGAGTCTCTGGGGTAAAGGTGAGGGGTTTGACTTTGGAGACTCCGTTTGTTGATTGGCTGCAGGCTCTAATAGCTCACACGGGCATGGGAAAACCCAGGTTTGGGGCTTGTAGTTTTTTTTTTTTTTTGGGGGGGGGGCTTGTAGTTTTAAACCCTGAATGTAACTAAGCAATTCCCTTGGTAATTTTGGGGTTGTTTTTTTTTTTCTTGCACAATTTCTTTATGAAGAAATAACTGAAGTCCAAATGCATATTTCTCTAAGAAGTCTGTTCTATAGCAGTCAGCAGTGCTATGGCTATTTTAGGGATAATTTTTTTCTGTGAATAACTTACGTCCACCTTTCCTTAATCCCACTGACTTAAATTTTCATTAAACACTCTTCCCCAGATAAATACTTTATCCACTTATTTAGACGTTTCATTATTTAAAGAGTCCTTTAAAGAGTTATTGTGGTCATAGTGATGATGATGATGGTAATAATACCCTTTCAGAAGAAACGAGTAAGTAAATAGTTTTAATTTGGGCCTATTTTCTATTTTCTTTTCTCCTCTGCCTGGGCCTATGTTTACTGAACTCCATAGATGCCAAGACAGCATTTACAAAGGGGGATTTATTTAACTCTGGGTGAGTTGTACAAATGCAATAATGTGGCCCAACTCTTGTTTAATTTCCAAGGTTTTCTCCTAGACAACATTGCTCATAATGGACGGTTCAAGCCAAATTATCCATTATTGTTTCCAAAGTTTACAATTAAACTATCGATCAAAACTGGCAGTGCTTCCTTCAGCAGCCTGAGCAGAGAGGCCGCGGAATTGCATCAGAACCCAAGTGTGTCAAGCCAGAAGAAGGGGATGCGGGCAGACAGATAGCAGACTGACAGATACACCCTCCACCGATCACCCTGAGATCCAGCGTTTGGTACTTTTCCTTGAGCCAAGCTGCAACCAGGGGTACGTAGTGTGCGTGTGCGGTTTTAATAGCCAGAGGTCCGCGCAATTTGTGACCCCCATCCCTGGCTGTAAAAATTGGAGTTTAACAGGTTCGGCTCCATAGGGAACCAACCTCAGCTTCTAGGCTCCTTCAGACACTGCAGAATGCATCTTTTCTGGGGAATTCCACAATAAAATGACTGTTATTTATCATTACAAACCTCTTTATCATTTAGTCAATAAAAGGCCTCTCTCTCTCTCACTTTTTTTCCTGTGGCCTGCTCAGAGTCAGAAATCGGTATTAGTCTCTCCTGGCCTGGAGGCAGGAGATGTCAAAAGCTAAATCATGATCTACCCTGGCTTCCTGGCTAAATTGTGTATGAAGGCCTGAGGCACAAAGGTGCACATGCTCATTATTTGAAGCACAGATTTTTGTTCCCCTTTCTTTGAGTTTTTCTTTCTTTTTCTCTTTCTTCTTTTTACATATTGAGACGTATATTACATACGTGTATGTATAACTCGTAAGACATCAGACGAGAAGCCAGGCAACCAGAGCTTAACGTGTCACCTTCGTGTAGCTTTTGATCAAGAAATAAAAAGTGGATTGTCATTTAAACAGAAGAGAACAGTGGATGTTACCTCTTGAACTTTTAGATCATAGTGAAAAAAAGAAGAGTGCTGTTGAGGATTGGCTGTTAGGAATAGGTGCCTTCAAAATGGAGAGCAAGCTCAAAAAAGGCAGGTTTTCAGTTAAGCGTAGCCGTGTTATTTTCATTGCACAGCGAAGGGGATGCAGAGCGTCTGATGCAAGCAGGGAAGAGGAGTCCCGACCTGTGCACCTGCAGGCAGGCGTTGCCCCCAGGATTCCTCACCTCCTACAGCACGTCAGGGGTGGCCCTGTGCTGTGAGGTGCCAGGGGTGCAAAAGGTCAGTAGGAATGTCAAGGTAAAAAAGTGTTTTCTGGACATAACATACACGGGGTATTGATGTTAAGCCAGCTATCCTGGGTATGGCCTGAAGCATCTCATTTTCCCAAAAAGTACAGCTGGGTAATCTTAGATCTCCTCTTCATTAAATTGCTACGGGCATGCCTCTCTCCTGATTTTTACATCTGCCGAATAAAGACAACGCTCTGCCGGGGTGAGTTTGTTCACGCCTTAAATGCCTTATTTATTTTGCACATATTGTGAGCTCATCCTGTGTGCCAGGCCCTGTGCCAGTGATGGAAATACAGCCGTGAACAAGTCGGGGATTTTGGAGTGTGAGCCCAGGAAAGGCCTTTAATGACCGCAATTACCTAATCCATGTTCAGTTATTTCATTTATACTGGGTGAATTTATAAGTAAAGAAAGAAAATTTCCCTGTATTTCTGTTGCTAAAATCTTGGTATTTCCCTTGTATATTTCATTCTTGGAGGAAATAACATCTAGATGCATAGAAACCAATATTTTTAGAGATGAAAATACTTTAGAGAGAATTTTGTTCAATACTCCTATTTTATAGAGGAAGATATTGGCTTAAAAAAGATAAATAAAGAAAAGACAAGTAAAAATTTTATGAACATTCAAAGAGCAATTTCTGTGTAGGAACTGAAACTTGGATTCCTGTGCATATGTCCAGCTCCTTTCCTGTGTGATATCTTTATTCTTATCTTTTTTGCACGGGATTTATGATTTTTCGATGCATTCAAGGTTTGCTTGGCAACGACAAGAAGACAAGAGGAAGAAGTTGTCTCAGTGGCAGCAAATACTTGGGCTTATTGTCATCATTTGCTCCTCTGTGTTCTTAAAGATGATCAAGCATGTACATAAGTCTAGGATGGCTCAGCTGGGGAGTTCAATTTAGTTACAGAATGTATTTATATTTGGTATATACATATGTATTTTTTTCTTTCATTTGCTTTGCTATTGGGCAGTTCCCTAAATTATTGATGCTTACTTACCCCTGATGTAACATGAACAGCGATCGAAAGTATCTTCTTTAATTCTGGCCTTCCAGCCTTGTTTCACTGGCCTGTGATCTGCTGCTGGACGTAATCTCCAGGAAGGAACAATCGTATAGAATTCTAATCTGCAAAGCGGAAGAGCCACTGCCCAAACAACTTAGTTTTAAACAGGGCCCTGCTAATCTTCAAGGCTCTATAAACAAGTCTTGGGGGAAAACATCATGTATGAACCCATGAGTGTGTGGAGCAGAACTTCCATGTTTGATGGAAATCTATGCAAAGTCAAACACTTTCTGCCCCTTCTCACCACACCATGGAACTGCCTAAGGGAAATCAGCCACTTGCAGTTATTAATTTATTTGTATCCAAAATGGCCTGGAATATTTTTAAACATTTAAACTTCAGACTGACACCTTATGCTCTCATCTCAGAGTGAAATCTTATGACAGGTTATAGCCCACTTAAAAACGAGATAGTTTGTGAGAAGAACGCAACCGGAAGGCTTAGCGGCACCTTGCTGCAGCTTGAAGCTACTAAAGTCAAGATAGGAGCATCAGATTTGTCTGTTCTTCTGTCCTGAGCATGCTACTTAAATCAATCTTAGCTTTAAAGAGTGCAGAATTGAGAAAAAGAAAAAATATATATACATATTTTCATTCCTCTCACCTTTTTTCTTTCTTGTTCCCTGATATATGAAAAAAAAAAAAAGATCCTAGCTTGAACCTGCCAGCTCTAACTTGCAAACGACACCAGCGTTTATGTTCTAAGCAGTTCAAAAATTATTCAAATGATTTTCCAAACTTATAATTATGGCTCTTTTATCATTTAATTCTAAGTCCACATCTCCTAGCTACCCCGGTTACACAGACCTGGAGCCATGGCTTTTCCATATAACTAATAAATAACCAAACTCTAAGAATGAGTTTATTTAGGCATCTCTCACTTTACGTCGTTAAGTGTTTATTTCTTCCTCAAATCAAACGTTGGCTGCTTTGGCCTCATGAGGCTTGGTGTCTACTCATGTGTGGTCCTGTTTCCTGACAACGTGGGCAAAGACCCACCTCAGGGTGTCCAACTGGATGGTGGCATTTGAGCATCTTCTTCTAGATTGCTGAGCGTATTTACGGTAGGCAGTGATGAAAACAGCATGGTGACCTTCCGCAGTGGGGAGGGACTGCCTTTCTCTGCCTTGTGTGGGTGCTGGGATACTCTTCAGTGTGACCTCGGCACCCAGCTCTGCCTCACCATCACGTGTCATGATTCCCTTTAGAGAGAAGGGTGTTCAATATGCGCTTTTTGGATTAGGTCAAGTTTGTGCAGGAATAGACTATTCAGACTGATAACACGCTGCGAACCCTGAACAGAGATACTATTTTGAATATTTTACGTTCAAACTTTTTATATTCCAATATTTAACTTCATAAAATTGTTGATGGACCATACTTTTGAGATTGACTAAAAAGACTGTCCCTGCGTAGGCTCCCAAAGATGTCAATAAACCTTAAATATTTTTAAAATACCCAGCAGAATTTTAGGTTCCTATTCTGGCTAGAAAACATTTTACATTATATACGTATAAAATATACGCATATGTTTTATTAAAGTTCCCATTCTGATCAATTTCCAGTTTCCTCAATCTGGAAATTCCCCTAGAATGAAATAGCTATATACTCTGGTAGATGGTATTATTGTATTCAACAGTCATTACTTCTTCCAGTAAAGATATACACTCATTCACTGCCATGTCTGAGCCTCCTGTGGGCTCCGGAAGTTGGGCTTGGTCATGTGACTTGCCTTGCCAATGACAAGTGAGCAGGTGGTCATAAGATGTGTGCAGTAGAAGCTTGATGCCCCTTGTGTGTTTTTACCCATTCACTTGCTTTTTCTTTCTGCCATGAGAACACCATGTCCCAAATAAGGAGTGTTCCTTCCGTCCAGAATTTTAAATTGCATGGAGAAGAACTGAAAACCTCAGCTTCCGACATCTGACATGACAGAAATAAACATTTATTAAAGGCTACTCAAATTGGAGGGTAATTTTTCTCGTAGCAGAGATGACTAATATCCTCATTAGTATTAGTATTTTTTGAAAGGATAATTCGATTTTCAAGACGCAGAGATACAAAGATGAAAAAATAGTCATTATCCCCCAATATAGATGACCTTTGTTAATATGTATATACAGTTTAGAAAATTCAAGCTAAACAGAAAAAGAGCATATTTTCAATTTATAATTTAATTATTACATGGTAATATGTACCTTTTTTTGGGTATTTCTTTAAATATATTATGTGACAGTTGTATATCATTAGAAAATTTGCCTTTATATTTTTATGTATAGTTTACCTGAATTCCTGTATGTAGATAATATTTGAAAGAGACAAATGATGGCAAACGAGTATTTTATTATATTTATTATTTACTTTTCAAAACTGAGTGCACTGCCAGTGTTTATAAGATCTATGTTAGGGAAACATTTTTCTCTACAAAGAAGTGGAGACATTATTTTGATATTGTTTTGATTTATTTCCTATAAACTAAAATAAATTTCCATTCCACCGTGAAAGAAATGACTTTGCTTGCTTTGTTTTTGCTTTCTTTTGGCAAATAATCATTTAAGAATTTGAAATTGGCCCGACAGTTTAGTCCAAAAGATGGGTATCTTCAGAGAAATTTCACAATTCCAAACCTAACTCTTACACACAGATCTTTGTGGTAGTTTTGCAAAGCAACGCCCGCAGAAGGTCTTTCCTATGATTTCTCTTTTCTTTTTTTTTTTTACTCGTTGTATCTTGCTTGACAAGGGCAGTTTAATTCGTGAGAATCCATTTCGTTTTCTGTGTGCATGTTGCTATGTGCATCCAGAGTATCATATTCACAAATCTTTTGTCTTAGAACAGTTGAGGAGGAGCCACTACCTGGTGTTGATGAACAAGGGTGATTGAGGATTTTCTGAGAACTAGAGAGTGTGGATTTCATCGCTGGACCTGGTTTTAAAACATTCTACATACAAGATTCTGATAGAGATAGAGAGATAGATAATAAATATGGAGATAGATAAAATAAACATATATATATAAGTTATATGTAGGCATACATATTATAAATATATTGAGAGAGTTTGAAGAGTAAAAGTACCTATCACATTCTTTTGGGCTGTGATCATTCCAGACCTTGTGTTTATGTCAAGGGTCCTCACAGCTGATAGAAGACACTTCCTAGAGTGGATTATTGTACTTGCAAGACATTTAATGCAGTTTTCACCATTAATGTCAAGTTTTGTAGATATATGCTATCAGTCCAGATTCATCATAACATCTTTGAGGATAAGAGGTATGTCTTATTTATCTGTATGTCTACATCTCCTGCACAGTTCTTGGCTTACAGTGGGAGTCAATTAATAATGCATGATGATTGTGATAATATGGTGTATTATTATTACACTGAGCTGATCAGAATTACAAAGAAATCTGGAAGCATAGTTACAGAGGTCTTATGCTTTGAATATTTGAAGGAAAAGAGAATAAAATGATTAAACGTATCACTCATTATTTCAGGAGATAGAACAAAAAGAGATAGATTTCAGCCCACTATACAAAAGAGTGTTCTAGTATATAAACTTTCCAAGTTACTGTTCATTAACTCAAGCAAAGTTAATATATCCATTCACTGGGGGTATGAGAAAGTGGATCCTTATTCTTCAGGTTAAACTAAGGGACTTGTATAGTTTCCTCCAACTGTTTTGAGTTGTCTTTTCTAGCTCAATAGAAAAGAGTATATGTATAGAGTATAGGGACCATGTTTTATAACTCTCGCTATCATTAGTCTCTAAACTCTGCCCTGCATAGCAATTGCTCAATAAATGTTTGTAGAATGAAAAGATAGGAGTCTCCTTAAAGATAAGGCAAGATCAGGAATAGTGCATGGTTCACTGGTTGTGAGACTGGGAAGAACTTGACCATCTGAAGGAACAGATGGAAGGTGGTACCTCTCAAATGGGCAGGCAGTGGGCAGTGTCTGGGCAGGCGGTGCAGATTTAGAGAGGAGAAGATCTTGGATTGTTTTTGGACTTGCTGAGATTGCTGTGCCTGGGAAAGATGGACATGAGACAAGTGTGTGATGTGTCCGGAGTTTAGGTGAGAACTCCAGCTTGGAAATCTAAAGTTGGGCGGACCTGAGGTTCAGTCTTGGCACCAACACAGACTAGCTCTGTGTCCTTAGACAAGTTATTTCACTACTTTAGTCCTCAAGTCTTATCTGTAAAAAAGGAAATGAATAATTTTGCCTACGTTTTAGAGTTGCTATGGAGATGGTCTCATAGTGCCGTCCACATAGTAAGTATCATTTAATGCTGGTTTCGTTAACATTGTAATTATTTTCACTATTAGTTTTTATTCTGGTGAGAACTGTTTCAGTAAGCTGAGTGCAGAAGCCATATTACAGTGCTTGAAGCAACTGAGATTGCTGACTAGTTTTTCTAAAAAAACCGAGACATGGAGAGAGAAGATTATAATAGACACAAGCAAAGAAAAACTTTATTTTTTTAAGATGAGAGTAATGAGCATTCTTACATGCAGAAGAGAAGGAGCCTGAAAAGAGGAAACGTTGAAGAGGTAAAGGAACTAAGGGAGCAAGGTCTATTGAGAGAAGAGGTGAGTGAATGAAGGGCAGGGTCCAAAATATAATAAATCTAGAGGGATGGGGTTTGTCTAGAAGGAAAGGTATCACCCTTTGATGATAGAGGGTCAAGGCGGGGGGACAAGGGCTCTTTAGCTTATAACATCTTCCGTAATTGAAAGGAATTAAACTGATTGTCTTATCAGTGTTCCAAATTTGGATTATTTTTATTACTTTAAAAGGGAATTCCTCACTCTTTACCTTTGAAGAGGCTTTGTCACACTTGATTCTCCAAATAACTTGGAGCTAAAGAGACAGCAGCTGATGTTTTACCCTTTTATTAGGGAAGAAACTGACACCCAGAAAGAATGTGACTTATCCCAGCTGATGAACGTCCATGCTGGCCCTGTTTAACTGCACGCAAATCTGACCCACTTCTGTCCTATTCAGCTGGCATTTGTTCCGTCATCAGTTGGCTCTGTCTTCACTTGAGGACCTTACTTTCTACCTCTGACTTCTATTGGCATCTGAATTTTGCCTCCCCTCCATGAACCTTGGCTTCATCCACAGTCTTCCTGGCTGGCCTTCTGGATTTTATCTCGCATTTGTCTTGTGTAATAACCTTGGATTCAGGCCTATGGTACCTAAATCCAGACCGGTCACATGGCTAGAACCTGATCAGGCCATCCTTGAGGCCCTTTCTGCTTGGTAGAGTCAGCACGGTTTTAATTTATAGCTAATTAAAGTCAGAAACTGAATCAGGAGCTAGGTCTCCTAAACCCACTGGGAGCTAGGGCATATATCACTTTAATATACATTTGTAGGTACTTGTATCAACCAGTTCTAAGGGACAGATACCAATGGAAAAGCTCTGCCATTTGAAACCTCTCCCATTTGAATAGGACTTGGCTGCTTCTACACGAGACAGTGATCCGACTGGTTGGCTGAGCTTTCCTGCATTTGTTTGCATCTTCCTATTTCTAATGATAAATACTCTCAAATTGCTTTGGCAGAGAGGTTGCTTTTATTTTGACTTCTTTGCTGACATGATCACCTCTGCTCTCTGACCAGTTCGGATTTATTCAAACTATGTGTTGCTCTGTAAAGTGCTTGAGTGACTGTTAGTCTAGAAGACTCTCCCCCCACACTCAGGCAACACTTCTAACCAACTCACATGCCCGAGTGTCCAAAATGGTATTATTGAAATTCTGCTCTTTATATCCATTATGTGTCTAGGAAGACTCTGCTAAATTAAGTAGTACTGAAGTTATAACATCGAGCTACTACTTATCTTTAGCAATGATCACTTTATTGCTGAGAAATATGCAAAGAAGAGAAGTAGAAAGACCCTGGATTCCAATTCACATCACCTCTACCTAAATTCCAAAGGAGCTGGAAGACGAGGACCAGAATCTATTCCGTAGAACAACTGAAATGATATGCCTTCATGGATAAGTACAAGAGTTAGAGCTGAGGGACCTCGGACTTTCACGAGTGTTATAACAAAACTAACACACTGCAATGTTGCAGTTATATGACATTCTATAGTTACCAAAGTCTGATATCTACTTTAGATTAGAAAACTTTCTCATGTTCACAGATGATGTCTAGGTGTTAGGATACTTAGTTTCTATTCCAATTGTTTTCTTATACTTCAGTTGCCACTTTGACTAACCTTCCCCTCTTGTACCAGCCACCCAGGATTATACTTACTGTAATAAAAACTGAAAAAAAAGGGACTTCCCTGGTGGCACAGTGGTTAAGAATCCACCTGCCAATGCAGGGGACACGGGTTCGATCCCTGGTCCGGGAAGATCCCTCATGCCACAGAGCAACTAAGCCCGTACACCACAGCTACTGAGCCTGTGCTCTACAGTCTGTGTGCTGCAACTACTGAGCCTGTGTGCTGCAACTACTGAAGCCCACGCACCTAGAGCCCCTGCTCCACAACAAGGGAAGCCACCACAATGAGAAGCCTGCGCACTGCAACAAAAAGCAGCCCCCGCTCGCCGCAACTAGAGAAAGTCCGCGCGCAGCAATGAGGACCCAACACAGCCAAAATAAATAAATAAATAGAAAAAAATGTATTAAAGCTACTTGAATGTACTATTAAAAATAAGAGTTTATCTTTCAATTCACTGCCTGTTTTCGACTTCATATTTCAGATTTGACTCTGCTCCAAATGTTTTCCTCTTTCACAGTTAAAGTCACTTCTTGTTTCTTTCCCCAAAAAGAGGGAAACAAACATTATATGGTTAAGTATATTTCTTTCTTTGACCAAAAATCATAAAGCAAGTGTTTGTGATTTTTTTCTGATTGGAAAAAAAGTGTATTGTAGAAAAATTTTTAAAACATGAAGAACAAATTAAAAATAACTAATAATTCCATTTTGGGGAAATAACATCTTGATACACTTGCAGATAAATATGATAAACTTTTATCTTACCATAGAAATAATCCTTGAGTTAGTTGAGTTTCATCTTTCTTTACACCACTTTTAATAATCTAGTATTTTATCAATGTGTGATCTCAATTTCTCGAACCAATTTATTATTGGTAACCATTTAAAAATTTAATTCCTTTATAATAACTCTGTGGTGACTGTTTTAGTAAATAAATCTCCTTGCACTTATCTGATTAATTTCTTAGCATAAATCCCTGCAAATATAGGAATGATGTTTAGAGCATTAATGGTTAAGACTTTGGCTTTTAGACACATAGATTTGGGCTAAATATCAGTTCCACCAAAGAAGAAAAACCACCCTAAAACATATGATGTTATGGGAAACCTACTCAATCAATCCTAAACTCTCTGCACTTCGGTTTCATCATCTATAAAATCGGGATACTTGTGCTTACCTCAGAGAATTATTGAAGGCAATAAATGAAGTCTAATAATGTTTACATATGCATTTCATGATTACTACTTTTCAGGTATTGTTTAATTGTATTACATATAAAATCTCAATGAAAGTTTACAGTGAATCTATGAGGTAGTACAGTTAAGGTTATTGAATGGTTAATTAATAATCTTTACTTTAAAAACATAGGGAATTTAAATTTTATCATGGGTATATCAGCCCAAACTTATCCTTTTGCAAATTAAGAATTCTTTGTTAAAGTTATCCTCTCCCGTGACATATTATACTATTTTTTTGTGTGTGACTATTTGGTTGTGTGGTTCTTAGGTAGAATTGTCAGAATTAGCAAGTAGAATATAGGCTGCCCAGTTAAATTTGAGTTTCAGGTACACAACAAATAATTTTTTAAAGCATAAATATGTCCCATGAAATATTTAGGACTTATGCTAAAAAATATTTGTTTTAATTTGAAATTCCAGTTTAGTTGGACATCCTTTATTTTATATGACAATCTTAATCTTGAGATGTCATACCTCACCTCTGCCAATAGATTCCAGTTGGAATATCTTAATGAAGCCCCAGAGGTGTGCGTGGTTCAGAGGAGACATAAGGATGGCAGTTCTGGAGCCTTGTAGCAGGTGGCAGGACACCTGGGTTCTTAACTCTACATCATTCCGTGAATTTTACACATCTCCTTTTCTGACCCTCAATTTCCTTATTTTTTTGAAGGTGAGGGGTGTACCTATGGTATCTACACACTCTTCCTTCTCCAGAACTCTCCTCTCCTTTACCTCATCATTCTATAAAATGAACCTTTTTTGATGAACTCTCTGAACCTGTCTTCAATATCAAACATTTTAAAAGGAACAATCAATTCAAATACTTATGTCTCCATCCCTTCTGCTGCCACTGTAATCTAGTTATAATGCACAAAATAGTATGATGAAAGAAAAAGGAAGCACCAAGTCGCCCTTCTCTGGGAAGCAATGCCCTTCCTGGATGACCAGGAAGAGAGAACAGGGCATTTTTAAAGTAGTATGTGGTCAGATTTTGTTCATCACTTGTCCTGGTATCGTTACAGGAGTGAGATATGCAGAACTGCACCAGATAGTTTCTAAATAGTCACTCTAATACCATAGCCATGTCTCTTGCTAGCATACCAAGGTTTTCCTAGTCTCACTGTAAAACTGCAGCTCCCATTGACACATCCTTCCACAGCATAATTCCTGTATGCAGGTTGAACTCTCCCAGAATATAGGCAGGAAGTGGCCAGGAGTTCAGGAATCATGTTGCTGCCAGGGCATTTGCAATAACTTACAACTGCGCCCATCTGTCTGAGCCCGGGAGATAATTTAAAGACAAATCCTGCTGATTTCCTCAGTTGATCCTTTGTTCTTGTTGTCATGTCATATATATTTTGCTTTGCAACTAAAATTCTTGGTTCCACCTTGAAGACTTTTCTCCTTTATGCAGGACAAACAGTCAGCAACAATCAAGAGATGGCAGGATTCAAATGGATGACTTGGTGTAATTGAAGTTGAATGATTGAATTTTCTCACTTTTTAGTCAATTGATTTGCTAATCAAAAAAGATAGCCTGATATCCTGAAGGAAAGGTCACAAGATTTTATTAAATTTATAAAATAATGAAGAATTCTAGACTCTTTAAAGTAACAGATAAAGAAGAGATAAGATGCACTGATTTATAATTTTAACAGCATTTGTTATTTTGTATGATTATAAATTTCATACATGTACATACAAAAATATTGTAGATATGAATGCCAACTGATTAATGTTGAAAAGGTAATGAAATTAGAAAATCGCCTTTAGCAACCATTATAGAAATCCTTGATTCAGACTAGGAGATGTCAATGGATGCTAAAACTAGTAGGTAATTCTGATGAGAAAGATATTAGTATATCAAATATTTCAAAATATATCAAAATGTTACTCTACAAGACACTTGTTAAAGGAAAAATAGCAACTTCATGATGGAGAAAACTGATAGACATCTCCTTAACCAAATAATTACTGTTGACCTCTCCAGAAACAGGACAAACTGACATCCTGTGACTCTTGATATAACGTACTGAGAAGGACACAGTATCACAATAATTTTCTAATCTTTTACTTCTCTTGCTTTAATATGTTTTAGTGAAATGTACAGTATTCTTACGAAGATGCACTGTATAAAAAACTTTGTTCTAGTTTCATAGGTGAATAGTGTATCCTATTAATTTAATGTAATGTACTTAATGTAAATAATAAACAATGTTTATTGGTTGTTTGTATTATTTGTGAATTGCTTTTTTATATATCTTTCTTATTTTCCTTTGGATATGTTAATGATTTTCTTCTAATTTCTATAAATTATTTGTAGAGAAAAGTATCAATCAAGTTTGTTGCAAATAAACAGCTTGTATTTTTGTGGATCTCTACGTGCTTTTAGTTCTATTGCATGTAGCTAGCTGGGTCATTGAATTTGCTGAATGAAGAATCACAAGTTCATTTTTTTGCATTCAATGCTGAAAATATATATGAATTTACACACATAGTAACTCCTAACTTTGGGAGAGGTGAATCCACTGATTATAAACCCAATGATCTCTGCAGTTACCTGAAAGCCAATAAAAAAAGAGATTCTTTATTTTCATCTTAAAATTCATGTCCCAGCCCAAGAGAAAAAAAAGAAATAAATAAAAACCAAACAACTAAGCAAACACACAATAGCAGCAATAAACCCACCACCACAACTGAGAACTTTGAGTTTCTCTGAGCTTTTTGTGGCCTGTGTGTATGTGTTTGTGTGTTTTGAGGTTTTTTTGTTTGTTTGCTTTTCCTCTATATTTTTCAGCTTAGCTTGGTTTTTACATATTGGTAGATAGGTTTTTACAAGTTGGTGAATAGTGTATAGAAATGAGTGTAAGCTCCAGGAAGGCCAGAATCCTCTCTTATTTATAATTGTGTTCCAAGTAACCAGTCCCTAGCACATCTTAAGCACTCAGTGCTGATTGAATTAACGAATTAATAAAAGGCACATTGACCTCGGAAATAGGAAGAAAGACATCTGGGTGAGAGGAGAATTTGAAAAGAAAGAGGGACTGAAGAGAGATGCAGGAAGGTGACAGAGAGAATCTTGACAATTTTGCCTAAAGCCAACTCAACTCTCAAGTTTTAACAAGATTTTCTTTCACTGCCCAAATTCCTAGGATGCTATTCTAATATTTTTGTCTTGTGCAAATAGTTTCCACTTGGGAGAGGGAGGAAATTCACTTGAATAACAATGAAGAGGCTTTAATAGAAGCTGGTTTGGCTCAGGCTTTATCTGTCATTTTATTTACTATCCCATGGGAGCATCCTTATAAATTATTCCATATCTTTCCTCTGTCCTTTTTATAACGTAGCTTTTGTCAAAAATACACAGTTTTACAAACTTCAGAGATTTCCATCTCAATCAATTTATTTTTATAAAACGGTGGTTTATGCACAGGTTATAGCAACAGCTACAGGAAGGGCATTCATTGTTGAGCACGTGGAAAAGGCAGCACCCAGTCTCGTAGACAAAACTTTGGATCCTCAAACTTGGTACCGAGGGAAGGAAGCAAAGCACTGGCCTAAGAATCAAACAGTTCTGAATCCTTCTTGGGAAGAGAACTTCTTCTTTATCAAGGAAAACTCCTACCCGGACTGACCATTGTGGAGGAGGCAAACTCCCTCTTCCATCCAAGCAGATTCTGGGTCATAAAGTGAGAAGAGCTTTGGACTGAGGATGGCCAGTCTCAATGCCCTTGAAAGAAATTGCCTTCAAAGGACTAGTGAAAGAGAAGAGCCAGGCCCTCAATAAATATTTATTGAGTGAGTAAAATAATGACAAAAATGACAATGACGATCCAAGTGAAATCATGGTGAAAGAAAAACACAGTCTCTTGTGCTTAATTCAAAGAGTTGGAACAAGTGACTATTTTGTCTGCAGTTTAAAAAGCATCCCCAATGCGAGAACCGTTTGAAATAAGAGATCAAAAATTTTGCAAAATCTATATACATAGAATCTGAGATGAATCCAAGCACATTACTAATGATATGTTGAAAAAAAATTAAAGAAGAAAAAAAGAGAAAAAATGGTGGAGGAATAAAGAAAAGTAATTAAAAAGAGCCTCTCCTGATTGTTTTCTCTTTTTGGTTCGCTTCTGTGGGGAGGAAGGGTGTCTGGGGATGACTGAGTGCCAGTGGGGCATTGGTGGGCATCCACGAATCCCCCAATGCTTTACTGTCTTGGCCACAGTTGCTGTGCAGGACAAGAAAGCTCCATAAAGATGACATGTTTCCTTGGCGGCTCCCTGTTGGGGCGCCAATGTATTACCTGGATCTAATTATCCCATCTCCAGCTGACAGAGGGGTTTCCGTGGACCCTTTCCATCACAGCTGCCTCAGCCCAGCTTCCCGGGGGCTGTCTTAATAGCTTGATATATTTTGGGATCCCCTGCTCATTGGATGAACAAGCTGAAGCAAATCACGTATTGACCTCAAAGCATTTATAAACTGTAGAACATTATATTCTCATCAGAGCCATAGGGGCAGTAAACCATAGTTTCTCTGCTGTGAAACATGGTTTTGCTTATGCACTGTGTTACAGGGGTTATACCAAAACAATAATACATCATTTGTGGTACATGTCACCTTCTTTATTGAAAGGCAAAACAAAGAGTTGAGGACAAAAATCATTACTTCTTTAGCAATTTTTCACAAAATGCTTTTCTTTTGTACTTGACACACAGATGGGACATTGTACCGCGAGGGAAATGATGGATGACTGCGTGACAAATTTCATTTCCTTTCTAAAACCAGAATCAGAAGGATGCACAAATTTTGGAAAGTTGTGTGTTTCTGAAAATAAACAATAAATAAATAAAATAATCTTCGAAAGAGGAGCTGGACCCGAGGACTGTCCTGGGTCTCCCCGAGAAAACGTTTGAATGCTTTAATTGACTTGTCGAGTATTGATCAAAGCGCTTAGATGAAAATATGGGTAACAATAAACTGGCTTGTGTAAGAGCTTTTATATCAACTTGGAAATGAT
The DNA here is from genome assembly GCF_028021215.1 of Eschrichtius robustus. Lineage (NCBI taxonomy): Eukaryota > Metazoa > Chordata > Mammalia > Artiodactyla > Eschrichtiidae > Eschrichtius > Eschrichtius robustus. Next base: position 102,289,409 of record NC_090835.1, on the reverse strand, counting down.
CAGCCATGACTGAGGCTGGAATGAACGCAGTATGAGGCAGCCCAGTAGGAAGTGGACAAAGGCAGGGGGCACAGAATCAGCTTCTCTGGGTCCCGGAAAAGTTGTAGGTGTGAACTTCCTGATGGTAGGAGAAATAAGATAGCTGCTCTCAGTTCTTACTGTGTCTTCCTTCTCTATCCTTGATTTTATTTTTTCTCTACTGCATCCTCAAATGCCTCACTTCTCAAAGCCTGTCCCTCTACCACCACCTGCTTCCAAGCCACGGGGTTGCTTCCTAAAAAATGTGAGATTCCTACTGTGCTCTTGAATCACACTGTGTAGAGTTGGGGTTTAGGGATCTGCTTGGACTCTACATCCACAAGGTGACTTTTCTTCCCTCCTAAGTCTGGAAATCATTGCTCACAGGACTCGTCCCATGCTGCTGGGGGGAGAATTCATGATTAACATCTGCAAAGGACTGAACTTCTTCCCTCAGAAGGTCCCTTTCCTTCTTACTATATGACTTTTTTAAAAAAGCTCTGATAATTTATAGTGTCGCTCACGAAAAAACACGTTCGTGTTTTTTCAGGAGGTTTTTGTTTCTTTTCATTAAGTTAATGGTGTTAGGCCTTTCTTTGAAAAATAAATACAATAAAAAATTCAAATAGGTTTAAGAAATGATGGGTTAAACTTAGCTAAGTTTAGTGAAATAGCTTGACTACAAGACTTGTTGGAGTCTTTAATATCGCCATGGATACTGGGGGGTCTCCAAATAGAAGTTTCTTAAACACTCTTGATAGGAAACTTCTTGGTGCTGAAGAATTTCATGAGATTTGTGTTTCAAGGAATTTTGGAAAATACTGCCTAAGTCAGAAGGAATATTGAAAGGTAAATGGAAATCTGGGGGCACTGTGGCAGGTGGGCTACGGCAGAAGAGATACTTGATGCCCCTTAAATGCTGCCATGTATATGACTATTTATTATGCTCATGTAGAGTCTTGCCTTTATGGAGGAGAAATTATCTGATACTGAAAAATGAAGAATACAAGTTTCTTAGTCTGTTCAGACTACTTTAACAAAAAATATTATAGACTGGGTAGCTTGTAAACAACAGAAATTTATTTCCCATAGTTCTGGAGGTTGGGAGATCAAGGATTAAGCACTGGCAGATTTGGTGTCTGGTGAGAAACCACTTTCTGGTTCATAGATGGCCGTCTTCTTGCTGGGACCTCACATTGGAGAAAAGGCACGGGGTCTCTCTGGAGTTTCTTTTATAAGGGCACTTATCCCATCCATGAGTGCTCCATTCTCATGACCTAATCACCTCCCAAAGGCCCCGCCTCCTAATACCGTTACACTCGGGATTAGGTTTCAGCATATGACTTTGTAGGGGACACAATTATTCCGTCCATAACAAGGTGTTAGTGAATTTAATATTTACACCAAATGGATTCACCCTAATAGAAAATATTTCCTAGGCAATGTTGTAGTTGTTAAAAAAAAATTAGATTGGTACCATTTATCTCAGTATATATTTATAATATGGAAGCTACTGTGATTTTCCTTTCATTCTCTAAACTTTTCATCAGTTAATTGGATTAAGAAAAAGCCAACAAACTTTTAAACACCAATATAAGCACTGGGTGATTTGGAGTGTTTCTCCCATCTCTGGGATGCTTCTGCAAATAACAGAGCTGTTATCATTTCAGTAGTTCCCAACTATCTTGGGGTCATCATGTACCTTGAGATTTCTGATGATAGCAGTGGGACTTCTCCCTAAACACTGCAAATTCAGATGCAAACAAAATTTCTCCCTATAGTTTCTAGGGCTACATGAATCACCTGAAACCTAACCCAGATGCAATAAAGCATTTTCACAAAGGATCCTTGGGCCACGTCGCTCTCAGAATCCTTTATGCCACAATATTCTGTGATTCGAAGATAGATTCTCCTCTAACTTGCCAATGTCCATGTGCTTTCTACTCACATATCTTCCTTTTTAACCCCCTTTTGTGTAGTTTCTGGCAACTGTGAACCTGAATCTAATATCTGTAAAGGTTCAGTTACAATGACTGATGAAAACTTCAGGAGACTATCCTGTATATTAGAGAATATAGCATTATTTTCCAACTTATTCAAAGTTGTTACTCGACATTTCTTCTGGGTAGTTACTGTTCATAATTAGACTGACATAGTGATCGTAAAGAATGAAAATATTTTACGACTGATATAGAGAAACTATTTTCCTGAACTCTCAAAAGTCCATGAAATCAGCTATTGCACATAGAAAATGTAAATCATAATTCTACTTGGGATGCAACAAAATGAAAATGTAAACATTGTATCAAAACTGGAATGACAGGCTGCTACAACCACACACAATCATCTGTGCATCATTTCCCCTAAAAATTTTTTTAATACACTTTAATTTTTGGAGCAGTTTTAAGTTCACAGAAAAATTGAGCAGAAAGTAAACCAAGTTCCCTACCCACACACACGAACAGCTTCCCTACTATCAAAATCCCACACCAGGACTACATTTACTGTCATCAATGAACCTACATTGACATGTCATTATCACCCAAAGTCCATAGCTTACAATGGGGTTCACTCTTGGTGTCATACATTCTATGAGTTTTGACTAATGTATAATGATGTATAATGGAATATGTCCACCGTTATAGTATCATAGAGACTAGTTTGCCTGCCCTAAGAATCCTATATGTTCTGCCTTGCCATTCCTCCCTCCCCGCAGACCCTTAGCAACAACTTATCTTTTTACTGTCTACATAGTGTTGCCTTTAACAAAGTATCATATAGTTGAAATCATACAATACACAGCCTTTTCAGATAGGCCCCTTTCACTTAGTAATAGACATTTAAGTTTCCTCCATGTCTTTTCATGGCTTGACAGCTCACTTCTTTTTAGTGATGAATAATATTCCACTGTCTGGATGGACCACAGTTTATTCAACCATTCATCTACTAAAGGACATCTCTGTCGCTTCTGAGTTTTGGCAATTATGAATAAAGCTGCTATAAAAATCTGTACGCAGGTTTTTGTGTGGACATAGGTTTTCATCTCCCTTTGGTAAATGCCAATGAGTGTGATTGCTGAGGGTATGTTTAGTTTTGTTAAGAAACTGCCAAGCTGTCTTCTAAAGTGGCATATTTTGGATAACAGTCTTTTATCAGATACATCTTTTGCAAATATTTTCTCCTAGCCTGTTGTTAGTTTCATTTTTTGGTCCCCTATCATTTTAATCATGCCATACTAATGGCAATAGAATATTTGTAGTGGTGTTTTTGCATTTCTTCATAGAGTTTGACACACAGAAAAAGTTGTTTTATTTTTGTTGTTTCAATATTATTTTGAAAGGAAAATATTTTTTAATAAATGAAAACCAAATATATAGTGATTGTAATTATCTCCGAAGTGCTTAAAAAATCTAAGATGAATTTGAAGACTATGTCCAAAATAATTTAAAGGGAGTATATTTTTCCCCTGAGTAAGAAATGTGTGTTTGTGTGTGTGTGTTTTTGTTTGTACGTGGGTGTTTGTGTGTATTTATGTGTGTGTGTGTGTGTGTGTGTGTGTAAACACATTTATGTAGTCTGCAGGGCCCTTTGAAATGTGAGCTTGCTCTGCGTATTACCATCAGTTCCTTTTGAAGGATCTAGAACTTTTGGAGCCAGCCTTGAAATGTGAGATTATGTGCCCAAGTGTACCAATTACCAGAGTTTATTGCTTTTAGATTAATATTACATATTATCTTTCCTTCTCTTCATTTTTAAATAAAGTAACTGCATTATAGATGAGGCAAATGAAAGGAATTACACTAGAATCTTGTGAATTGCAACTTTTTTTCATTTTCCAAACAGATAAGGTATCTTCTACCCAACAAATCTCCTGTAACCCCTAGGTGTGCCGTGGTTTGGTGACACACAGAAAGGGGAGGTCAGTGCTATCAGTACTGGTCATTAGCACTTAGTGGCCTTCAGATGGCTGATCCGTGGCCATATAGGGAACTGGACAAAGCTAACTTAGGAAAACCCTAAACTTGTAGGTAAAACATCTCTAGAGCTTCAAACAAGACCACCACTAGCAGCAAACAACAATGGCTATGTTCTTTTCTGATCTGAGTTCAAAAGAACGTTTCTAGGTGTGTGGCATACAGTCTAGTTTCAGGCATAACAGGTGTGTTGATCACACAGGCACTTTGCTATGGCTCTTACGGGGTTTCTGGTTCCAAGTGGGCAAAATTTGCTTTCCGCATCCATTTATTTTGGTGTCGTGGACCACTGAGGTCAGGTATCTCGCCTCACCTACTCATCAAGGCTTTCAAGCCTGTATCAGCAAAAGTAGGGATGCATTATTTTCTTGGCTCAGTCCGTTGGAAATGCCTCTAGCACCCGAGTGGCCAACTCTGCCAAACGCAGCTTCTACTTACTTCCTGCACGAAGGTATCTGTAAAGTCACTGGAGACTTTTTATTTGTTTTTTTCCCTTTCAAGGTCCCAACTATACTTTTATCTTTGTCCCATTTATTCCAGATTTATTGCTTGCAAATGTTGCTCTGGGTATGCCATCTTTGATTAAAATAGAAGAAATAGCCCGTTTAAGAATATCTTTAGAGATGAATCTAAAAAATGCATTCAGAATTATTTTTACCATGGCCAAAGCAGTTATATTTATAAAGCAGATGAAAATGCAGGGAGTCTTGGCCTGGAAACACAGGCTATTTGCACAAAGCAGAAAATGTTTCTTCTTCTTCTTCTTTTTTTTTTAATATTAAAATGTGAACCTTTCTTGCCTTATTCATGGCTCTGCTATTGAGCTGTGTATGGTTCAGTTAAGACAAAATGTGTGCTTATTGTTCTTTTATATATCAGTTAATAAAAAATTAAGCCCATTAGGACTATAGCATTTAGACAAGAGAGAATGATTTTTTTAAATTAATTAATTATGGCTGTGTTGGGTCTTCGTTTCTGTGCGAGGGCTTTCTCCAGTTGCGGCAAGTGGGGGCCACTCTTCATCGCGGTGCGCGGGCCTCTCAGTGTCGCGGCCTCTCGTTGCGGAGCACAGGCTCCAGACGCTCAGGCTCAGTAGTTGTGGCTCACGGGCCCAGTTGCTCCGCAGCATGTGGGATCTTCCCAGACCAGGGCTCGAACCCGTGTCCCCCTGCATTAGCAGGCAGATTCTCAACCACTGCGCCACCAGGGAAGCCCGAGAATGATATTTTTTTAATGTCACACTCAAAACCACATCTCTTTTAATCAACATCTGCTCTCTGTTAAGCTGCCTATAGAATCTGGTGCCCTGTTGACAGTAGAAGATGAAAACAAACAAACAGGAAAACTACAAAAGCACGGTATTAACATCAAAGTAGAATAACCCAGCTCTCTTTCTTTGGCATTTAAAAAACGTCTTTATTTTGACCCTAAACAATTGGATTTTCTCCCCACTAATCTTGATTTTGGAGCTCTGGATTCAGAAGACTTGCATGTGAACTGAAACATGAGAGTAAAGGGGACTGAGGGCGAGCAAGGAACTGTTTGAACATATTAAACCATTTGCCATTGTAAATGCTCTTTTATTGTTGGGGACAATGAGAAAACAGCACTACATTTGCTTGTAGATTAAACTTACGCTCTTTAGTTGTAATGACAGGTACCACAAAGGAGGCGAAGTGATCCCTGCTGTAGCCTTATAACCCTGAAAATAAAGCAGTTCAAAGGTGTGTGATTATGGAGAATGAAAGCGAGGTCGCTTGGGTTTTCCGTGGATACTGGAGGTTTGCAGCATCATTACCTTTTTCTGTGTTTCACTGAGAACGGCGATGTAGAGTTGTTTTAATACTTCATGACCAACTCTTTGTCTATATCTGAAATGAAATAAAATTAATGCACGGGATGTCTTACTTTAGAGGATGTGTCCACTCTGCACCGATTGCGACTATTACAAAAAGTGAATATACTGGTTAATGCCTTACATGGAGTGGGCTGCTGTATATCTGTTTATTAACGTAACAGCATCTGCTGTTAACTGGGTGGCATGCTATGTGCTGGGGTGGGGGGATAGAGATAAACAGATCACAGTCTCTGACCTCCTAGAACTGGTGGGAGAAAACAAACTAATCACCATCACAAAGACAACAACCAGGAAAGGATTTCCTTACAGGCTGAGTAGGAGAAGGTGTTTGGAAGACCCTTCCTCCTAAGCATGATATTACACAGACAGTGGTATATTGTCCTCTCATCACATGATTGAGGGATTCTTATATGATGGATGGCAGGATAAATTAGCCACTGAAGAGAATAACACATGGTGAGTATTTTTTTGTTGTTAAAAAATATTTTGTTTCACTTAGCAAAGCAAAATAAGTCTCAGACAGAGAAAAGACAAACACTGTATGATATCACTTACATGTGGAATCTAAAAAATACAACAAACTAGTGAACATAACAACAGAAAAAAAGAAGAAGCAGACTCACTGATACAGAGAACAAGCTAGTGGTTACCAGTGTGGGGAGGGCAGTAGGGAGGGGTCATAAAGGGGTAGGGAAGGAAAGAGGTACAAACTATGAGGTATAAAAGAAGCTGCAAGGATATATTGTACAACATGGGGAATATAGCCAATATGTTGTAATAACTATACATGGAGTATAGCCTTCAAAAATTGTGAGTCACTATATTATACACCTTAACTTATATAATATTGTACAGCAACTATGCTTCAATTAAAATAAATAAATAAATACATATTTTGTACGAATATCATTTTATTTATTGATAACTTTGCATTTCACTCTCTCCTGATAGGGTTTTATTCAACTGTCTGTACTTGCAAGCATTCACTATAAGCTCTGCTGGAATCCAGGGTTATTCCAGATGTGTTCTTGGGATCACTAAATCCGAAGACAATTCTGTCTCCCTTTGTAAGTTCTTCCAAGCCTCTTCTGTAAAGATTTCTCTAGATTGTCCACAGGAAGGCTGTGGTGAACTTGGGTTTTTAGTGTCTTTTTTGTTCAAAGAAACCCATGAAAGCTTCCGGGAGGAGAGTGAGGGATCCATTAAAAATACAGACAGGAGCACAGATTTTAGATGCCGCTTCCAAAACCTTTTCTTCTTTCGTGCATTCCCTTTCTTTTGTGCAAATGAAACTTGTTCTTCATACCCACCTAAGTGACTCTGGATTTCCTATTATAAGCGTGGACTTGAGAGAGAGCTGTGGAAGAGGAGAATTTTCGAGGCTAGGAGCTGTAGTCAGGAAAACCAGAGAAGGATGGAAACCCTCAGATGTGTAGAAAAGGGGGAATGTGGTACAGCAGGTGGTTGGAAGGTCGAAGGCATTGTGTTGTTTTCTTCACGTATTTCTTGGATTTCACCCTTGATCTGGACACTATTGGACCAATCATATAATTTAGTTACTTGACCAGACCAATTTGGGGTGTCCAGCTTAGGGTCGGTGTGCGTCCAGTTTTGATGCTATTGGAACAGAGACTATTGGCAGAGAAGCGGGGACAAGCATTTCACAGAGCCTCAGAGTCACCGGTATGGAACCTATAAGAGTCACCTGTTAGAGCCATGGCTATAACTAAACCAACGGCACCGATCCTTTTGGATTTTTCAGCTACTTTTTGAAATCACTGACCTCGAAGTTTATAGACTTCGGGTGCCCTGGCCTCACGCTTCAGCGGCTGCATTTACTTGGTCAAGGAGGGCAAGTCTGAGGGACCATTCAGCCACACAGAAGGATGCTTCTTGGTGAGGTGCTTACTTTCAGATCTTTCTTTTTCATGGAAAGCTCCAAGTTTGAAAACAGAAGAGATTATTTTACTGTAGTTTTTTTTTAAATCATAAAAAAGGAATTTAGTCCTGTTAAGACCATTATATTGCTATAAAGATAAAGATGTAGATAAAACTAGATCTGTAGATAGTAGGGACCTAACTGTGAAAGCTATCCAAGTCCTATTAACCTGTTCACATACATATAAACCCAGACACTGCCCAGCTTTTCTGCAAATTATTCAGATTATACAATTCCTCATTAAGGAAGGTGCAGGAATACTTGAAATAAGCATGAATAACAAAAATCTCCTGGTGAGATAGAACCACTAATGTCTCACTCATGAAACCAGTTTAATCTTTCTAATAGTCTGTTTCTCTTCACTTGTTTCTCTCTTGTGCTTGCCTGAATTCCTGTCTTCGCTTCTTTCTCTTTATGTATTTTTTTCCACTTCTCTTTTTCTTGGTTCTCATTAATTAAACAAGAGCTGTTAGGTAGCTACAGAATGCATGAAGTTCAATTCTAACTTCACAATTCATATTCCGAAGATAGAAACAATAGCAATTTTTTATAGGTGAATATTGTAAAGTAAAATGCTAAATTGATGCATTATATGTAGAGTGAGACAGACTGTAAATTGTATTCTAAGAATTCTTTCTCATTTCTCTCTACCTCTATATCTATCTATATATCCACATATGTACATATAATATGTTGATAAACCTATGCAGGATGATAGCGTTCAATGGGTAAGACTACCCAAGAGTTTTTCCCACTTGATGGTACTAGAATAAGCCCTTTTCTAAGGTAATCTATTTCCCTTCATGCTATTTAAAAATAAAGCGAGGTACATTTTTACATTATGCACGCGGAGGCAATATTCAGCTGGCTGCTTAAGATCCAGAGGGGATTTCTGTGACCCGCCCTGTCATCGCTGCTCCTGCCCTCTCCCCGCAGTACAAGAAAACACTGTTATTTACCCTGGGACACAGGTGACTGAACTTATAAAAATCACTACAAGACAAGATGTATTGAGGCTTGGCGTGGAATGACAAATTCTGGTGAGGTTCACCAAGAAGAGACATATTGATTCTTAAATGATTAATAAGGAGAATATAATTGTATTTCATTAAGATGGATGGGATTTCATTTAGTCTGTCTTCTCCCTTTCCACTTCAGATGCGAGAGGAAATCAAGTCATCATCAATGGCACCTCGTGTTAGCCTGCCATGGCAACAAGCTCATTGATTGAGTCAAAGAACTTTCAGATGCACTGGCTGGTCTTTTTTTTTTTTTTTTAAACATCTTTATTGGAGTGTAATTGCTTTACAATTTTGTGTTAGTTTCTGCTTTATAACAAAGTGAATCAGTTATACATATACATATGTTCCCATATCTCTTCCCTCTTGTGTCTCCCTCCCTCCCACCCTCCCTATCCCACCCCTCTAGGTGGTCACAAAGCACCGAGCTGATCTCCCTGTGCTATGCGGCTGCTTCCCACTAGCTATCTATTTTGCATTTGGTAGTGTATATATGTCCATGCCACCCTCTCACCCTGTCACATCTTACCCCTCCCCCTCCCCATATCCTCAAGTCCATTCTCTAGTAGGTCTGTGTGGGTTGCTGAAAGCACAGATAACACGGCCAAGGGAGCCGACTCAGTCAAAGAAAGAATGGAAATTCACAGTCGGATTTCTCAATGGCTCCTAACAGACCTAAGCCCTCTTGTAAATCTCAGACTAGGGCACAAAATGATATCTCCGTCCTTCATTTGGGAGGGAGGAGAATTTGCCCTGTAGCGTAATCAAGTCTCTGGACTAGCAAGGCACTCTGCACTAGGATTTTACTCTAGTAAATTACACTGATACAATAGTAACAGTTAAGCTATTTCGTAAGTGCTGGACTTTTTTTTTTTTTTTTTTTTTGCCTAATCTCAATTATTTTTCTAAACCTCCCTCAGTGCTGTGTACTATCACCATTTTACTAATGAGAAGGTTGAGGTTCAGAGTGACTTCCCTCTAAAAAGGATCAGATTCAGGTTTGAACTCATTATACGCTGATCCTGTTTTTAAAGTAACTCTTAGTTTTCTTACATAGGACTTTTTGTCTATTGAGAAAACAAGCTAAGGGCAGCAACATAGTGGTTCATGGGTGTACTCTGAAGCCAGACTCTCAGGGACAAAGACCAGCTCCACACTTAATAGCTATATAAACTGGTGAGTTATTTAACCTACTAAGCCTCAGTTTCCTCATCTGTATAATGGGGTTGTCGTACGTAAAGTGCTGTGAATGCACTGTCTCAACAGTGTATAAGTAAGTGTGCAAGATGTACAGACATATGCCTGGGTTTGAGTTCTGCCCTTTTGCAATGGCAGATACCCAAGAGGGCAACAAGGTCCCCTGTGACAGCACATTCCACACCTAGCTTTCCCTGATGCAAAGCAAGTTCTGACACCAAGTTCAACTTCAGTGTGCAGAGGAAATATATTCTGTCCATTACAGGCAGGGTGTTGAAAATATTTGCTGAACAATAATTTAAACTGTTGGATTGCTTAACTACTGCAGGACTTGTTTTTGTCTTCTGTGAAAGAAAATTTAGAAACAGTAACCATCACAGCGTGTTGTGACCGACGTGTGAGAACACCTGAGCACAGGTCCTTGGAGATGTTAAGTACTCCACAGATGTTAGCATTGCCACCATTATTGCTGTTGTTGTTAAGGCAGCACAGTAATAATAGTAATAGGAAAATAGAACGATCTACCTAATCCAAATTTCTATTTAATAAGAGAATTACTACATGGAGCCTCTGTGGTTTCCAATTGTCAAAGAATTAGCACATAATAAAATACACTGACTGTAACACTGAACTGAATATATTAGAAACATTTGGTGATGCAGAGGATATTTGGAATTCCTCAATTATCACTGTGTGCCACATATTAAAAAGTGTAACTTGGAGATATTCAATAGGTACAATGCTGACTAGGCCAGCTTATACTGGAAACACACAGTTCTTCAGATTCTCCTAAAGAATAGGGTAATAAGAAATATAGAAGTTTTTTTAAAAGAAATCATTAAGCAGCATAAAAATAGTACTGCTATTATTTTAAAGATATAATAAAAGCAATTAAAATGAGACAAAAAGAATAAGAAGGCTTTTTACTAAGAGGCAAACTGAGGAAGTGAGGAGAAATGATTCTAGTCAGAGTTGAAGCCAAGGAACCCTTTGCAGCTCTATGCTCTAATCCCTATGGTTTAGTGCTTCGATTGTTCCCACATCCAAAGGTAGAATCTGTTGGTCTACAGGAGTGCATGTGATTCTGAATTTTGCTTTATTTACAAATAACTTTGGAGAAACCAGTCCCTCTTCCTGAGCCCCTGGGATGGTAGAGCAGTAAGAAGCAGAGTAGTGGGGTCTTCTAAAACCAGGACGCTGAGGACCAGAGGAAGGTGTATCTGGTTAGACATGAGGGTTCTTCAGCATTCACAGTAGTTAAGCATCCCTGCTGGTGTCCTAAGGAACTCCTGAGTCCCTCACTGGACCAGCAACTGTGCTCCGACCTCCCGAGAGGGAGTGAGTGACACGGAGTGTCTCATCAGAGAATGAAAGATGTGTCTGTGTTCAAGCATCTGGCAAAATGAAGACAATAGAAGGAGTTCACTATTAGCTGACTTCCTATGTTTGAAAGAGGCATTCACTCATCAAATGAGATGAAGCTGATCACCAAGGGAAATTCGTACCATCGTGAATTGCAAACTGGGGTCTGGAATCACATGAGAAAGCAGCAGGCACGCCATCCCCAGTTTAGAACCCATTTGGGCAGCGGAATGAGGGTTATCCCAAACATCAGGGCAAATTTATATTAGGCAACAGAGAGTGCACTTTCTAATAAAAATAAAATAAAGCTTAAATGGTACAGGAGTCTCCTTAGATTTCAAATGGTTCCCGTAAAGTAACAGTTTGATGATTTAAATTGAAATGAATCAGAACATACAGATTAAATTTCCTTGAAAAACAAATTGGCTTTTGTATACTTTGTATTAAATTTTCATTTCCCATATCAAAGTAGGCTCCAGAAAAAAAATTAAAAAGGAAGGAAGGGTAACGGAAACATGTATTCAGCTCTGAGCATGATGTTGTTTCATAATATTTTCAGTAAATAAGAGACATTGAAAACAATTAAGCTGGTAGGCGTGCTTGCTGTGCAATACGGATTGGGAACTTTGTCCTTGAAAAGAAGAAGAATCTGGAACACTATGGCAAAAATAAAACAGCACTGGTTAAAATATAAAATTTCATCTATAATATTTTTAAAACATAAATGACTCTCCTCATTAAAGAAACATACTTTCAAGAGATTCCCTTACATATATATAGGTGCATCTTTGAATGCTATCCACATAATAGGTTGAGATATAATTTCAATTTTAAACCAGATTTTGAGGCATAAATGGGTATAATGCTTACTAGAGGAATTTTCTTGATAAATTAATAATCATCAAAGGACCTTAAAAAAGAGAAGTTTATGAAAAGAAATAGAGATGGGCTGACATCATCAATATTAACAAAATAGCAACTTAATTAAGGAGTAAGGATCACTGTCTATTATCTTGCTTTATCCTCACGAAGATCACATTGTGTTATTTATTATTATCTTTGTTTCACAGAAATGGAAGCCTAGGTTTATAGACATAAAGCAATTTGCCCAAGTTTGTAATTTGGAGGAAACTGTCTAATTCCCATCTCATGCTATGACCCATCCACCATGTTGCCCCTCTTTCTTGATTTAGTTGCTCTGTTTGGGTAGATTACAAGCTCTAGTAGTTTCTTTGGAAAGGAGGCATGCCAGGTAAGTTATTGAGCTTCCATGAATGAAAATAACTTTTATTTGCCCTACACACGATGGATAGTTTTCCTGGGTATAGAATTCTAGGTTGGAAACTATTCTGCTTCAGAGTTTTGAAAGTGTTGTGTTTTGTTGTTTTCTAGTTTCTATATTGCCATCAAGAGAATTGCAAGGCTATTCTGATTTCTGAACCTCTTCTGGGTGACTTTATTTTTTCCTCCCGGGAAGTTTTTAGTATTTTGTTTTACCCCATTACTACCACAATTTCATGGCAATCCACCAATTGTTTGTTCTTTTATATTCTTTGTCCTGGAGCCTTTGTAAACTTTTTTAACTAGAACATTTGTGCCATTCACTTCTGGAAAACGTTATTTAATTGCTATGTTGATAATATTCTCCTTCCATTTTTTTCTGTTCTATATATTTGGAAGCTTTAGTTTTTGAGTTATTGGATTTCCTGAGCTGGTTCTCTAATATTCTTATCTTTTATTCTCCTATTTTTCCACCTTTTGTCTCTCTTTTCTACTTTGTAGAAATTAACTATAACTCTTTTATTGAATTGTTTTATTTTGACTAATTTTGTATGGACATGTAAAATTTGTGGGGCTTTTAAAAAATTTTTTTCCTTGTTGTCCCTTTTAAATAGTATTCTGTTCTGGTTTCCTACTTGCCATATGTGTATATATATATTTTGTTTGTTTTTTGTTTTTTGTTTTTTTGTTTTTTTTGAATCTTTCTGGCAGCATTAACAATAGCTTTCAGTGAGAAGAATTTCTTCTGCTTGCACAATCTCAGTTTCCTCCAAGTCATTGTTTCCCTGTTTGCATGTCTCCAACTTTTATGTCAGTGGCTTTCCTCTAATATCTGTTAAACTTTATAATTATTTTAACGTCTTTAAAAATGAGGATTAAATTGAAAACTATGATCACGTGGGCAGAGCTTGTCGACTCCGAGAGCCACTCTCTTGGGGTCTCAGATTCCCTAGTGAAGCCTCCAGGCTGCATGGTAAAGACCTGGCTACTCCTCTCTCAGGCTGGAGCCTGCACACCCAGTGAGCACACGTTCACCTTTTAGTCTAAGTTTTCTGCCGTCAGCCATCAACTCTGCTACCAACTGTGTCTTAGTCATCCAAACAGGGAACCTACTTCGTTCTCTCCAGAGAGTAAATCTCCAGTGTTCTGCTGTGCTGAGAGGGGTAGAGAATTCTAACAAAAATTTGGCAGGAGAGTAGTATTTGGGGCTGGAACTGCTCTGTAAGCAGCATTGAGTCATTTCTTCTTATTTTAGAACAATTTCTACCCTCATTTTCAGAGGTACTTGGTACCAAAACCCCCTGAAACATTTGGATATTCTGTGTTGTAAATGTTATTAGTGCTTGGCTTTCCTCTTTGCTGGCTTAAGATTCAACGAAGTCAAATTACTCATCACCTCATCATCTGCTTTCCAGCTTCCATTTTTGTCCCCTCTTGGTTCCCTCCTATTCTTCCTGTCCTTTCAAAAAATAATTCCTTGACTATAATTTTAGTGGGTTTTCATGAGGGAGCAAGATTAAATGTGCATGTTCAATCGCTCACCTTTAAGTGTAAGCCTGTGAATATGTCTTATTTCTTCTTACAGTTAAAATAATTCTTAAAGACAGAGAGGATGTCCCCTTTTTTTGTATCAATGTATCTGTCACAGCTTTAAACATAGAGACATGTACATAGTAAGTGCTCAATAAATGCTGAATGCGTTAAGTGCAATTCTATAAATATTCAGAGTCTCGGTCTATAATAGTTTGGCCAATGATAAAATTTGGCCAATGATAAAATTAAATTAATTAATTAAATGAGGTAAAATAAAGTTTCTCAAGATAATACATGTATCTCTTAGATACATATTGTTTTGTATGAACAAAACACTTAGCATGCTATTACACAAGAGGAAAATCCGATTAGGATGACAGATCATTGAAAATTCTCTATCCTCAAATAAATTGCCTCTTTCAAAACAATCAAGTTTTAAAAATTAAATTAGTAATTACCGGGCTCTGTAACAATTTAAATAAAAAAAAAGAATACCCTTTAGCATCCAATATTATACAATGAGACTCTTTATTTGTAGACCTCCCATATGGATCAACATCTTGCATAGTAATTATCGATTTACACACTAGTTGCCCACTAATTTTTGAGCTTTCTAAATAAGCAACCAGCTCTGATTCATATTTTTATGCCTATCACTTCGTGTGCACCCATTTGCTGAAGGAAAAAATTGGTACGTATACGTCTTGTGATCACTAGTGTAATCCTTTTCCATAGTACCTGGGTGATCTTTCACAGAGCTTAAGAAATATTTAGTTCTGTAACAGAAACCACACAGAGAGGGACCCCAATATAGCACATTTAAGAGGACTGAATACATTTTAAAAGTCCCAATTCAAAAATAGTGTGGAGTAAGTTATGATAATCTTTCTATAATGACTTTCCCAGTTGCCTGGGATTAGGAAGGTCCACAATGATCAGCTCTCATGGTTTACTCTTGTTGCTGTTGAAATAAAAGTAGGACAAACAGCAAAGAAATTATTGATGTCAATTTCAATGTCCTTGTGTTTTTACGACATCCTTCTAATGTATATAGAACAGTTGTACTATCTTTACATGTAAACATTTAAAATACACAAAACTGTACTTTGAAATAAACAATTTTTATCTCCCTAGAGATGTTTTCATTGCTAAATCGATAAGTGAAAAAAGACAGGTAAGCACATAAGATGTACCCTTAAAAAGAGGTTCAGCATAGTTTCTCTTTTTAAAATATAGTTTTAAGATGGAACTTATTTACTTTTATGTATGTTCACAAGATGCTTTAATGCTTTAATGCCCAGTAAAATGATGACACTTTATCATTAGGATGCATCCAGTTTTCACTGAGAACAGTTAAAATCTTTAAAAACATATTATTCTTAAAATATAGGGCTTTCCCCTCTTATGTTGTTTAACAGTATTAGGAAAGTATAACATACAGGCTTCAAACAGGATAACTCTTTGATCTTAGAACCCCAAGACTGGCAAGAGTTAGAAACAAAATGCTTTTTTGTTGTTGCTGTTTATCAGTTGCTGAAGATTTTCTAAATCATTTTTTCCCTTAGAAGTCTCACTATCTCCCCTGCGCCCTCCCCTGCCCGCAAGTCTTTATCACGAGTCTGGAATTACAAAGGTTTTTCCTTAACTGCAACTCAGTTTATTGAGGGTTATTAAACGCTAAACTTTGTGCTAACATTACAAAAACTGCAGAAAATTATAAATCGGGAACTTCTTCTTGTAGAGTGCTCTCTTGCCCATTTCTATTTCCCCAAAACTGAGCACAGCACAGGACATAGAGGAAGTACTCACATAAATATTTGTTAAATCAACAAATGAGTTTCTGACTTCAGGAGATTTCGAATCTAAGTAGGAAAACCAGCGAGGAATCCTCTAGAAAGTGAGTGCAGCCAAGAGGTACGGAATGTGCTGAGAAGACTTTCAGGAGACACAGACTCATGGCAGTCAAGTTAACCATCCCCAATCCCTTTGGGCATCAAAGGCACTTACAGAAAATATATTAGTTGAGATATTTATCAAGTGTCCAAAGTCTACTCTTCAAAAAACAAGTAAACCACCTCCCCACCAAAACCTAGTATTCTATGTTAACTGCTTAAAGGATATATTCAAAAGGCATCTCACTCAGAAATTGTTCTATGGGATGAAAAACACAAAACAAGACAAACTAATCAAATATGATATAGTCAGGGTCATCTCAGACACTGATCAAGCCCAACTTGACTCTAAACTCCTTGAAGGCAAAGATGGTGTCTATACTTCTTGTTCTTTTGTTCCAGCACACAGACTGTCATCTGGTGGCCCCTCCACGATCTCAATTGATATGAACGAATGAATGAAATCTTATTGTATGCATGATGCTGTACTAGCTGTCCCAGTCTGTTCGGGCTGCTGTCACAGAAAACCAGAAATTAGGTGGTTTATAAATGAAAGAAATTTATTTCTCACGATTCTGGAGGCTGGGAAGTCCATGGTCCAGGCGCTGGCAGTTTCAGTGTCTGGTGAGGGCCCCCTTTCTGGTTCAGAGACAGCAGGTCTTTTCCATGTGTCATCACAGGGCAGAAGGGGCACAGGGTCTCTCTGGAGATCCTTTTATAAGGTTACTAATCCCATTCATGAGGGCTCCACCCTCATGACCTAATCACCTCCCAAAGACCCTCCCTCCTAATACCATTACATAGGAGGTTAAGTTTCAACACATGAATCTGAGGGGGTACAAAAATATTCAGTGTATAGAACTAGGTGTTTGTGTAGCTGTAACGTATTTTTTATGATTAATTGTTCTTCTCTGAGAGTCCAAAATGAACTGAGGACCCACAGAAAATGGCGTGAAGTTGGACAGGGAAATATACAGCATTTAGGAGTTTTATAAACTCAGTGCAAAATGCCCCACAGAGTAAATAGTTATTAAAGCTTAAGCCTTCCCCCCACATCTCTTGTTCAAGTAATAATAAGCTATTTTCATAGCAAAGACAGAGGTAAGTAATATGACCTGGTCCTCTTGTCGGGGTGTTATAATCCTATCCTTGGGCTGTTTTGCTCCAAACTCCCAGGCCAGAACTCTTTAGATGGGCCTTATCCTCAGGACATTCTCCTCATGGGCATTAGGGTATGCAGATGTTTTGCCATAATAAGGGATCGAATACTGTTCGACTTAGCAAATGCATCCGTTGCTCTAACAGTAAAGGTGAAAGGTACTGAACATCTCACAGGGGCCCTGAAGAGCTAGGCACAGTGTATGTCCAGGACAAGAATCACAATCTGAAGTTGTCGATTAGAATCCTTCTATGACCTGGACTACTCATGCCTTTAACGCTAAGTAATTTATGATTTGATGGCCATGTTTTAATTGCCTATAAAATTGTGCGGCTCCTTGGTGCTCCGTCTATGCCTCAGAGGGGCACAATGAAGAGTAATTATGTGCAAACAAAGTTGCTGAATGGGCAGTGGAAATGGGAGTTTCAATTATTTTTTAACAACCTGTTTACCGATGCGCTGGTGTTGAGTATTTTTCCGGCTTATGACGTTCCTCATTGATGGCTTCAGGCAAGAAACCAACAGAAAATTGATGGAGAGGATTGAGGATGCCCAGGTACACGGGCAATATCCTCTTACTCAGGAGTGTGATTACAACCTCTGAGTTTTTACGGAGTTTTTAAACACAAGTGCAGAGCTTTCTGCTTGTTTGAGAGAGGAAAGTACCCCATTTGGTCAAAAAAAAAAAAAAAAATACTGTTCTCATTGGAGGGAGAGTTCTTGGCTTGACATGGCCATGAGTCTTGCTCAAAAGGCACAGAAAATAACTATTAAGTCACAGCTTAGCCCACTGAGCAGTCATGAGTCATGCAAATGATTTGTCCATCAGCTAAGACAGGAGTGGGTTTTACCATGAAATAATGCAAATTATTCTGAACACTTAAGGAAAAAAACACTATTTTTAAAAAAGTTATTTAACACTCTAATAAAGAAAAAAACCACTATTTTTTAAAAAAGTCGAAGACTGGTATATACATGCATCATTATTCCTAGAAATAATACACATGGTATTTGAAACGTGTATTTAGTTCCCGTCTACGAAATTTATAATACTTTACAAAGCCTCCTATATTTGTATTTGCTGACCTAGTAAATTTGCCCGGTTATTTACAGGTATTTAATTTCTGTTTTCCAGATGGCAACATGGAGGGCTTGAGTAAGCTTTTTGGGATTAGACTATACATGAAAGCTACTTGATTCCCAAATGAATGTTCACGTGAATAAGTAAAACACACAAAACCAATGTTCTATTTTGGCAGCATCCATAACAGTATTTTTCTCTTTGTCAGTAGTGAAATGTGTCAGTGGTCAAATCTGAGTTCATAGGAAGCAGATGACTCTGTTTTTAGATAATATAAGTCCTTTCTCTTATTTTGGATTTTCTTTCCCCATCATGCATAACTTTAGGATATTTCGCGATGTCTTAGCAAAGCCTCATTACGCTTCGTTCTGATTTCGGGCGGGGGAGTTTTCTGCGCTGCCAGTGAGCCTGGAGTCTGAAATTAACCACATCACCCTGGTTCCTGACCTTTTCTCCGATGCTGGCTCTCCTACGTTTCTACTGTCAATCAAGAAGAAAACCATGACCCAGTTTGTTTCCTGGTCCTCTATTCCTTGAGAGTAAATGCAACCCTTAATCCTGCTTTGGAGACCCCTCTCTCCACACACACGCTTTCTCTTTTAGTCAATAATTCGTTTTATTGGTTACAATGCAACTACCCTATTTCAGGCTTTTCCACAGCCGAGCACAGCTGCTAGTGTTGGCTATTGATTCCATATGTTAGCTCAAAATTGTATAATAGTCTCTTCTAATAGTTGCCTTTGGCTTTTCCTCTCCCCACTCGGAAAAGTGCCCTCTGCTCCTGGACTGGTATGCCAGTAACTAGAAATGGATCCTAATTATATCACCCATTCTTCACCAAGAAGCCCAGATAGCTGTCGCATGTTGGAATAGCTCACCATGCCTTTGGTTTAAGTGGCTTCGTGCCACTCTGTGGAAAACACTTCAAGAGAGCAAAGCTAAATTTGTTGGTAGGAAGAAAATGTTGCAGGTATGGAAGGTTTAGCGACCTCCAACTACAAAAGAAATCTTACGAAATTAATGTGTGGGAATATGAGCTTACCTTCTCTCAGGTTATCCCCGCCTCCTCCCATTTTCTTCTCTCTTTCGACCTTGTTGCTTCATTTATTACTGTGAGCTGCGTTTTTAACTTGTGTTAAGCATAGAATTTACACCCTCAAAGACAACTTGAATAGCACAGGGAAAGTTTCAACTTTGGAAGTTTTAGGGAAAGTAAAATTGCTGCACACAGCTGGAAAGCTCCAACAGTCCAGAGCTGAGGCTTTGCCTCCGAGTCTCTGGGCATCTGAGTGATCTAAAAGCTCATAATCTGGGTCACAAAAAGCCTTAATGATGTTTCCTTTTAGTGCTCCAATAGCTTCTCATGTCATAGTGAGAAACAAAACAAAAGAGCTCAGTTCTTGCTCTTTGAACCGAGGATGCTGGAAGAAGAAGGCATGAAATCTACGGAGGTTCGGGAAGATCTGGTCATCAGACTTAGAAACAGAGTTCTGATCTTTCATGACAACCTTTCAAAATTTATCTCAGTGAACAAAACATATGCAACTTTCCTAGGCAGATCCCTGAGCACAAATCAAACAGCTAAAAGAAGTGGAACAGAAATGGAATACAGTTTTGCAAGCAAATTTGGGAACATGGCAGACTTCCAAGAGTGGAACAAGGTTTAAGCAACAAAGCCCCAAATCCCGGAACTACTTTCAACCTTCTTCTACCTCTCCCTTGGTATCTAAATCCAAGTCCTGTGGATCTTCTTTTGCTATAAGCACCTTTCACATAGATGTCTGTTTCATCTCATATCTAGACTACTGAAAATTTTCCTACACATTCTCTGTTTCTAGTCTCATTCACCTTTCATTAATCTTAGTGCTGAGTAGTCAGATTAATATTCTCAAGATATCCCATTGATTATGCCATTATTCTGCAAAAAAACAAAGAAACAACTTTTTCCTTAGTGGCTATAGAAATTAGACGAGTATTGTGTGTGTGTGTGTGTGTGTGTGTGTGTGTGTGTGTGTGGAGGTGGGTAGCTGGTTAAACAAATCACCCCAAAGAACCCGTGTCAAGTGTTCAATGTCTTTAAGTCTCATATTTTACCTGAATTAGGCCAAGTGGGTCACAGTAGAAATCTCCAAATCTTTGGGTAATATCAATGCTCCCAGAAATAGTGCCTTGTTTATCCTGTAGCTGCAAAGACTGCTCCCCTGCACTCTCCTCTCCTGCTCTGCAC
The DNA here is from genome assembly GCF_028021215.1 of Eschrichtius robustus. NCBI lineage: Eukaryota > Metazoa > Chordata > Mammalia > Artiodactyla > Eschrichtiidae > Eschrichtius > Eschrichtius robustus. The sequence continues at coordinate 102,268,869 of NC_090835.1, read as the reverse complement.
AAAATGCACAGACGTAGACTTGAAAACGAAGCTCTCTCACTTGACTGCCAGAACTACATACATTGGCCCAGGGGACCTTTGGTCCACTCCACTGTTGCCATTGCTGTTCCCTTGACCACTCAACACAAAGCTCCCCTCCTGTCTGCTCATGAAGTCTCAGAATAGGAGGCTTAAGACATTGAACACTTGACACAGGCTGTTTGGGGTGATTTGTTTAATCAGCCTCTTATGTCCATCTCTCCCTCCCTCTCTCTCTCTCTCTCTCTCTCTCACACACACACACACACATACACACACACGTACACTATACTAATGTCTATGGTCACTAATGAAAAAGTTGTTTGATTTTTTTTCAGAATAGTGATATGATATCTGCTCATTTCATTTCTTCTACTTAAAAGATTTACTGCTACCCACCCATTTAAAAATAAAGACTATCCTAATTACCAAATAGGATATTTTCTATCCTTTGACATTTGCTTTCTTGAGAATCTTGACCAAACCGAAAGGATTAACCAAACACTGTTAAGCGGACCAGCGTGCATGAGTTCCTGAGGCATCCATGGATGCTCAGTCACTTGAATGCACCCAGAGTCTCAAAGATTAACAGGGATTCGACAATGAAAATACACACTGTTCCTCGTGTTAAGTCCCATGAACAGGTTCTTGCATTGCTCCTCCTCTGTGCTACCACAGCTCATTTTTACACTCCTAAGCACTCTTCCATTTTTCTTTGTCTCCTCTTTGGGCATAAAGTGATCCATGAGCTCTATGCTTGGCAGATGATGGATGTTTAATAAAGATATCATGAAATATATTGAATAAAGGATAACTATAGTGATACTTGTAGGGATGCATTTTAAAGTTTATGGAATGTTTCCACTTTTGAGTGATCCACCTGTTTTTGAATGTGAAGTTAGAATTCTACCCACAAGGAAACTTTACAGTTCAATGAAAAGGAAAGCTATTGTTGACGGGACCAGTACACATGAGTAGGTGGTTGTATGCGTGACAAATGTGTCAGGATTCTAGAAGCAGAAAAGCATCAAGGGCTCTTGTAAGATTTTTAGAAAAATAAACCATTGGGATACATTTTCCTAAATACGTGTTCAGTTAAAAAATGCTAATCTTGACCTTCCTAATCCATTATCCGCACTTCTAAAATACAAGAAGTTTTGTATTTGTATTTGCTTTGGTTTTATACAGGTTTTTCCATATGTCAGATAATTAAGGATCCTGCCTTTGCAATTTCAGAGAAATGTGAATTAAGCCTTTTATGAGACCATGTGGGTACAGTTTGAGTCTACTGAAGAAGGAAATTGAACATGAAGCATTAACACCTTATTCTTGCTCTACCACACCTTCCAAGGGCTCGCATACGGAGAACACTTGTGATGGCGTGCTAGGTTTCTGTGTCTCTTTGTGTAGCCAGCTTACATTTAGGGCTCCTATTAACTTGAAAGAGAGCTCCAGGTGCATTCAAGTTCTGCTGAAGAAATGGAAATTTGGAAGCTTTATTATTAGCTTAGGCCGTTTTCAACTCTCACATGAATAAGAGATGGAGAAAAGTTACTAGAATCTATTTTTTCTTCTTTTTTTTAATTAAAAAAAAATTTTTTTTACAACTGTTGTTTTTAGGAGTGATGTAAAACTGAACATAAAGGTAGGTGCTGAGACAAAGGTGTCAGGACTCTTCCTTTCTGTGTGGCAAAGCGACATGGGTCTCCCTCTTCTTCATCAAGGCAGGCTTCAATATGACTTTTTAAATACATGTTGATATGGGTGTAAAACTTTAGGTATTTGGCCCCCAGGTAACAGGAATCCTTTGGCATTAAGGAGTAGAAAACTATTCTAACAAGCGAAAATGGAGAATTTGTTGGAACTCTACAGGAAGAGCTCACAGAATCCAAGGGTAGGAGGTGGAACCAGAAACAGGGATGTTACAGGAACCACACAACTGCCAACATCTCTGATTTCTAAATGTGTGTTGGGTTCTTTTTGCTCCCTCCACGGGGGAGTAGTTTTCTTGAATGCATCTGCACACAGCATTCATGTAGCTGCCATGGTACCAAGTTTACTAGGTCTCTTAGTTCAAGGGAGCAGAAAGACCACCTACTATTTCTTTGACTCCAGTCCAACCTTATGTTCTGGGAGATAGAACTTGATTGGTCTAGTTCAAGGTTCAAGCCAAGTATGCAACCCTTGTCAAGGATGGGAGGGGCAGGACCACGTGGTACAAATCCGGCTGCAGGAGCTTTTATCTTGCTTCCTTTCTTTTTTCTTTTAAAGGTTGCTGATGCCTGTTCCACAAGGCAACCAGTGTGATCAAGACATTTGCACGTTGCCTAATCACAAATGCTGCCGACAGGACCTGAAGACCACCGAGGTCCACGGAGGCACTAAGAAGGGGCTCCTCTCTCCTCCCGAAGGGCTTTCTTTTCTCTTATTTTTTCTATATTCAAAAAATATAGTATCCCTGTGTGCTGATATCTCTGCATTTCTAGCCTGTTATTTTCCATTCATTTTTCAACTCCCGACACTCTTATCTCTCCCTTCTCTTTGTCAAGAGAAATAGTATTGGACTTGAACAGTGGTTCTCAAATGGGAGCCAGTGTCAGAATCACCTGAAGGGCTGGTTAAAACCCATATTGCTGGTTCTCACGCCCAGAGTTTCTGATTCAGTAGGTTTGGGGTAGGACCCGAGAACTTGCATTTCTAACAAGTTCCCAGGCGATGCTTCTGCTGCTACTCTAGGGGCAACACTTTGAGAACTGCTGGACTTTCCAGAGAGTGGAAAGGAGTTACTGCAATTCAATCCCCTCATTAAACCATCAAGGACTGTCCTCATTTCAGTCCATCACCAACAACTACTGGTTGGTAACGTATTGTATTGTATTAAAGGCAGTAAGTCTATCTTATCTACAGGAATAAGACATGTTTCCAGTCCTCGATGATCTAGCAAGAGAAACAGGACACAGCTACCTTTCCGTGATGGTATAGTTGGGCTATTCCTTTCATCGTCTTGGACAACATACTTTGTTAAATCAGTTTTTTTTTCACCTATAAGCAAGTATGATAACCATCATATCTACTTGGCAGAGCTGTTGTGAGGATTCAAGTAGGCCATACATACGTAAATTTTAAAGTGCTGTAAAATATTAGATGCTTGTTTTTAATGTGCTTGGAGCATCTGCTTTCTTAGTGTGTGTGGCCCATGAATCTTCTCCCATGGACAGCTCTAGTTCATTTCCCTGCCTCCCTGGCTGCTCGACCTTAGGGAATTTCTGACAACCCATTAACATTTTCCAGAGTTGCTGCAGCCCTGAACTCTTACTATATTCACCCCTCGACCCACTTCTCTAGACCTCTGAAGTCTTGGTCTGGCTTGAGTTGCTGAAGTTTTCTGCCATATGCTTATTCCATGTCTTGTCTGGACTGCCGCTCTTCCTCTTTGAGCTTCTCTACACAGCAGCCAGAAAAATCCTTTTCTGACACAGGGAGGTCATATTACTCCTCTGCTCAAACCCATCTAATAGTCTTCCATTGCTGTTAGGTCTACAAGATCTTGCCTTATTTCTCCAAACTTCATTCTGGACCACCCTTCTCCTGGCTCTTTGTCATCCCTGTGAACTTCCCTACTGCTGCTGGAACACAACAGTTATTTTCCTGACTCGCCTCTTCCCACTGCTTGGAAAATTCTTTTTCCATCTCTTGCCATAGCTGATTCATTCTCTGGCTTTGGGACTCAGTTCACTGGCATCTCCTTAGATGCTTCCTCTGTCATACCGTCATGTTTCTTTCCTCTGGAGCCTCAGATCATCATTTTTATTTGTTTTCTCCCTTTGCTGACTTACGTTCTAGCTCCCCTGCTGAACTCTAAGCACCCATGAAAGCAGCTATTCACTAATGAGTTCTTTCACTGTCCATGGCAGTCACTCAGTACAGAATGACGTGAGCAGAAGAGATGAAATGATGAGTGTTCCTCTCAAGAAGGGACATCTAGATCACTGTCAAGATGACCTCCTTGCTTCTGGTATTTTCTCTTCTTCAGGAAAACCAGCCGAAGAGGGTCAAATTTGCCTTTTTTTTCTCAAGTACTGCTTTTATCATATTATTTTCTGTATAAAGAGCCTACTCAACTAACTCTCCCTCGACCCTGTCTTTCTTTTAACTATAGCATATTTAATCTAAACACCTACAGAAACTCCCACAGGTTTTTGGTGTGTGAGTTGAGGGTCAAGAGCTGACTTTGAGATTTTTAACTCTTTGTGCATGAGTTTGCATGTGAAAGTGGGTGATTATGCTATAGAGACTATGAGAGACATGGTGGGTTAAAAAGCCCAGATGGTTTTTGGAGAGGTGACAATGGTTGTGATCTACTCTTCCTCTCCATGGTGGCTCCAGGGTTGAAAGTAGCAAATAATATCCATATCAAGTTAAATAGACTCTTTGAGGGAGGCATCCAACGTTTCAACCTATTTTCGTACTTGCCAAGGGTCTAAGCTCCATTATTGAAGGCAGTAACAGCAGGATGGATGAAGACTTGTAAAACACGTACCATGGCAGCCTTCACTTATTGTAAAAGGCGAAGTCCATTTACACTCCTCATTTAGCTGAATGAGAATGAGTCATTTGCCTAATGGATAATTTTAACTCGATTTCCAATAAGTGGATTAAGTAATTGAAGCACTTCAGCACAAGGCAGAATATTTGTTATAGCATTTGGAAAAGAAACCAGAGCCAGATCTGTCGGCAACTTAAGATAGAAAATTCCTATTAGTCAACCTATCAATCAGGGTTCATTATTAAGCAACATTCTAATGGTTTGGCTGCAGTGCTGACACGACGCAGGCCTTCGCAATGTTACACCAAGGTTGCAGGCTATCCTGATAGGCCTCATGATGTTAGTCCACTTGGTTAAATAGAAGTTGATTTTATATTTAGCTGTACATGGAGTGTACAGATGAAACAAATCACTCCTATAAGTTCAACAAGATGAATAGTTGCTGTTGAAAGCTAGCAAGGAGCTGGATGCAAGATTAATATGCAGTCCCAAGTTCCACTTCCCACAATTTTTATTGATTGTGTGAAAAAATACTAAAATTCATGATTTCTTAGGTGGGTTAGATTGAAACTCTTGCATAGCTGTAGCAGATGTAATTTCTCTGACATGTACCATTTGTCTACAGATACAGCTTTTCGTTTGGGACCATGTGCAATGAATTCCATGATGAAAGCAAAGTCTTTTTGATGGCACTTTCTGTCGCAAGTATACCAGGTTCCCAGGCTAGCTTCTTTGAGCTCTTTGGTCTTTGCCAAATTGCCTTCTTGGGAGAATTTTCTAAATGTCCCCCACTGCTGTGGTCCAAATACCAGGACTTATTTGGTGTTTGTTTTTCCATTCCCACAGACCGCAAAAGTGAATGTTCATGTATCTTAGCATTAAGATCCTTCTACTAACATCTGAATGGCATTCCAGCTAATTTGACACAGGGCTCCCCCTTCTTTCAGTAGGCTTGTGGGAAAAAAGAGGCCATTAAAGCCTGCCCTTAATTATTTCACTTTTATAATTTGGCCCTAGATTTTGGGTGAATGAAAGCGAGGATTGGATCAGGGTAGGTTCAGGGCACATAGTCCACTTCTGCTACTATTCAATAATTCTAGAAAATGCATGGATACATTTCAACTAGTACACTTTGCTATTTTTCTTTCTCTCAAAACTTATTGTTGTAGTAAATACTTGAATTCAGTTATGATACTAAACTACTAATGTGGTGAGGGCTCACGGGTGAGGTCATTCTCGGCACTGTTTTCTCTTCTATGTGTTGGACATCATGGCCAAATATAATCAGTGAGGATATTGGGAGATTAATTGTTCTCCCCTCATCTTTTTTATAATTTATGATATTTGAGTCACATGTATCAAAGCCTTCTCTACATCAATAAATATACTGAGATATGATGAGCCCCTTGATTCTTCAGATGAATCAAGTTTTGCCACAAATTTGGGGTTTGATTCTCCTAAAATGTCTATGAAACTCGATGCTCAAACCACCCCTTTGGCGTAGTTCAGCTAAGGTACATACTTTTCCTGAAGTTTCAACTTTGTATAACAGTTTTATTGGAAGACCTGACTTCCAAAAAATATTGAGGTATGACAACTATAGTTACTATATATCCTATGGTCTAAGTTCACTAGTGACTTACTTCACATATGGTAGTATTTTTAAGCCTTCTAATTATACAGCATGTTTATATTTTCTCAGAGACCTAGATACCCATGCACATTTCAAAGCAAGTGATAATGAGTTCTGATAATGAGATGATACACTTTGAAATAAGAGGGAAAGAGACTTACTTAAAAAAATCAGTGGGTGGTACCTTAGCATCTCTTTTCCTCCTGCTCTTGGAGGGTGTTTAGTGCTTCCTTGGATGTGAGTCAGGGAAGGTATACATATGAGAAACCATCAGCACTCCACAAGAGAAATGGCAGTAAAAAGAGCTACTTAGAGCAGTCTGGTGCTCTGAACATCAAGTTCCGAGCATGGCTGACCGGAACTGGGGGCTTATTTGCTCTCTGGAATAAATGGAGGGTGATGGAAGGGTACGCTGAATCTCCTCCAAAGACAGACACTTTCCTTTGGCCATGAGCAGTATGCCTTTGGAAGAGAGACATTTTCGGTAACATTTTCCATTCCAATCTCTCTCCCCTCCTTCTCTGGTCTTCATACTGCAATTTAAAGAATGTCCCTTATGCTTTAGCACTCTACTTTCCAAAAGCATTAAAGCTGATTTTCTCACTCATGTGTATTAAAAGTCTAAATATTTACTTTATTTGGTTGGGTTAATGGCCTCATAATTTCTTATTACTGAATATCATAATTTTTAAAATAATAATAGTGTAATAGTATTTCTTGTGATAATTTTTGAAGCTTGAATGTGTGAACATGTTCTAACACCCTCTCTTAAATGGGACCCTAAGTGAGGATGTAATTGTAGTTCAGCTGGCTGTCACTGAAAAGCACTGCTTCCTCTTTACCCTCTGCATTGAATTCTGCATTAAAATTAAATTACATTTTGGGAAGATTTCCATTTGTCCACCTAGAGATTTGAAAATCACCAGGTAGGGTACAAATCACTGAAAAGCTTGCTTATTTCCCATATTGTCTCCAGTGTGTATTACTGCAGAGTTCTAAATGCCTTGTTTACATGGGCTACCGTTTAAAAGATTGAAAGACAGATTGTGTTGGTTTAGACATATATTTTGCTTCTATATTTCTAGAAGCAAAAAGGCACTCGTAGATACATAATAGGTGTGTTTTTGCTGCAGATACAAAACACAAATATAAAGTGCACGAGGTAGATCTTCCCCAGGAGAATTCTAATTTTCCCCCAATATATTCATGCACAAGGATCACATTGACTGCTGTCCACTGGCAGGATCATCTTAATGTTGTTCTTAAAAACACGTCACGTCGTTAATCCACTAAGCTAAAATGACTGCTTTTAGTTGCTTATATATTTAAATGCTTATATTAAGGTTATGGCACAATGAATAAAATATTTTAGATGTATGTTAGTTACATGCAATATACCTGATTAATCCAGGACCTATCAGGACACTGAAAATATAAGCAAATATAAAGCATTCAATGGAAAATCTTGTGATGTATAAATTTTATGCTATGTCCAATTAAAGGGGAATCTATTACAAATGGAATTGTTTTATGTGCCTCTCCTTCCCATGCTGCTTCTTTTTGCAATGCTTGGTATTAGAGGAACCATTGCAGACAATGAAAAATAAATGTGGACACTTGTAAACCCAATGATGTTATTTTCTAATTTCGTGAAGATGGGTGTTAGGCAAATCTGTCCTACTCTGTCTGACTCTGGGTTGGAGGACTGTGGTGCTAAGAATGCTAGTTTGAACCCCATTTAAAATTGCCTGATCACACACACACACACACACACACACACAGGAAGAGAGTCCAGTGGAGAGAGATCAAACTTGAGCCCTTCTGCTACATAAAATTTAGCAGCCATTCAACAAATAATTGCGTTTTTTTAAAAGTTTGCTCTAACTAAACATTAGTCATACCCTCGCCCTTGACCTCTGCTTCCTGTGTTAAAAATCATCATCCTGGGCTTCCCTGGTGGCGCAGTGGTTGGGAGTCTGCCTGACAATGCAGGAGACACGGGTTCGAGCCCTGGTCCGGGGGGATCCCACATGCCAGGGAGCAACTAAGCCCGTGTGCCACAGGTGCAGAGCCTGCACTCTAGAGCCCACAAGCCATAACTACTGAACTCGCGTGCCACAACTGCTGAAGCCCGCGCGCCTAGAGCCCGTGCTCTGCAATAGGAGAAGCCACCGCAATGAGAAGCCTATGCACCTCAACGAGGAGTGGCCCCCGCTCGCTGCAGTTAGAGAGGGCCCGCGCACAGCGGCAAAGACCCAACGCAGCCAAAAATAAATAAATTAAATAAATAAATAAATAAATAAAATCACCATCCTAAAAATCTTATTTTATGCATTTCATAATTACAAAAAGTTCCCTGAAGAATGCAATGTTTTATTGTATTGCTGCTTTTTGAGAAGGGAAGAATGTCTCCATATCTCTGTGTGTGTGTGTGTGTGTGTGTATTCATAAATTTATATGTGTGAGGGTACATGATTGTATTTCACAAAATTTTTGCAGTCATATTCCAAAAAGCACGAGGGAGATGAGAGAATATGGGTAATGCAGGGGAAAGAGGCTGGAGAAAGGAAAACAATAGGTACAAATTTCTACCAGTTCTCTCGGGCATCCAGAGCAGCTGCTTAATGATACATGTATCATTATATCCTGGAGTAGTTGCAGGGCAGAAACAGACTTGATTACACTACAGACAATTGTTTCACAATAATTCTGGGCTATTTTTCATTAGCTGTCTCCCCTCACAGCAAAACACAGGGTCATTTTTTTAAGGAACAAAACAAAACAAAACACCCTTCTACCACAAGAAGGTTGTCCAACAGTTAAAGGTTTTTAATAATTCATCATGTGAAACATTTTAGGCTCAATGCTAAATTTCTCAGCTATGACAACAAAGATGAGTGAAAAAAAAAACAGAGCTTAACTTGATTTTAGAAAAACAATAGGTAAATAAAAGAAATTGCATGCTTACTTTTCATGATTGCATGTACTTTTTTTTTTTTTTATTACTTGGCTTTGTCTGACAGGCTTTGTCACTAGTAGGTGCAATCTTAAGGGTTTGTTTAGAGTAAATTGATTAAGAAGCTGATTTCTTTTTCAAAGATGCATGGAAAACCATCCCCTGGTCATCATTTAAGTATTTTCACATATCAGCTGACTGCCATCGTATCAAAGAACCTTCACGTTTTATTTCTAAGGAAGATGGAGAATTTTAGTCAATATTCATGTCTTTCAAAGAGTAGCACTGGGTACCTCAGGACTTTATTTTTCCTTGAGATGATAAGAATAATAATATCAATTGTTGTAAGGAGCTAGGTAGGTCTTAAGCAACTATTCAGACTACTTGATATTTATTAGCTTACTAATCCCCACAATCACTGGATGAGGTATGTACCCTCATAGAGGGACCTAAGTTGGGGACCTTTAATCCATTTTATGTATGACCCCCTTAGGTAGTCTGATGAGGCCCTTGAAGCCCTTCTCAAAATAATATGTTAAATGTATAAAACAAAATACATAGGATTACCAAAGAAATCAATTACATTGAAATAGTTAACAAAATATTTATAAATTATTTTATAGTTATATGTATGCTTCTTCATTAATGCATGCAATAAGAATATGGGGGAAGTCTAATAAATATAATTTCAAAGCAGTGATGAATGTAAGCAATATTTTATGATAATTTCAATAACTAATGGAATAGTCTCCTTCTGGTTTCCACTGGTGGCAAAGTCACAGTATTGCTAATACTATTGCCATTTGTTGCCTACTTTCATAATCGATGGGAATTCTAACTTCTGGTTAAAGAAGAGTGAAAATAAAAATGTAATTTTGTGAATGAACTTACATAAAATTAATTTTATCTTTTTTGAAAATTTGAATTCAAAATGTACTGCTTCCACCCTCTAAAATAAACTACCAAATGTGGCCCAGTTGACAAAGTAGGTGAGCCTTATCAATGGTTGCTGGAGAAGTGGAGAGGAGGGAGGAAAATCAACCAGAACAACTGGGAAATACAGTATGATCTACAAGGACACATTTTCAGAAGCCATCATGAAGGCTCCTGCAAGATCTCAGTCTAATGAAAGATCATGTTCTGCCCTGATGGACAGTTGGGAATGGGCATGGTCAGGTCTAGTTATAAGGATATCAGAATTCAAATTAAAAACATGGCGGGGATGGGTGTGGTGATGTGTTTCTTAGTTGTAATGATGGCAGAACTTCCTTTGATGTTGGATGCCATTGGAGACACCCACTCCTTGTTCTTAAGAGCCCAGTCTACAAGGGGCGACAGACATGGAAACAGATTGGAATGGCATACACTGATGTCTGCTATTGTGAAAGGCACAGAGAGGTGCATTTAACATCAACAGGGCCATGAGGTATATACATAATTATTATATATACATAATTGAAAAAACAGCATCTTCAAATGCATAAAATGGGACCAACCATTTCAAGGCTTAACTGGGAAGTGGTGACTTCCATGTGGCTGTGAAAAAAAAAATGCCTAGTAGGATTAGGGAGAACTGGGAGAGACTGAAATAGACACGCCCATAGAAGTAGCCTGAGCTAGATTTTGAAGTGCTACTGGGCATATACCCTGAGAAAACCATAATTCAGAAAGAGTCATGTACCAAAATGTTCATTGCAGCTCTATTGACAATAGCCAGGACATGGAAGCAACCTAAGTGTCCATTATCAGATGAATGGATAAAGAAGATGTGGCACATATATACAATGGAATACTACTCAGTCATAAAAAGAAACGAAATTGAGTTATTTGTAGTGAGGTGGATGGACCTAGAGTCTGTCATACAGAGTGAAGTAAGTCAGAAAGAGAAAAACAAATACAGTATGCTAACACATATATATGGAATCTAAGGAAAAAAAAAAAAAGGTCATGAAGAACCTAGTGGCAAGATAGGAATAAAGACACAGACCTACTAGAGAATGGACTTGGGGGTATGGGGAGGGGGAAGGGTGGGATGTGACAAAGTGAGAGAGTGGCATGGACATATATACACTACCAAACGTAAAATAGATAGCTAGTGGGAAGCAGCCGCATAGCACAGGGAGATCAGCTCTGTGCTTTGTGACCACCTAGAGGGGTGGGATAGGGAGGGGGGGAGGGAGGGAGATGTAAGAGGGAAGAGATATGGGGACATATGTATATGTATAACTGATTCACTTTGTAATAAAGCAGAAACTAACACACCATTGTAAAGCAATTATACTCCAATAAAGATGTTAAAAAAAAAAAAAAAGCCTTTAGACATTCTTCTACAAAAAACAAAGACCTAAAAGAGATCTTCAAGCAGGAGAGTGAAATAATTAGACCTGCTTTATAGAAAGACTTGAGCAACTCTGAATTCAGGCACTTAGAAGAGTACGCCTCAGACATATTTCTTCCAATTTTTCAAGTCGAATTTGTTCTACTTTTCTTTGCCTGACACCACCCTTTTTCTTTTCCTCCATTCAGGAAGCCAGCCGCACACTGAATACCATGACAGAGGCAAAGTCCCTAGCAAGGCTCAGAGTAAGAATGAGAGTCCTTGACCTGATTGAGAACAACGTGTTGGAAGGTAGGGAGAACTCTGAAGAAATCATCGTGTTTAATAGCCTACAGAACTATGTCCAAAGTCTTACAAGCAGATTACTCTTTGACCTGCATATGACATATGTAATAACATCTTCCAGTATCTCCTTGAGTCTGTGTTTCTGGAATCTAGCAGTGGGGTATCTAGATGACCACTCAGTACAGACAAAGTTCTTGATGAGGCTTCTGCAGTAAGAGTGGTGTGGGTGCTTCATGTGATGTCTGGGAAAATTCCGAGTTGCCTAGAATGTTCATGGGTTGGAGGCCCTAGAGCACTTTAGGAGGGCATCACCTTTCACTTGACCGAGCTCCGACCAAGACATCAGGGAAAATGGTTTGAATGGGCAGCTTTAAGATGTTACCACATTCTTCTCAACTTGCAAGCATGAACGTTAAATCTCTACAGTCAAGGGGAAAAATAAACTTTATTAAAATATTCAGCAATAGGAAAGAAACCTCGTGAAGCTACCTGACACATGTGGAGCTGAGGTTGGTCACGAGCCACTCTGAAGAAATCAGATCGCTCTTCTCTCATTTAATGGGTTTGATGAACCATCTTCAGCAAGTCTGCTTCCGTATCTCCTGATGTATTCTCATTTAGCATCAATGACGCTCACTGATACCTCTGCGCATCTCACAAGAGAAGGAAGATGTAGGATAGGTGCTTTGTGTTCTGTCTTTCTGTTCTTTGAAGTGGGGTCCCCAGAGCACCAGCAATGAGGTGACTGCAGAGGAAATTCTCTCCCCAAGAGTTATAGCTTTTATAGCCTAACAGACTTGACACACCACACACACACACACACACACACACACGTAGACATGCAAGCACACCTAGTAGGGTTGCCAGATTTAATGAATATATAAATACAGGACACCTAGTCAGTTAGATTTGAACTTAAGATGAAGAGCAAATAATTTTTTATTTTAAGTGTGCCCCAAATGTTACATGGGCAGATTTCATGGATTTTGCAATAGGTAGGTGTGCCTATTTCACGCTGGGACTAATGTCTCAGCATTGCCTGGGAAAGGTGGTGAACGAGGAGACAGAAGGGGATTTTAAAATATGTTGGTGTGGGGCAGTGATCAATATTAGAAAAGATGGCTTTGTCTCCAGTTCTGTCAGCCTTTGGCAGGTGATTTAATCACCAAATTTGGTGATTTAATCACCAAATCACCTTTGGCAGGTGATTTAATCTTTCAAAGCCTCGGTTTCTTCATCTGTAAAATGGGGATAAGGACAGTAACAACAGCGAATGTTTTCTGGGCACTTAGTAAGTAGTAGACATTATTCTAAAGGCTTTACATGTGTTGTCTTATTTTATCCTTACACCAGTGCCATGGGTAAGGTGGGTACAATTATTAGTATTATCCTCATTTTATATCTGGGAATCTAGGGCAGTGGGAGGCTAGGTAACTCACCTAAGAACAGAACTACTTACTAGGGGAGTTGGGATGGATTCCAGTTCAGGAAGAACGGTTAACTCTACAGTGTCGATAAATGAAGTGTGTATGGTGCCAATGCCAGTGGCAGGTGCCTAGTCCGAGCTTAATCCATGGTATTACCAACCTTATCAGAATAGCAGCTCTGCCTGGCCCCAGGAAATGCTATAAGACACGAGAAGATAACCCAAAAGGAAAATTAGAGATCCCTTCCAGGAGAAGCAAGCGACCAAAATTTAAAACGCCATACGTGGGACTATACTCCCACCCCAGCACCTCTCATCAGCTAGGACAGAATGAAGCCAGCAAGTTGGAGGTCTTGCTGGACTCCTTCTGACCTGAGAAGACCCTGCGTGATCATAGTCAGCTCTAGTCTGGATTTCGTCCACGGCCGTGAGACTAAAAGGCATGTGCCATTGGCAGGACGTCAAGGGCCTGCCCTTCAGTGTTTTCAGTTTACATTTTTGTTCTTTGTTCATTTGTTTATTCAAAAGTATTTGTGGAGCTTCTTCTATGTTACCATGTTGAATGTTGAGTTGGTTTCTCAGAATACCAATAGAAACACAGCAGACCCCTGACCACGATCACACAGTTTGCGGGGAGACAGATCTATCAAGATTGAATTTCAAGGCAAGGTGATACATGCAACAGCGGCAGAGGTGGCTCAGATTTCAGACCAAGCCTACTTAAGGTGGAGGAGAGGGTCGAGAGGGGAGGTACGAGAGCAGAAGAGACTCCACAGAGGCAATGATGCTGGAGATAGGACTTAAAGGCGAATGCTAGCAGCTGACATCTGCTGAGTTCCTACTGTGTGCCAGGGACTACTGTAAGAGTTTTACCAGTGTTAACTCATTTAATGTGAAAGACACTACTATTATTCTCATTTTACAGATGAGGAAAAACAGAACCAAGTTCAAGTAACTTGCCCCAAATTACACAACTATTACGCAGCTGAGCTAGGATTTGGTCCCAGGCTTCAGAATCTATACCTTTCACCACTAGGCTGTTCTAGTGAAATAAAATAATTTTTCAAATCGAATTTGTTCTACTTTTCTTTGCCTGACACCACCCTTTTTCTTTTCCTCCATTCAGGAAGCCAGCCGCACACTGAATACCATGACAGAGGCAAAGTCCCTAGCAAGGCTCAGAGTAAGAATGAGAGTCCTTCCTGGTTAGAAATGAGGACCGGTACTACAGCCAAGGGCTAGCACATGAGCATGAATGGCTAGGTGTGAGGAGAGAGTTGCGGGTGTCTGGACATGAGCCTGGAGAGGTAGGCTGTGTAAGACGTTCTCTGCTGTGATGATTATTTGGATTTTAATTTGTAAACTGTGAGAAATCCCAGAAGGATCTGAAGCAGTGAATGAAAGAGTCAGATCTCCATTTTAGAAAGATAGCTCTCTGAAATGGGAGGATACGCTGGTGGAGGGTTGTGTTGTAGGCAGAGACCAATTAGGGGGTTTCCGCAGTGATCGAGTCCTCACAGGGCGGGGAGGCTCCTGCCTGCCTGTGTAGTATTCCAGCAGTGCACCTACCGTGCAAGGGGTCTTTCAGGAAGTGGATGTTACTTGAAAGGGTTATTAAGATGGATGGGAATGTATGTGTGTTTGTTGGCACTTGATCCAAGAATTCTACCTCCAGGTGCAATAAAGCAATTAATTGTAAGGCAAGATGATCCAATCATGAAACATGCGTGTTATGGAGTTTTGTCCCAGTAAACTATAAACCCTATAATCCTTTCTAAATGTAACTGCAAATCTTCTTTGCTTTGCAATAAATATTTAATAATAGGGGATTGCCGAGGAAGGCTATATTTCAAAAACTCTTAATTGCTCTAAAGAAAGCATCTGCAGACACAGGTATTAACACACCTAATTGCTGCTAAAATGCATTTATCAACTGAGATGATCAAATAAAATGCAAGCAATGGCTTTTCTAATCTTTGGTTGGGAAGGGACAGAAGACTGACAGTTTTATTGCCTCTAATTCAGCTTTTTCATGTCTCCTACTCTTTTATTTCCAATTTATCTTTTATCAATAGATAGCTGATGGAGTGCAATTCAAACCTCCATTTCATTAGTAGAGTGTATAATTTTCCTTTTTTCCCTGTATTTTACTTTTAGATTTTCACTCTTCTCTATTGCACACGCATTCAGAGCTCACTTTTAAAGTCATGTGTAACCACCGATGCCTTGTCCTTAGTTCTGTTTTCTGCTACTCAACTAATTTATTCAACAAATATGTATTTGTTGAGTACCTGCTTTGGGCCAGGCACCAGTATAGTGCTTCAGATAAGCACTATCTGTTAAGTGAGCTAAACAGATAAAGTCACTGCTGTCTTTAGACTTGGACTAGGGTGGAGAAACCTGATACTCAAGAGATCCAACATGGAAAAATACTAGAGCACAATCGCACAGACAGACCATGTTAAAGGTTCTGGCTTTTATTCTAAGTCAAATGGACTCAAAATGGATGAAATAATCACTAAAACTAAAATTATTGCTCTTTGATATTTCTCTTGATTTTACTCAATTAATTAAAAAAAACTGTGAATGGTATGGGATTGATGATAGGTGCTTGAGAGGACATTGACAATGAACAGAAAGTCAAAAAAATCTCTCATTCTTGACTAAGCTTTTCCACCACCAATTCTAGTTTATTCAAAAATAACTAGTGTTATCTTATTTGAAAGTAAATGTTATGGTTGGAACTTCCCCACATCTATTCTAGATGAGAAATACCACCCAAAAACTTAAATTTCTGTAATCCCAGAAACAGCCACTCACATGTTCACAGAAACAATCAATTATTTTCTTTCCAGAGAAACTATCATGATTCAAAGTTAATCTGTTCCAAGGAAAGGAACTGGCGTTGGTTACTGACATGCAATCATTCATTTCTTATTTTACCAACAGTAATTAAATTGCCCGGAACTGTTGTCATTTAACAGCCTATTAATTGACTAATGTGCATTACTTGCGTTCAGAGTATAGGTAAAATCCAGGGATTAAGCAAGAAGGAAAAAGGATTTTCAAACTCTGCCTGTCATCCTGAAAGGGGTACATTTACCTCATGTTGCAAGGTAATTGGTAAGTGTGCAAGTGGCTTCTGGCTCAGAAGAGGGGGGCATGTCAATATGAAATTACAGGGCAACACGGAGCTCACAGCCTCCCTGAGAGCCAGGGGAGTTGGTCTCTGAACACCTTTCTCATGAGATGAAGGATCCACCATCCTTTACCATCAACCAGATGCCTTATTCAGCTGTCTCTTCTTTCCTCATGAAAGATTTCATTCGCCCTTGCCAATTCACCAGGGTGCTTTTGAAATGCGTTATTTTGCATCCCTAGCTGGGGTCATTCTTATTTTTCTAAAGTTCACGTAGAACTTTTCCAGTTTTAGAAATTTAAAGATAAATCGTTTATGGGAATCTCGTAGCCTATTTTGAAGGTCTAGGCTGTGTGTATGTCAAAGCCCGAGGTTTCCTGAGATCTTTACATCTTTGAATCTCCAGCATTCATGGGACATGGAAGGTGCCAAGAGGAGTTCGATGAATTGAATTGGGATAGGAAATAATTTCCTATAAATAAGGTCCAAAAGAAGTGACAAAATTGACATTCACAAGCATTATTAAAAGTTGCAGTTCTGAGATCTCATCATCTTAAATTGCTAGCAACCCAAAGGCAAGCATCTCTTTCACTCGTAAAATTTTCTTCAAAGGATCTTATTCCCAAACAACATTTCTATCAGATTACTCTCCAAGCACACTAAGAGTCCGTGTCTCCTTTGTGAAGCCAGAAAACTCCCCTTCTTGGACTTCAGGCAGCGAGTAATTTTTAAGATCACATCACCCTTGCCAGGAAACCTTTTTGGGTAGGCTCGTCTTAGTCCAGTAAGCATTTACAGTTCCTCCTATTTCAGAGTCGTGTGTTCTGCTGACCTTTCCTGAGGAATGTCTCCCCAGAGGCAAATGCTGTTGCTGTTTAATGCCTCAGTCTACTCTCTGTAAAATGGAGATAATAATGCCTTCTAATTTACTGACACATAGGTAAGTTGGAAAATTACTTTGGCAGGAAACTGAAGGTATAAATGGGGTAGAATCAAGCAAGATGTCATTGTTCTTTTTATTTGGGATCCTCCATGACCCATTCTCTTTTGCTTCTCGCTCATTGTAGATGACATTAAGTGGTCTCACATTTTTCTCTAATAGCACTGACCCCCAGAATATTTATTCTACGGTCTCCTGTTTCTGAACATTGGCATAAACAATGCAAATGTAAAATACTTATGTAATTACACAGCGTTTATAATGTATAAATAAAATACAAGGTATAAGATAAAGTTGTATGCTCTCAAACGAAAATTCAGAATTGGTTTGTTTACCCTTAGTTAATTGTCAGCCTCTAGTAGAAAGAGGCCTTCCTTTTAAGAGGGCGGCTTGGGTGATATTGTAGGTATGAATTTGCGTAAGGTGAGATTATAAACGTATTTGTGCCCACTTAGGCTGATGTGTGACCTTTGGTAAGTCTGAACCTCAGTTTATCATCTGTGAAATGGCAGGGTTGGAACAGGTGACCTCTAAGGAGTTCTTTTCCATGAGTCCATAAATTAAATACTGATTGTGTTAATGGAATGGAGATTCAATTCGATTTGTGAATTTCTCTGAGATCAAGAAGAGCTCTGATCTAACTTTTCTGAAAAGGGTAAAATACATTTTGCCATTTTTTTGTGGATTCTAGGCAAAACATTTTAATATCCCTCACTTCCTCCAAACCAAACTAACCATAGGATTAACTTTCCCAGACTCTCCGTGTATGTATCCAACCTGTTAACTTTTCTTCTTAAGGTTAAATTTGTGTGACAGGGTAAAATTCCTAGTATATGTCTGTGAAAGGCTGGTAGAAGACAGAATAATGGCTAAATGGTCCGTCCTGGACCCTTTCAAAACATATTCTCTCAGAAATCAAAACGATGATGTCTGAATATGTGTAGATTTCCTGTGACATGTCACTAGAGTTCCTACTCAGTGACATCTTTCCCTTGAACAATACTTTTCAAGTACAGATCTTCGATCAACATCAATACACCTATCTATAGTCTAATCTTTAATTAAAGAAAACTTTATTATTATCTACTACTGTATATACAAGATGTTGTGTCAAAGCACTTCACGTATTTTGTCTCTGCTCAAAGCTCAGAGTGGGCTGGGTCATTTCTCTGTGTTACTTCAAAGGTATCATGAAAGGTTTCAGTCACTAGGTTTTGCTCTCTGAGGTATTGAATTCTAAGCCTTATTTGTAATTATGGAGTGAACAGCCTCATTTCATAATAAAGAGATGGCTGTCATCTGGGAAGGACTAAGGGACATTTCCTAATATGCTGGGTATTACACAGAATAGATTCATTCCTTTGCCAAAGGCCAAACAGCATTCAACACGGGAGAGTGTTGCCTGGAACAGTGCAATCCCAGTAAAAGCCATAAAGAAACGCATTCTGATATCCACGCTAATATCTGGACACTACTCTAAAAGTTGAATTCAAAGGACAGCACAGTGCATTTTAATAACAAATTGCTGATCTGAGAATCTTCTGGGAGAATCCATTGTGTATCGTAAATTGATGGTTCAACTTATGCCTCTGCGGAAATCTATAGACTGAACAGCCAGACTGGCTGGCTTACAAATTGCAACATTATTTTTCCTAAATCCACAACACTCATGATTTCATTTCAGTGAAACAGTAATTTAAACAATGACTAAATGTGTAAGAAAAAAATACATCGAAGCCATGGAACGATTTATTAATAATGGTAGGACATTTTCTGCAGTACTTTTAATGCATCACTTAGGACCGTATTGATTCAGTATCAAAGTTCTTGGAAACAAGCCTCTTACCAATATCTAAGATCCTGATGTTGTAATTGAACTAGAAAATGTAAGATTTCCACTGTTCCTGCTGAGAATTCTTCCCAATAAATGTATGTTTTCCACTGGGGCTAAAACCACTGCTACTTGTGTTTTTAATTTTTCTTCCTGTTTCTTTTTCTTATTATTCAGTTTTCTTTTTTCTCTCTTTTTCCAGAAAAACAGACATATGAGACACTATTCCTCTAAGACAACTTGCACTTTAGGGGGCCATTTGAATGATAAACTTTGTTATAACTTATAGCCAGAAAATCACCAGTGAGCAGCATGAAAGAACAGGGAAATGCATTAATGTTTAACTCTATTAGGTGGTTGAGTGAAAGTCTTAGCAGAAATGAGTTTTCACTACTTATCCCATTTTTTTGCATGTTTTTCTGTAAAAGGTTTAAGAAATGTCTGTTTGCAGCTTCCTTGAGGAGCAGGATATCTACCTCTGAGCTTAACGAGTTCTTCATTAGGCATTAGCATCACAGCATCGTTTGCTGGGAGAACAAAGAACACTCAACTAGGGTTATGGTTCTGATTCTAGGGCTTAGTAGATACACGGCCTTGGGTAAGATGTTTCATCTCTTAGGGCGTCTGAAAATGAAGGGACTGGGCAAGGTGATTTTTAAGGTCCCACCGCTGTGACATACCTTGGCTGGGTATTTTCAGAAGCTTGGGAAAAGTAACGAAGAGCTACTTGAAGAAAACTGGCTAGACCATTCAACATTAGGAGAAGTGAGCAATTTTCAGTGGAATAGAAGAATCATTCCAATAAGAGGAGTGCTTAGGAAAAATAGTATGTTGAGCTTCACTGGGCTGGGAAGGAATCTGGCTCACTCTTGAGACTAGATACCTCCTCATCAGCGTATTGGGACTACACATCCCAGTGTAGTGGATGCTGTGTTGTGCTACTCGGATTCCCCCTTCAGGACTGGGACGTTCATTCATTAAGAAACTGAGGGTGTTGGCTTCTGATGTCTCATAGCCAAATCCCTCTCTTGGATTTATTCTTAGCTGAAGGGAGTTGCTTTAATCAAGGTTAGCCTCTCTCCCTGGGGATAGTCTGCTTCTAATGACTGTTCAGCGTAGGGAGGGTTCAAAGCCTCAGCTCTCTTGCTTCAACTTGAGATGATTCTGAAGGACCACTCCAGCTCAGAGTGCGCCAATGAGATGGTGCGACCCTCTGAGTTCTCTGTTGCAAGTGCATCACAATTCATTTTCTCTCTCTGCCAAATTTTGCTTCCCTCATTTCCTTTTGGATGGTGTACATGAGAACACTCCCCAGTAAGCCTCCTACACCCAAATTTTCCTCTCAGAGTCGATTTTTGGGCAATCCGTCCAAGATATCAAAAGATGGGAAATAAAAGCTTTAGTATTAAAGACTCAATGAGAAAGGGGTTGAGGTGAGAGATAGTGGGGTGACAAGCGAGGAAAGACAGGACAAAGGAAAACTGGAAAATTACTGGATTTTGCCAGTGTTGAGTTAGTGCAGATAACATACTGGGATAAGGTACCTCCTCTGTCCAAGAGAGAAATAACCCACTGAGGCAGTTTTGGGGTCTATGTCAGAAGGTTTCTTCCGTAGAAGTCAGTACGTGTTTTAGTGGAGGGGGCGTGAGACAAGAGGGATTGCCACTTTATTCTTCAATGACAGTGCAGTCGTGGAACCAGCAGAGGGGCCCAGGGGTACTTCTGAAGAAGGGAGTCTGGAAGCACATGGCGTTTCGGAGGAAGAGTCAAATCCAAACCACCAGGGGTACAGGCAAGAGCATTGCAGAATCCCAACAACAAGCATCATCTCCTGCCAAGAGTGCACTCAGGGTTCTAAGGCAGAAAGTCATGGGTTCTGACAGAGATCTGCCACGAGAGAGAGAGGAGAGATGGAGAGAGAGAGAAAGAGAGAGAGGGAAGGAGACATGTGAGCAGAGACTAGTTATTCTGTGAATAGTGGGACAGAAGTGTTTCTTAAGGCAAAACTCAGGAGACAATTAGACATTTCCTCTTCCACTTTCCTTCTTGGGGAAGTTGCTGGTGGAGCTTGTTAAGAAAACGGATACTCAGGTAGCCAGCAACTTGGGAAGGGGAGTTGTACAGTGTTGCTTTGTGCTGTTCATTATTTCGTTAAACATCCACTCATGACATCCACTAATAATAATTTAACTGATTATATCTTTTAAGTGTCTTCAAAAAACATTGGCTCTTTTTTTTAGAATTGGGATTCACTTTCCTTTTTTTAAGATTTATTTTTTATTGAGGTAACACTGGTTTACAACATTATATGTCATGTGTACATTATACTTCGACTTCTATATACACTATAGCGTGCTCACCACCAAAAACTTTGTTACCATCCATCCACACAGCTGACTCCCTTTACCCATTTTGCTCTCCCCCCATCCCCCTTCCCCTCTGGTAACCACTACTCTGTTTTTTTTTTAATATAGTAACAC
Organism: Eschrichtius robustus; assembly: GCF_028021215.1. NCBI lineage: Eukaryota > Metazoa > Chordata > Mammalia > Artiodactyla > Eschrichtiidae > Eschrichtius > Eschrichtius robustus. The sequence continues at coordinate 102,247,277 of NC_090835.1, read as the reverse complement.
ACACACACACGCACACAAGATTTTCATCTTTCCTTCTCCTAATCATAGCACTGGATATTTTTCCTTCCAATTTATACCACTGCAGACACAAGAATGCTGGACCCCATATAGCATATGTATGTACTTGTGAGGAGTTTTAGATACAGACTATGGAAACCAGCTCTTATTAATATAAACAGAAAATAAATTTAAGATAACCCACAGAAATAATGGATTATTGGAGGTACAAGTGATCCCTAGAAATAATGAGTTATTGAAGAATCGGGTTCAGAAAATGGACAGGAATGCAGAGAGACTAGACACTTGGGACCGCAGCTGAGGTCACCCTGCAGTTACACTCTGGTTGGGGTAGCCCTGCAGGCACTGTGCCCTTGTGGCTAGAAGCTGATGTTCCATGATTGGTCGGCACCTTTGCTGCTGGATGTTGCACCTGTGAATGGACTCACCCGGGGGGAGTTCCCTGCAAAGGGAACGGGGTTTCCATACTGGGCAGCCATGTTCATCACAGTCAACCTGCTTTGTAATCCAACCTCCAAATACATATTTCTTCTCACAATTATATCAAAACAATACCCCTCCCAATATAATGCCACTCCATGGGCAACTGAAAAGATCCCCTTCCCCTTCCCAAAGAGAGATCATTCAAATTCTCATCAGTATCTGCTTATGGCTCCAAGTTATGGCCTTCTGGGGCAAGGTCATTCCTTGCCTTAGCCTGCCATGATCCTGGTTAGATATTCTGAAGCCTATGGAACAAGTTGTAAAGTTAGCCAGAGCCAACGCTTTCTGTGTACAGCTGTGGGGAAGAGGAATGAAACAAAAAGGGAAATTGAGATATATAAAAAGCACACGTGCACAACAAAAAGAGAATTTGTGGATAAAAACTGCTGAACTTACAGATTTCAGGCAATGAAGCATAGCTAGTATTTGGTCTTTTCCTTCTCCAAACCAATTTATGCTCCCCTTGCCTCTACCTAGCACCTCATTTGATCAGGCTTCTTACCCAGTGTGGAAACCCAAATTTTGATGACCCTCTCTATGTTCCAATATCTTTTGCTGCTGGGCAGGGTAATATGGTGAGACACATTTAAGACTCCTCTGGATTCCATTTCCACGCCCCTCTGCACTGTACACAGGAATCCTAACCCTCCCTGGTCGTCAGTGTCAATAACAGAAAGAAGACAACAATATAACTACTATTATGTTTTAGCTGGTACACCCATGAGTTTAAGGTGCCTGAGATGTCTGAGTAGCAGTCTCAGATTCTAACTTAATAAAAGCATTGTCTTGAATCAGTGGAAGAAGTTCTTGCCTTATTACTAAAACCCCTAAACTTGGAAGAGCTGAACTGAGGAAGCCAAATGAAAACAAAAATTGTAAATGGGTAATCTCCATGAGAGTGAATATCCACACTTCTATCCCTTGGATCCTGGAAACCTCTATTCTACCTATGGAGAAATAGTACCACATATTGTTTTCAGTGTCAGCGTATATATTGCATTTTATAAGACCACATCCCAAACTGAGAAGGAGTTCTCTCCTTGCCGAGACTCTAAGTCCTATATAGAGCACACCACCATTCTATGAGGCCATCTGCATCTGGCTGATGATGTGTTTTAAGACCCTGAATTCCATGGGCATCATCCCATTGCTTTGGTTCATTCTTTAACTGGAAAGTGAGTTCCTGCATGGAATTCTGTGTTTCATGATTGTGTACAAGGGCTCAGCACATTCATGGGCAATGTTATTTGCAGGGGGAGGACAAATTTAAATCCACAATGCCTATATTCCTGTAAGGACAAGTTATTACCCCCTTCATGAGAGAATGGGATCAAATAAAATCAATGTGCTGCTGATGCCCCTGAGGTGTGATAAAAAAGAGGGAGTTCTGGCTTTAATATGACTGTTGCTAATTGCACATTGGGTAACCATCTTGGTCAAGTTTATAATCCACATCTTTGAGCCTATGCCTAGCCTCTAACAATGCCATGATGTCCCATTGTTCATGAGATAAACACTGGAGTGGTCAAGGAAGGAAGTTAACAAGGTTCTCATAGGGTAGGTTATCTTGCCCGCATGTTTATTAAAAGTCCCTTTACTTTAGGGGACTTTTTGTGAGTATTTACAGGAGATATAAATATTTTCAAACTCTGTGTCCATTCTGAGAGGTCCACTCACATATCATTACTCTTAGGTCCTTGGTGCAAATTCTCCAATCTTGTTCTAGAACACCTGGTGAAAACATCAGTTACTGCCAATGCGTCAATTCAGAACCTACCCCAGATAATCTCTCTCTGCAGGTAAAGTGGGTGAGATGTAACCATTAAAGTTCTACTCAATATATTTCCTTCTCCACAATCCTCTTGGGCCACTTCTGAATGTGACCAAAATGCTACAGAAGAGAAGAGGAAGAGCTTGCTGCTCTTTTGCCATCATTATGTGGTTTCTCAAGGATTTGTCTATAGGAAATTTGATTTCAAGTTCCTTTTTTTTTTTTAAAACACTGTGTGTCATGGGCTTTCACGTCATGAGAATATTGATAAGACTTTGACTGCCTTTGCAAGTGTCTTACCCCTCACGGGTTGCTGAGGTTGTTTCCTACAGCCCATGCCCTGGGTACATGAATGTAAGCAACAGAACACGACTATACTAAGCTAACCTGAAAACTAACTTGCTGGAACATTATTTAGTAGCTCACAGAAACAAGCAGAGGCCCATTAAAATGAGCAGAAACCAAGGAAAGCTTAGTGGTAGAAACAAAAGTGTTCTACCAAAGAAACGACCTTGTAAGGGGGCTACCGTTGGCACTTACTCCACTGCTAGTTCTGGAGATTCCAGCTACCACCGCGCAAGACTGTACCAGCACTTTCCCCACTACATGCTGATACGACTCATGGATTCTAATTCTCACTGCATCTGAGTATCTCATATTCAAGTTTCAAAGCTTTTGTTGGAAGCGTCCAATTGTTCTATTCTATGTCATACACCTGCACCTTAACTCTCAGAGGTGAAGAAACGGAGTGTTTGGTCTCCTTTTTCATTTATATAAGAAAATACGATTTCCTTCCATAAACACTCTCACAATGGAGATTCCTCCAAAATAGGAATAAGTTTATAAGCTGGGAAGCCCAAAATGACAAAGGTCCGCTACATGCACAAATGCCATTATAAAGGTAAGGGAGATTAGTTACATTACTTCCAAACTGACTGCAACAAGTGCTGCATTTCAGTAGTTAATCACTGAGTAGCTGGAGGTAATTTATTGTAACTTTGCTGCAAGTATGTCTACCTAATCATTGCAATTAGGTACTCCCAGGTCCTGAATGTGCTCTGTGTTCTGCCACTGTCTACTTATACTAACCTTATAGAAATCCTTTTCTTTTTCCTTTTCCTTTCCTTCCATTCTCAGCTCTTGTCTAGGGACTCTATTTAGGATGAAAATAAATGGACCATTTCAGCATAAATGTAGTGGTGCAGGAAAGGGTGCGAGAAAGTGCTTACTGCATAAAACACATCCCTTTCTGATTCATTACATCCCTTTTCTGCTGTGTATAAGTGGACGCCTCTCACTAACTCACTACAGGGTAGCTGTGAATGTGCGTTTTGAAGGGTGGAGGAGTCCTCTCCCAAAATACAGAAGACTAAACTATAAATCAAATAGACCTCTCAAAATCAATCAACAAAAGAGGCCTTCCAAAACTTGTCTCAGCCAAGCTTTAAACCTTATTTTCCTGTTAAGTCGTTCCCAGGAACAGATATGTTTTCACGGAAGATGAGAATCCTTCATGTCCAAATGATGCTCTCATTAGAAAATAGTTTATACGGGAAAAGCCAATAATTAGTTCCCCCTGAAAGTAAAATTTTAAAAAAGCAAACTGGAAATTGAAGTATGAGATGGAGCTGAATTAAGTGAGGTGCCAATTAATGTAAAATATCTGCTATCTGCATTTTCAAGAGAGTTTAAAAAAATCCTTGGGTGCAATTAAAAAGAAAGCTTCTGGTAGAAGCATTCACGAACGAATAACATCAAATTATTTTACTGAGGAATTTTAAAGACAGTAGTAATGGTATAATCTGATTTTTATTTAAGATGGAAGGTTACACAAACATGAAAGCAAGGGGCCAAGATAATACTAATGGAAATATGCGTAATGCTCTATAGTTTTCAAATATACATGATCACAGTCTATATTTAGTAATAGTTCTTGGAAACAATGACAATTACACCAGATTTGCATTTATCCAGGCAGGAAATCTGGGGTGGACATAATCAAACTCTCAACTAGTCAATAGGTTACATTTAGAAATATATTCATTTAGAATCAACTGTCCTACCTGTTAACTCTTAAGGAAAAAGAAAAAAGCTTGCAAATATGCAGGAACCATTGAAGGCTTTCAGTATTGTGATAGTACAAACACGCAATCCAGGCTTTGAGAACCTGGCATTGATATTTACTTTCAAAAGTAGGAAAAGGTGGCATGAATTTCTTTATGAACAAGAGTTTGCTCTACTACTAGTCCCAAACTTGGGACAAATCACCTTAATTTATAGGATTCCTAACATTGTTAACGGCTTCTATTGCGATACAAATCAGCCGTAGTGGATTCTGCACCTCCCTTCAGGTCACAGACCCCACATGGAGAATGTAACATTCAAATGTGACATTACTCCCAGCATCATCTTCATTTGTAAATTAAACTTCCTCGCCCTAACAAATCAGAAATTGTAATTTCTTCACCAACACTATGTGTCTTTCCTCATTCCCTCAAATATACAAATACAGGGGATCCAAAATATTTTAAACTCAGTATTTTTAATGCTAGCATTGTTTCTTTATTAACGTAAAATCCATAATATCTCCACTCTCTACAACTATACTGTATTGCACATTTTTATTTCTCCTGTGGTTAAGCATTTCTTAGTGATAGTAAAATTCCTACTTCTGTTTTACTTTAGAATCAGTGAATACTTGAGCTAAAAAGAACCTGGAGTAATCAACTACCTCATCTTTCTGTACCCGGACATCCTAGACAGAGACACACAACCATAATACCATGTAACAACAGAGGCAGATACTGGAGTGACCCATCTATAAACCAAGAAACACCAAGGATTGATGGCCACTACAAGAAGCTAGGATAAGGCAGGGAAGGATTCCACCCAGAGTCTCAGAGGGAGAACAGCTCTGCTGACATCTTGATTTTGGATTTATAGCCTGTAGGGCTGTGAGAGAATAAATTTCGGTTGTTTTAGGTGGTTTGTTACAGCAGTCCTGGGAAACTAATACACCGTGCAATTCTCAGTTCAAATTAGGTGCTCAATTAAAAGTTGTTAAAAGAATGTGTGCGTGAGTGAATGAGTGAATGGATGAGTGTAATTACACAATGTACCACAGTGGAGTTTATAAACACATGTATACCTGAATGAGCTCATGGATGAGGTGATGTCGAGCTACCTGTATAGGAATAAAGCAGCGCTTAGCTCAAGCCAGCTCTCAATTTGGTGCATGGGTTATAGTAAAAGTATTTTAACTTCCAGGGCAATCTCCCCTGACAATGAACAACAGTTTTTAAGGTACTTTCTCTATATTCAAATAAAACAAGTGGATTTTTAAACACTGGCTAAGAAAAATGTAATTATAAAATTAAATAATCTTTGGAATACCAAATAATATTCTCAATCTAATAAAAATAGAAATAAACATAAAATAAAGACAAATTTGTACCATTTCCTATTTGAGAAGATGAAAAAAATCAGAGACACTTAATTGGCATCAGAGTGGCAAATGCTTTGTTATTATTATTATTTTACATTTGTCTGTGATAATTTATAAATGTTTCATCATATAAACCATTATGGAATTCTTTAGAATACTTATTTCCATTTTGTAGGTAATACAACTAAGGCACTTTAATTTCTAAATTAGGAACTAAAAGTGTCGAAACTATGTCACATTTATCTTCTGACTTTAACCCTGGTACCACATAGAGAGACTCACTTGACAAAGAAGGATACTTCAGAATCATTGTATCTCCTTAAAGCACAATTTTAATTACTGGGTAAGCCTAATACATTTTTAGCACAAATAATTTCTGCTGGAGGAAGAAAAAATAAGGTATGAAGATAAAAATATATTTGAAGAAATAAAGACAAAGACAATTTATATTTTATGTACACATACATATATATATGAAGATGAGGGTACAAAGATACTATATATATAATATATTACATATATAAATATATTACATATATATTATATATATTATATATATATATATATATAATATATATATATGTATATATATATACTTGCTTTAGAAAACAAGTTTCTGGGAAGGATGGCCTAGGTTTAAATGTATAACTCCTAAAATATACTGTCAGGGGAGGGGTCAGGGGTGTTGAGCTTAATGAGTGCCACCTAGTAATGATAACCAGCATCCCAATGTTCATATTTTCTTATCTCTGTTCTCTTTGAACAACGAATGACTTATTGGCAATCAGTAAACACCCAGACACTTGCAGGTACAATATTATGTGTCTATTTTTCCATTGTTGCAATAAGCATAAGAAGCCTATTTCTTATAAATAAACTCTACAAATTTCCCAAGAGGGCAATAGAAACTCTACATCTTGTTTCCTTGCATGATGGCCTTTGAAAATAAGTTCCTCTAAAAGGTAGTGTTACTTTGGCAATAGGTACAGGGACTAACTGAGCTTCTGGCACTGAAATTTCCTGAGAAATGGAAACCTCATGGATGTTTAGTTTGAGGTCACTGTCTGGGCTTTAAGAGAAGCTCATTTTTATTAACATGCAAATACAGGTACATTTTTGCTTGGAAACTATGAATTTTATATGGACGTAATAAGCAATCACCACTATTCCGTTACTGATAAAAAAAACCTCCAAGCACCTGTTACACTCCTTGGAATGTTTAAAAACACCACCTACAGTAAGGAGCAGAGAGCAATATCTGATCAGATCAGTTTCCTTAAGGATGGTCCCCAAGGAAAGATCTTACCTTTAGTCTGTGTTCGCTGCCTAGAGTACCCTGTCTCTACTTGGCATCTCTCTCCTCTGCAAAATATCCTGACATTCTCGGCCCAAAACAATCTCTCTCTTCTCACTGATACTTAAATCTTATGGAAAATCAGCAACATGTGTCCTACTATAATCACTTGCTAGTCTTTTGATCTCATATGTAGCTTAACCTCACTCTGCCTATGCCTAATCTTCCATAAGATGGAGGTATTAATGGTTGTCCTGTCACTTAATTCTTTCATTCACTTATTCAGCCATGTTGTGATGATCAAATACTCTTATAAGTGCTTTGAAAAAAATGCAAAATATTTTAGAAACGTGAAGCAGTGGGTGAGTTCTCCCCAACTTCAACACTCTATTAGATGTAGTAGTGCAGCTGTTTATCTCTCTATATATGTACATCAATAAAATTCTATTAATCTATCTAAATATCTGTCTATCTATGCATAGGTACTTATACATATGACTACCTTTTTTGGGGGGTGTGATCTCAATTTATTTTTAAATGGAAGAGGAAAAAAGGTGAGCATCATAGCTTTCAGTAAACACGATTTTCATAAGCTAAACAATTACTTAAAAATGATAAGTTTACAAAGTCTGAGAATTGTAGAGCATCAAATCTTTTTTTTCACATTTTAACATATTAGCATAACTTTTAAAAATTTTTAAATTTTATATTGGAGTATAGTTGATTTACAATGTTGTGTTAGTTTCAGGTATAGAGCAAAGTGATTCAGTTATACATAATACATATAGTGTTCTTTTTCATATTCTTCTCCCATATAGTTTATTACAGAATATTGAGTAGAGTTCCCTATGCTATACAGTAGGTCCTTGCTGATTATCTATTTTACATATAGTAGTGTGTAACATATGACTAACTTGTTCTGTTTGCTGCACCTGCCCAGATCTCACAGCCAGATTACCAAGTTTCCATGGGCTGTGGCTTATATTTTTCTTATGTCCCCCAACATAGGTAGCACAGTTCTGGTTACAGAGCACACACTCAGTAAAGCCCCATTTAAAGAATGTCATTTCTATGCCATCCAGGTCTTTCTCGAAAGCCACCTTTTTTGTGGTAGCTTCATGCAACTTGTTCTGTGACTGGTACCCTGCTGTGTTCAGAGTGACAGACCATCATGGTCACAGAACCCAAGGCATCTGAGGGCATAGTGGACTCCAATTGGTTTCAAATTTATCAGCTGCTTTGTCCTCATTGTGTTCCACGTGTGGCAAAACTAATAATATAACTTTTAAGTGTGCTGGGAGGCCGTACAGGCTTAGGGAAAACATTCCCTACCGTGTTCCATCTGCTGCCCTCTATGTGGAAGGCAAAGGCAGCAGTTTTATTATTGGAAGATGCGAATAACTTGCTCGTTTGCTTGCCAGTGTGCAAGCACAGAGCAGACAGTGTCCTTCCTTTGCACTGGAGGCCACTCCGCCATGGTGCTGGGCTCAGAGCAGAGGGGGTTAAAAGCTTTGGTTTTCCCTCATTCACCATTTAGAAGTACACAATGCAAGTCAACCATCATTTAATTTATTTTGCTTTGTTAGATGGTGGCGTTAATTAATTTTGCTTTGTGGCCTCGCTTGCCTCTTGATAACATCATTCTTTTTAATAGCAGTGGAACCTTGCAAATGTCAAGCAGCCTACCCCAATCACAACGGGCTGCAACATAAAAACACATTAGAGTTTGGAGGCACCAAATATAACTACTTTAGGAAAAAAATGTAATAGCTGCAATTATGTTTGTGCCTGCCCGTGAGCCGCCCTCCTCCTTTTTTTTTCTTTCTCTTTCCCAGTGTCCTTAATGGATTTTTGTTGTACAAAAATATCAGCATCTTTGTCAGACACTCAGTGGCCTCTGCCATGTCGACAGTCAGCTGCTTATATCTGGGCTGACCCACTTGTTGCCCTGCTACACTCGCTGAGGCTTTCTGGGCTCAGACTTTCTGATCTGGGTCTACCTGATCAACCTGCTTCTTGAACCATTTTGTATGGTCTCCATCATTTCAAAGTTAGTTTTTTCTTTATTAGATTAAAACCTGCTTGTATCCCCAAACCACACGCCCACAGCCTAAGGTCAATATCAGGTTCCTCAAAGGGACCCTAACAGGCTCTTGTGTTCCTAGCAGGTTATGAGTCCTCAGTTTGTCATTGAGAAGAGAAAGAGAAAGAATCATTGCTTCATATCTTAATCTCCCAAGGTTTCAAGCCGTTCCCTAGCTTCATGCAATCGGGTCTGGCTTTGTATGCCAGGGGGTCTCTAAAAGCTGAAAAGATTAAATTAGTAAAGGGAGTTATGTGCTCCTGGGCTATTGACTTGGTACCTTCAGCGTGATGGCTGTTATGGACTTCCTATTAGGTGTGGGTGAATTAGAAGAGTAGCTGTGATAACAAAGAAAGTGGAAGAAGCCTTGTTTTCCATTTTCAGGCATGAAATTAGGTAAATGAGGATGCACGAAATAAAGTTCGTGTGTGTGTGTGTGTGTGTGTGTGTGTGTGTGTGTGAATTCAGTGCCTTTGATCTTGTATAAGGGTCTTGGCTTTAAGAGGTCATCTTTGGATTCCACAGACATACCGTATCATCAAGTGTTAACATAGGAGGCCACCTGTAAGACCTCAAGTCTATGAAAGCTATTTAAGTACGTGGAAACTGAGGTTGAGAAAGGAGAATCCTACAGGCTGACACAGCCACTGTGGGAAGACATAGCGGACAGACTGCAGAGAGTATGAATAGCTTTCGAGACAGACAGACCTGGGGAGCATTCACAGGACAGCTGAGTGACCTTGAGTAAGGTTCTTAAGTTCTCTGATGCTCAGAGTCTGTATTTGCAAACCGAATCCCTTGCTTTGCGGGGCCCTTCTGAGGGTCAGAAATAATTCCTGGATAAAGAAATAAGCCGGTCAGTGTCCAAACTTTATCTAAATAATATCTGTGTAATCTCAGGTGCATTTAGTTTTGAAATGGAAATAAACATCAAACTCAAGTAGCATTTTTAAAAATAACAGAAGTCTATTACTACCAGTATTTTAAAGGAATTTCAAATATGCCTGATAAGAAATTTACGTTTGGGGCTATGCTTCTATGTATCAATACTTTGGATGAATTGCCCGAAGTTCCTTAAGATTCGCAAGGAAAATGGTTGAGAATTAGAACAAAATAAAGGACATGTAAAAGTGGTGAAAAAAAAGGCTTATGGAGGCTAGAAGGCCTTTTTTGCTGCTCTTGGCAGAAGGAACAAAGTGTAAGGAAAATCTTCAGTGCTAAGAAAAATGCAGACATGTATTAACGGTGATTAAAAATTGGTAAACATTACCAGCTCCTTCATAAATTCCTCTCCTAAAAATGTTATGTTTAATGGCTTCGAGTTCAAAAGAAAAAAAAAAGAAATAATAAATCCTAAAGTAAGTTAAGGTAGGTATCATAACTCTAGGTTGTTCATTCATTCATTTATTGTGTGTGAGTGTGTGTATATATATATATATATATATATATATGTCTTATTGTGTGCCAGAATACTGGGAATGTAGGTTTGGTGACCAGGACAAACTTAGCCACTGCCTCTATGGGTCTTCTAGCGTAGCGGGAATGCCTTGATAAGTTTCATAAAAGGACTTAATGCATTCGGTGCCTATGTCCCTCGGGAATTTGGTAGAAATGGCCAGGGATGGAGGATACGCCTGGGGGAGTAGGAATGGCACAGCCAAGACTGACCCATAAGAAAGTTCAAGGCATGTTGGAGCAGTGGAATAGCAAGCTGATTGGATATGGAGGAGGTCTGTGCCCACAGGGGCTAAAGAGGGGCTGAAGTTACGAAGGTGGACGAATCTACTTAGCGTCTATTTGAGGTTCTGGGCTTTCACGTGAAGGGATTTTTGTGCTATTCTATACGTCTTGGGAAGGTGGAAGCCGTTAAAGACCTTGAGCAGTGGAATGAGATGATCAATGCAGCAATTTAGGAAGAATGATCTCGAGTCAGATGAAGTACATAGTGGAGGGGAAACTGTTAGAGATAGTAAGATGCGGGGTGGTTGTGTTAGGAATATGTGTAGAAGATGCAGGGAGTGTCTCTGAAAGGCTAGGCTGTTTGGGGAGCGTCGTAATAACAGCTAGCAAGCAGTTGAGAGTCTGTCGGCTACAATAGATAAGATGATGGTCTTCATAATTAGACCAAAGTGAAGTCAAATCCCTGCTCTACCCTTCGCTTACTCTCCGAGGCCCCCTGACCCTCCTTGCCATCCGTGCCTGTGCGTCCTTAGGGAAGGGAGGGATGGATATTCTCAGCTGCGTCTATACTCAGCACAGTACCCGTCACTGCGGGCAGCAAACCAATGCTGGCTGCTACTATTTTACAGGTCTTCACCCTGTTCAAACCGTCACTTGTATCTTTCCATTTCGTCATTAGGATATCCTTTTATTTTTTTCCTGACTTTTGAAAAAGGAAACTGAAGCAAAGAAGGGTTAAGTCGTTGCCAATGGGGAGGCGGGTGGAGGAGGGAGGGATTGGGAGTTTGGGATGGAAACTATTATTTATAGAATGGATAAACAAGGTTCTACTGTACAGCACAGGGAACTAACTATAGTCAACATCCTGTGATAAACCATAATGGAAAAGAATATAAACAAGAATGTATATATATGTATAACTGAATCACTCTGCTGTATACCCAAAAGTAATACAACATCTTAAATCAACTATATTGGAATAAAAAAAAAGTATTAACTAATTCATACAAATTCCTACACTTAGTAAGTACCAATATCCATATTTAAACCCGGGTCTCCACAATTTTCCAAGACCCAACATTGCCTCTCTGTTTTAGACAAAAAACAACCAAAATAAGGTTTAAGGGTATCACTCAAAAGATAAAGAGAAAAATAATGAATCAAGGAAAAAAACAAGTAAAATCCGGGTTTCATTGATAGTAGAAAAGAGTATCAAGGTAAAGGGAGTGCCAGAAGTAAATAATTTATGATGTTAGCATTCCGTATACAATCTAATCGCCCCGCCTGCCTGCCAGAACAAGCCTTGGAGCTGACTGATTTCATCCTGTCAGCACTGGACTAGAGAATCCTCAGTGACTCCCCACCACCTTAGGACAAAAGCCTAATCACCTTAATGTACCTTTTGAAGTCTTCACCTTGGTTCTGGAGCACATTTATAACTATCTTCCAATCCATTCCTTGGAACATGGTTTGTACTGGACCATTTATTCCACCACTGAGATCTCCCCCAAATGCATCTACATGCTTCCCCATAGTGGTCTCTTTGCTGCTCTGGGTACACGGGAGCCTGTAAGGTGGGTAAGGGAGGGCTCTGGAACCTGGCTTCCGAGGTTCTCACTTGGGCTCCACACCACCTCGCTGTGGGACTGGAGCAAAGAGACTTAACCACCATGGACCTCAGTTTCCCCATCTATAGAATGGGTGTAGAAACAATGTAACCTCTGAGTGTCATTTTGAGGATGAAGAGACACAATTCATAGACAGCACTTGGAAGCATTCCAGTGTAGAGGGTCAACAAACTTTGCTTCTATTTTTACCTTTGGTCTTCTTTCAAAGTCTAAGACAAAAATCCCTTCATTTGAAAGGATATCCTTGACAGCTCACCAACTTACCTACACTTCTAAATTCCTCAAATTTCCCAGAAGTTATTCGGCATTTATGTCTTGTGTGGTTATCTAGTGAAGGCAGTGTGTGTGTGTGTGTGTGTGTGTGTGTGTGTGTGTGTGTATTTTCTTGGATTGTAAACTACTTGAGAGTGGAATGTTTTCAAATCATTTTCTTCAATTCTTAGTGTATATATACTAAGTATATGTAGTTCTTTCCAGACAGTAGGCTCTCAATGAGTATTTACTGTTTGGGACACGAAAAAGGGTTCTGATGCATGGTCCCAGCAATACTACAAATGATTTCATCAGACGGAAGCAAAAGTAATAGGTAACTAACATGGACAATCTGACAGGCTGAGTGGGGCAGGACAGACACTGCATTTGTTTGACAATCGCCTTGTCCTGAATACACTTTTGAAGTCACCTACTGCATATCTTTCTCTACTCATCTTTTTAATATCCTAAAGAAATCTATTCTTAATGATCAATTGGAATTAAAGAAGAGCACAGACATTTCAAATTAAATATCTTAATTAAATGCACATCTGAGAACCTTAATTTAATGTATTACCTAAAGCTCATGTGCTCAAGACATCTTAATTTATGCTGAGTGCAACTGTACCTCGTTTTTTCACTTCAGGCAGTAAATGGTGCAGGTGGCCTCTTATACTCCTTAATGGAGAGCAAAATTTCTATTATAAAACAATACTACACATGCAAACAGCCTCTATTTATTTTCAAGTATAAACTGTTTATTGTAGGCAGGTCATTAAGTCTTAATGACTTATTTTTTTAATATTTGAGGCACTCAAGCCAAGCATTCGTAAACAGAAGAAGAGTATGCATTACGATTTTAGATTCTGCGATAATTAATAATGACTTAGTTTAATTGAGGTTAAAGTAACCTTAAGACTTCAGTAAAAGTTTTAAAAATCATGTTTTCTCTGAGAAAGAAAAACTCTTTTACTGCCAGCCAGAAATATGGATAATAGAAGCCTATATCATAGGAAGACACGTGCTAAATTCCATATTTTCTATTCTCTGTAAAGTTAGCTTTCTAGTAGCACACTAATTTTAAGAAGCTAAAAAAAAAAAAACCTCTTCACATGTAATTTTTTTAAATGCAGGAAGTTTGCTTCCTATTGGCTAAAACAAGACTTCTTCACCTCACACACATGGAATAGCTTTTCCTTTAATGAGTGTGCATTTCCTTCTTTCCTTCCTTCCTTCCTTATTTCCTCACTTCCTACCTAGAGAATCATTAATTTTAGAAATAATTCAGTAAATTATATCGATATAATTTCTACTGCTTTGGCTCTAGGAAATTTTACTTTATTATTGCATGTAGTTAAATGAAATAGAGTTGGCTACCAAGGGAATTAAAGATTATGCCCAAGTATAATACAAGAAGTTGGATGATTTGGAAGAACATCTTGAAAACCACTCATGCCACCTTCATTAAGACAGTAAAACATTCTTTGGTATCTTAATTTAGAGCAGCAGGAAACAAATAACAAGTGGAAAAATCCTCGGGTGTTTTCATAGAAAATGTGTTAAAATAAAAAAACACCCTCAAGATTTAAAATATATTTTAGATGCATGAGTTTTCACCTAATGAATGCCATATCTATCTGAGTTCACTGCAGATATATGTTGTACTTGATATAAAATGATAAAGTATGCATAAGATTTGAGAACTTGAAGGTATGGGGTAAAAGCGATACAGAATAACAATGTTTAAATCAAAACAAAGAAACTGTTCTCCCTTATTTTAAATCTTATCTCTTTTTCTTCCAATGTCATGCCATACAATTCATTTAGATTAGACTGGTTTACCTGATTTATATGCAGCTGTTGTGTTTATGGGAGATGGGGAATTTTTTTCCCAGTGTTACAATGAGCCTTTAAAAAGGATTATATTCTACTGGCAAGCTAAGAATGATGTTTAAACATGGCTTTCTCAGCATTTATCTCCTAGTGATTGAATCTGAGTGTCTCCTAGGAGTAAAATATTTGATTATGAAACTTGGTTTGCACTTCAAATGTCACTGCATAAACATTTCTCCCAGCCTACGTGAATAGCTAAATTGCCCCAAAAAGGTGCATGGTGACCCTGAAGATAATACTTATTACTAGAAGCCAAAATATCCCATGATACAAAAACTCGGAAATGTCAACAGTGAACGGGGTGGGGTCATCGTGGGTCTCTCACTGACTATGCTGGGCTAGTTTCTGATGCCTATCTTTGAAGTCCCTTATTCAGTTTTAGTTTCTGGAATATTTGTCACTCTTGCACCCCTCTATTCTATTTCCCTCAGGAAGAGTACAGACCAATGCTATCTAAAACAGAAAGCTAATACTCCTTGAAAATGACTGATGAATTGTATCTTAATAGGCCATAAATAATCAATGGGGCATGAAACATGCTGGGCTTTCTGGCAATGCCAATGCTAAAACAATCCTAGAGCAGCAGTCAGAATGAGGAATGCAGCCAAACTGACCAAGTTCTCTTTAGTGATCAGTTAAGTGATATTAGTCCCCATTTCTCAAATAAAAATCATTACCTATCATTTACCAACTCCCATCGCGGACAAGGTTGTTATTTTGCCTAGTGCAAAGCATCACACATTAAAAAAAAAATACCCTCTGCCACGAATGATGAACGTTTCCTGCATAAAAGAAGATACAGTTGTCTCCGGAAATGCTAAGATGTTTTCCGCGTAAGAGGTTTCGCTGGACTAATTTGTGGAATGATGAGGTCATTGGTCTTGGGCTTTTGCTCACTTTTTATTTCTCTTTTTTAATCTCGTTCTCTTCATTTTCTTTATTACTAAGAGGGAGGCAAACGCACAAAAACCTGTTATCTATTATCCTTGTTCCAAATTTTGCTGGTTCTCAGTCCCTAGGGTTCAAAGTCAATATGTTTGGTAATGACTTTTTACAAAGAAAAAGGAAAAGGAACGGAGATTGGATTTCAAGTGTTATGATAAATGCATATCTGAACTTTCAGCTGAGTTTGGCTTAAAGAACTCGGCGTCAATTGTGTAGGAAGGCATATCTTCTAAGAAACCGAAATCTGATAGAACACTAAATAAAACAGCATAATTTCTCCCTCTCTCCTTTCTCTCTCCCTCCCTCCCACCCTCTCTGTTCTCTCTCTTCTCTCTACACACACACACACACACACACACACACACACACACACAGATGCTCATTCCTAATTCTGGTAAGTCTCTGACTCACGTTGCAAACAGAACACCGTCAGTAATGGACTTTGCTGTCAGTTTGAAAAGCCATAGTTTATATTGCTCACGTCTTTTTTTCCCCCTTCAGTTGACTTACTAATTGACTTCAAATTAGCTTTATTGCTTGCATTTTGTTGGCTTTTCAGGGTGAAAATATATGAAGATGGGTGTTCTCTCTTAAAAAAATATATGCTGTAATGTTTTGGAAACCCCACTGGAAAAAGAAATTCTAAGTGCAAATTTAGAAACACACAATCCAAATATTACTTTCTTTTGTGTTTCACATAAACCCTATGTAATATGGCGAGTAAACTGGTAGTACTTTTTAAAAAAGAAAAATAAAACAGAGGCTTTATAGAAGTGCCAATGTCACCAGCTCTTATTTGTAAATAAGTTAGCTTTTCAGCTTACATTGGAAAACTTAGGAGATATTGTTGTATTTTGAAATTAAAATGTTGATCTTCTTTTTCTCCCAAGAATTTTCCCGAGATATTTTATTCTTTCTTTTCTGAAGGACTGTGTGAAAAAAACCCTTCATGTGTGTATGTGTGTGTATGTATATATGTGTGTGTGTGTGTGTGTGTGTGTGTATGTAGTTATGTGCATCTGTGGGTTTTTTCCATTTGGAAACCAAGCTTCCTGGTAGTTGGAACTGGCTTGGGTATAGCATCTTTAGTGCCTAAGCAAACCTGAAAAGTTCAGGATCACAGTGGAAATTCCCATAATGGTTGTGTTACATTTTTGACTCTCAAATCTGAAAAGCACAGTGCTTTCCCGGATCCTGTAGTTAAAGCGACCCATGAAGTGGCTGGCCCAGCTCTTAAGGAGCATAATCCCTAGCAACCTGGTTGCCTGCTGCTTCCAATGCTTTGGGAAATTTCTTGAAGCATCTCATAACAGTTGAGATCTCTGGGGTTGTGAACTGGGGGGCAGAGGAAAGAGGGTGAGAAATGGCTGGCTTTCCAATACTGGTTTTATTGCTCCAACAGGCTGGGCATTCCATGCTAGAGCAGAGGGTCGTTCCCCCAAAGCTGACACCTGACGGGGCTCTGCCTGTAAACTACACCAAGCTTCCCATGCAGATGCTCAGCATCACAAGCTCTGAGAGTTCACAACATCTGTTCATCAGATCGTCCTACGCATCTGACCGTTTCTGCTTTGATGGCAATATTTGGAGACCA
The DNA here is from genome assembly GCF_028021215.1 of Eschrichtius robustus. Taxonomy (NCBI): domain Eukaryota; kingdom Metazoa; phylum Chordata; class Mammalia; order Artiodactyla; family Eschrichtiidae; genus Eschrichtius; species Eschrichtius robustus. The sequence goes on along the minus strand of NC_090835.1, from coordinate 102,230,191 downwards.
TCTAGGCACAACTGGATGTGTGCCCTGACAAAGTAGTTCAGATCAGAGTAAAAAAAAAAATCATCTTAAACTTCTAGACATATTTGAAAAGGGAAAGCAAAACACCATCTCAGCCAGGCATTCGCCAGATGTCTCTGCTCCGATCTGAAGGCAAACTAGAGCAGAGCTATGACACTAAAGGCCCTTAAGCTCCTGCTGTAGATTTGTTATTAATTAAAAATTCAGCAAGGGAAATCTCAGGTTCTTTAAAGGAATGCTTTATCTATTTCCCCATATGAGGATGAACTCATAAATTCTATTTTGTGATACTCATATCGATGGTTTGGGAGAACGAATTAATTGTTGGGGGAACAAAGCAGGTGAGTGAACATAGAAAAAAAGTCTTACCCAAAGAACAATTAAATGAGATAGGTCATATGATCAGGGCTGAATATACTCCTGATGATTCTCTGGGTTCCTTTCTTTCTGTATAAGGGGACTCAGAGAAAGTGCAACTTTCTCAAGGATTATTATTTAAGTCTACAAGTGGATTGAAAAGCTTAAAGTATGGAAATCAAAATTTGAATGATTATTAGGGAATTAAGAGTTCCTTCAGATAGTGCTTATCATAATTGGAATTGCCTCCTGGTTCTAGTACCTGAAATTCCAGTAATATTCTTTTTTTTCCTTAATTCGGTTCAGTGATTTAAGGCACATTTTTCAATACTAGACATTTTTTTTTTGTGATATAATGAAGGGAATTGAAAGACTCAAAACAACAATAAAATAAATCATTAATATTTACAATACAGTCACTACTACAGTTAAATGATGTTTCCCATTATTCATAAAGCTTCAGGAATTATAGCATGTTTTCCTTTGTCCAAGTTCAGTCCCCTTTGCAGTTTTGGTAAACTTTTTTTACTGACCTAACCATGATAACTTAAACCCCAGGATGTTAAGTTACAGTTTTTCAGTATAAACAAGCTTTCTTTGGCGCCAGCTTAATTTTAGAAACCTAGCCTGTCCATGTCATAAAACCAAGGCAACCCATGCTTTCTCATATCACGCTTACAAAGTTGCATTAAAAATAGAATTTTACAAGACAAATATCATATGATATCACTTATATGTGAAATGTAAAATATGATACAAATGAACTTATTTATAAAACAGAAATAGACTCACAGACATAGAAAACAAATTTATGGTTACCAAAGGGGAAAGGGGGATAAATTGGGAATTTGGGATTAACAGTACACACTACTCTATGTAAAACAGATAAACAACAAGGACCTACTGGACGGCACAGGGAACTATATTCAATGTCTTGTAATAACCTGTAATGGAAGAAAATCTGAAAAGAATATATATATATATATAACTGAATCACTTTGCTGTATACCTGAAACATTGTAAATCAACTATACTCCAATATAAAAAAATAGAACTTTACACACTGATGTCTTTATGAGGTATATGTGAAATACTAAATGTCTCTACTTGCAAATAGAGAAACTCAGAGTAATGAATGTACAACAGGATTCATGTAGAGGCTAATTCTTTCTATACATACTTATATGTATCTGCTTTAGAGAAAGGAAACATATAAAAGAAGGTACAAGGTATGACATTATGTCACATGTTCTCACAGTGAGAATGAGAGAGAGAGAGAGAGAGATCCTAGGATCAACATTAGAAATGGGTGCCCAAGTAGCCATGGGGATAACAAGGGAGAAAGGGCAGGATTCAGTAACAAGTTGTACTAGGACCTGAGGGAGAAAAAAAGTGCTTACACATTCCAGCCTCTGAGAAGGGAATAAAGCTGATACCACAGATAGAAAAGGCATATTTGGCAAAAGTGATGAATTGTGTTTTGAAGTTTGGACCTGAAAGATGGGTAGTAAGAAGGGAAATTTCTTTCTCTGTAGCTTTGGTAGTAATTCTGAACAAAATGCCTCTACTAACAGACAGAAATGTTGTACAGTCGTTTATCAGAAAGTTGTCAAAATATGTAACATAGTCTCACCTTCATTGGTCCGGAATTCAGCTAACATATGTTGAAAATATCTCTTTCACCCCTATGTCCCAGTCTCACAGTTTCCTTCTCCTTAAGCAAATACTGTTAGGAATTTTTTTTTAATGTGTGCTTTTAGACATGACCGATACATATAGAAGTAGTTATGTTGTCCCCTTTTTCACACTAATTGTAGCATGCTATCATCACAATTTTGTAGCTGGCTTTGTTCATTTCTACTTCTCTCTCTCTCTTTTACCCGCTCTCTTCCCTCACCCCTATATGTTTGTGGGTATGTGGTATATACTCTGCAGGCTACTCCTAATCTTTTCTAGGCTAAGATATTATATTACTTCATCTCTAATGGAGAAATTTTAAAAATTCCAGCATCAGTACAGAAAATACATTTAATCCTCATTCACCACATACTGACTCTCTAATTACTCCATCTTGAATGATTACCCATAGGCTTAAGCAGAAAACACAGGACAGTGGTTGAGAATCTGGGCTCTAGAGCAGGTGAGCCGCAGTGGGGTGGCCTTGGAAGCATGCTGCTCAGACACTCTCCCACAGAACCTCCTGCGAGGCATGCAGTTAGCTAACAGGCCCCAGCTACAGTGCTTTTGGCATCTGCAGCCCATTTAAGCTCAGGCTATGCTTTCCCTGGGCAGCTCTCAGCCAATGACTAAGCATGGCAGCATACTGGAACCTGGCCATTCCATGAGCCACCTTTGTCTGGAGCCTCTAGTGGCCTGAATGTGACCTTCCTGAATTATATCATAGTCTGAGATTCTTTCACAGGTATCAGAATGGTACCACTTTCTGAAGACTCTCTCCAGCTACTCCTGCTTCCTCTCTCTTTACCTTTCATAAGCATCACCCCAAATAAATCTCTCGCTCTTTTGCTTTATATTGACATCTGCTTCCTAAAGGACCCAGATTGGTACACATGGTTTACATCAGGCTCTTACATGTCCTAGTTTTGTGACCATGATTTACCTAATTTCTCTCTTCCCTCACTAGTCCTTTTTAATTATTATAGAAGTAAAACATGCAAAATAATCAAATAATCAATCAAAAATTCTTTCCCATTTTGCCGGAGAACCTCCTCAATTAATTTCTTTAAAAAAGAATAATAAGAGATAAAATTCTGAGTTCTTATACTTTGGAAAAAAGTCTTTATTTTAATATTGCATTTGATTGTTAATTCTCCTGGCTATGGAGTTATGAATAAAAATTCATTTTATTTTCCTAAAACTTTGAAGGCATTACTTTCTAGTAATTAGTGTCACTGGTCATTGGTCACTGTTGAAAAATCGAATGACAATGTGAAACCTAGTCCTCTGTAGGTAAATTATATTTACTTCTTAAAAGTTTTAAGAACTTTAAATATATATACTCTTGGTGTTTGAATATTTCACTGGAATATTTCAAGGCACAGACCTGTTTTGATTTATCCTGCTGGGTACTCAGAGAACTGTTTTTGTCTTAAGACTGATTCATAGCTGTATTCAGATCTGGGAAATTTTCTTCTATTATTTCTTTGATTATTTCTATCACCTCAATGTCTATCTACTCTCTTTCTGGTAACTATTTTATAGGAATATTGAACTTCTTGACTGATAAATTTATGTCCATTTCTCTCACATTTTCACAGAATTATTTTTTAATTATTTCATGTCTTGCATATATCCTCAACTTCCTCTATTGACCTTTTTGCATATATATTTCTAACTTTTAAGAATTCTACCTAATTTTCCTTCTTTCTTTTCAGTGTAAGCTTTTGGGGCTTTATACATGTAATGATCTATCTTAATGTGTGATAGTGTGTTAGATGAGATAGTGAATATGTCTGGGCTGAACTACTCTTTATTATTATTAATTGGGCCCATGTTTTCCTATCACTTTTGTTAAACTTCTTTCTTAGTTAATCTTTAAAATTCATAGCCTGTCAGAGTCTATTTAAAATTGAATATTCAACTCTTTTCCAGACTGTACTAGAAGTACTCATTTAACTTGGATTTCATTTGCTGCTTAAGTTTACACTTCCCTCCCCCACCCCTGTAATTCCTGTGCATACAAATCTACTTACATTGTAATAACCTAGGATAAGGTTTCCTCAAAACACTTCACCCACTCAGTGCTTATTTTTTCATGAATGATTAATGATGACAATTTATACAGAATCTTTTACTGAAAATCACATTAAATAACAACATTGCCAGTACAACCCCATATCTCATTACAGTGGAGAGCAATACTTAAAATAAATGCCGCTACTTTAACCAGTTGCAAATCTTCAAAGTTGCATCTCTGAAGAAATGGAATAGTTAAAAGAAAGTATTATAATAGATATGGGTGTGGACTGCTTTATCCTTATTCACAGCGGCAGTGTTAAGTAGTCATTAAAAGTTCTCTTTCTAGAGCCAGCAGACTGGGTTCAGATCCCAATTCAACGATATGCTCTTGGGCAAACTATTTAACTTTTCAGACCCTGTTTTCTCATAGTGTTGGCACAAGGACTTAAAAAATATGATGCATATGAAGCATTTAGTATAGGCTCAGCATACTGTAAGCTTTCAAAAATATTAGTTTTTATGATCAACGAATCAACTGGCAATCTCTCAGAGGAAAATTATTGTATCTATTTCCTCCTAAAAGTGATTGCATCTTTTTAGTTCTTGTTATCTCACTGCATTTTGTTTTTACCTCTAGAATAGCTCTTACTACACTCAAACTGTGAGTATAAAGTTATTTTTGTGCTTCCCCAACTATGCTTTTAGATCCAGGAAGCCAGAGGTTGTCACCTTTATCCCCCAGTCTGTCTAGTAGGAACACTGCATATTGTACCCATCAATGAACAAAAGATAGTGGCACAGCACGATGGGGGTATAGTTTGATCCCTAAGAAAAACAGGATCTCAAATTATATATATATATATATATATATATATATATATAGTTTCATCTCTAAGAAAAATATGTTCTCAAATTACAAATTCGTTTAAATGTTTAGGAGGTAGAATCTGTCATAACCTTCTATGAGGAAAAGGATACTCATAAGTAACAAAGAAGCACTCCAAGAATAAGTAGGAAACTACTAGAGCTAATCAATGAATTTGGTAAAGTAGCAGGATACAAATTAATGCACAGAAGTCTCTTGCATTCCTATACACTAATGATGAAAAATCTGAAAGAGAAATTAAGGAAACACTCCCATTTACCATTGCAACAGAAAGAATAAAATACCTAGGAATAAACCTACCTAAGGAGACAAAAGACCTATATGCAGAAAATTATAAGACACTGATGAAAGAAATTAAAGATGATACAAACAGATGGAGAGATATACCATGTTCTTGGATTGGAAGAATCAACATTGTGAAGATGACTATACTACCCAAAGCAATCTATAGATTCAATGCAATCCCTATCAAACTACCAATGTCATTTTTCACAGAACTAGAACAAAAAATTTCACAATCTGTATGGAAACACAAAAGACCCCGAATAGCCAAAGCAATCCTGAGAAAGAAAAACGGAGCTGGAGGAATCAGGCTCCCTGACTTCAGACTATATTACAAACCTACAGTAATCAAGACAGTATGGTACTGGCACAAAAACAGAAATATAGATCAATGGAACAGGATAGAAAGCCCAGAGATAAGCCCATGCACATATGGTCACCTTACTTTTGATAAAGGAGGCAAGAATATACAAGAGAAAAAAGACAGCCTCTTCAATAAGTGGTGCAGGGAAAACTGGACAGCTACATGTAAAAGTATGAAATTAGAACACTCCCTAACACCATACACAAAAATAAACTCAAAATGGGTTAAAGACCTAAATGTAAGGCCAGACACTATAAAACTCTTAGAGGAAAACATAGGCAGAACACTCTATGACATAAATCACAGCAAGATCCTTTTGACCCACCTCCTAGAGAAATGGAAATAAAAACAAAAATAAACAAATGGGACCTAATGAAACTTAAAAGCTTTTGTACAGCAAAGGAAACCATAAACAAGATGAAAAACAACCCTCAGAATGAGAGAAAATATTTGCAAATGAAGCCACTGACAAAGGATTTATCTCCAAAATATACAAGCAGCTCAATATCAAAAAAACAAACAACCCAATCCAAAAATGGGCAGAAGACCTAAATACACATTTCTCCAAGGAAGATATACAGATTGCCAACAAACACATGAAAGGATGTTCAACATCATTAATCATTAGAGAAATGCAAATCAAAACTACAATGAGATATCATCTCACACTGGTCAGAATGGCCATCATCAAAAACTCTAGAAACAATAAATGCTAGAGAGGGTGTGGAGAAAAGGGAACCCTCTTGCACTGTTGGTGGGAATGTAAATTGATACAGCCACTATGAAGAACAGTATGGAGGTTCCTTAAAAAACTAAAAATAGAACTACCATATGACCCAGCAATCCACTACTGGGCATATACCCTGAGAAAACCATAATTCAAAAAGAGTCATGTACCACGATGTTCATTGCAGAACTATTTACAATAGCCAGGACACAGAAGCAACCTAAACGTCCATCGACAGATGAATGGATAAAGAAGATGTGGCACATATAAACAATGGAATATTACTCAACCATAAAAAGAAACGAAACTGAGTTACTTGTAGTGAGGTGGATGGACATAGAGACTGTCATACAGAGTGAAGTAAGTCAGAAAGAGAAAAACAAATACTGTATGCTAACACATATATATGGAATCTAAAAAAAAAAAAAAAAGGTTCTGAAGAACCTAGGGGCAGGACAGGAATAAAGACGCAGATGTAGAGAATGGACTTGAGGACAAGGGGAGGGGAAGGGTAAGCTGGGATGAAGTGAGAGAGTGGCATGGACATATATAGACTACAAAATATAAAACTGATAGCTAATGGGAAGCACCCACACAGCACAGGGAGATCAGCTCGGTGCTTTGTGTCCACCTAGCACATAGAGGGGTGGGATAGGGAGGGTGGGAAGGAGACACAAGAGGGAGGAGAAATGGGAATATATGTATATGTATAGCTGATTCACTTTGTTATACAGCAGAAACTAACACACCATTGTAAAACAATTATACTCCAAAAAGGATGTTAAATAAATAAATAAATAAATAAATAAATAAATAAAAACTACTTAAGGCTACTGCCTTTTCTGTGAAGAGGAAAAAAAAAAAAAGGGTAAGTAGTCTCTAATCATGAGTGACAAAATCAAAAGGAAAAATGCTCCAGATAGACTGAGTACATGAGGTTGGGCCGGTCAAGGGTGTGAACACTCTTAGCTGGTAAACGGTATGTGCGCTAAGATTAATTTCTCTGAACATAAGAAAGGGAGTAATGCGTAGAGTAAAGGGAAAGAGGGTAGGGAATGGTGTGCACAGGGAAGAGAAATTGAAGATCTTGCCCTTAATAGTAATTACTCCTGGAAGCTACTGTATCAGATGGTGAGACTCCTTCATGAAGTAAGTACATCTTCACTAGGGAAATGGATCCATCCAACTGGTGCTTTCTGAAATGGAGCAGGTACACAGTGGCCACTAATAGTTCCCTTCCACCCCTATGGCAAAGATTCTGAGCTGCCACAGGAAGTGCAAGCTCATCAGGTAAATCCAGTGGAGTCTTGGGTCGGACTTGCTAGTGTAACAGAAAGGAGGCTTAGGTCGGGCAGTATATGAATGAAAGGTCTACAGACAACTCTGCATGATTATAGATCTACAACTTCCTTGTTGTGGGTTTGGTCCTTTTCTAGATCCATGAGAATCAGCTACCACTATCTCTGGTCTTTAATATGTTTCAGATCCAATCCATTTCAGATGCCCACTCTGCTGCCATTCTGATGCTCTTCATCAACAGAAAGAAAATGGAAAAGTTTTTTAAAGTTCAACCTAAATCCAACAATTTTAACATATCTTAATGGGTTTGGCAGAGGAGAAAGGTAAAACTCTGGACTAAATAGTTTAAAAAGTTTTGCATTTGTCTAAAGGCTCTCACAGTAAGAGAAGATGAAAATTAACCTTTACTATGTGATTCTATCAATACTTTCCACGTTTTAGTCTTTTGCTATTCTAAATTCACTCTGATGCCGCTCTTGTTTACTAATTTGGCCAACAGCTAGAGTTCCTTGAGATTTAGAAATAGCCATATCTCAACTCTGATTCCCACTTCCTGCATCCAGGGTGGAATTGGCAAAGTTGCTGCTGCCCTTGGTGTGTGGAGCCTGAGGATATCTCTGTGGGAGGCCAGGGAGGGTGTGAAGCTACAGGCCTGGGACCTGAACTCAGCGTGAATGGCAAGGGAAGGAGCCTATTAGTGGATCACAATGCTCTTTCCTTCCTTCTTGGCAGGAGTTGTTGCTTGGAGCCAGCAGGTGTTTAATGCTGTTAAATTTATGAGTAGTAAAAGCTGCACGAGGGGCGGGGCTTCCCTGGTGGCGCAGTGGTTGAGAGTCTGCCTGCCAATGCAGGGAACACGGGTTCGAGCCCTGGTCTGGGAAGATCCCACGTGCCGCGGAGCAACTGGGCCCGTGAGCCACAACTACTGAGCCTGCGCGGCTGGAGCCTGTGCTCCGCAACAAGAGAGGCCGCGATGGTGAGAGGCCCGCGCACCGCGATGAAGAGTGGCCCCCGCTTGCTGCAACTAGAGAAAGCCCTCGCACAGAAACGAAGACCCAACACAGCCAAAAATTAATTAATTAATTAATTAATTAAAATGAATAATGCTTTTTAAAAAAAAGCTGTAGGATTTTTTAACATCTGGGTAACATAGATTATCAGAATTTCTTTTTTGCCCTGTCATTGTTGGAAAGTGATTTTGAAATCTATGGAAGGCCATTAAGTAACCTTTACTGGACTGTGTTTACTTCTAAGCATTTACCTCTGTGTCTGCAGGCTGTCCCTAGATGAGCTGACAGATCCTGGCTGAGCAGGAAGTGAGAGGGTCAGGAAAAGCTAAGCTGGGACAGTTTTCTCTTGAGATCCCTAGTAAGATGCAGAGTGCTTTTGTTGTTGTTGTTTTTGTTTCTTAAATTTTTCTTGGAATACAGTTGATATGCAATGTTGTGTTAGTTTCAGGTGTACAGCAAAGTGAATTAGTTATACATATACATATAGTGATGAAAGGGAAAAAGCTACAATCAAGAATACTCTACCCAGCAAGGCTCTCATTCAGATTTGACAGAGAAATCAAAAGCTTTACAGAGTGCTTTTAATTTATGTAGTTATAGTTTTCGTTTTGTATTTTTCTTGCTCAGAATTACCAATGAGCTAAGTACAGATCCAATGGAATCAATGTGTCAATTACTTTCATTTTAAACTAAGTGTGATATTGAGAGTTGCTCCTTTATCCCCCTTTTCTTTATTCCTTCATCACAGTAAATAATACGTTTCTGACTTGTCAAGAGAATTTAAAAAGTAAAATAAAATAGGGGAAAAGGAATCGGCCTTTTCTTTACAGTAACAGGTTATCCATATAACATTATCCATCTATGTTGCTGTTACCCACCAGGTATTCTGAATGCAAATGGGCATTTCTTAAATGTTTACCCACTGTTGATTTTAAGTGGGACTATCCATAAAAAGTTCACACTAGTATTCCCATGTTGTGAAGGGGACCTTTTGAGCTTGAAGTGTTTTGAGAGATTATTTTCCTACCCATATTTTACTTCCTAAAAGAAATTGTAGTAGTATGTAATAATAGCTTAAAATACTGCTGTTTTTCATGTTTCACATTTCGATTTCATACTTATGACTGGATCTAATGGATTTTTTTAAAAAACCAACAGAAAATATGGTAGCATATTTTCACATGATATACTGGAAAAAATAATGGATTTGGGAGAAGAACTATTGGTACAAACCCAGTCTCCAGTGATTTCTTACTCCGTGACTGTGGGTAAATTACATCAAAATCCAGAATCACAGCTTTTCTTCTGTACAGTAGGATTTGCAATTGACATTGTAGATGACAGCCCAGAATGTACTGCACTCTGGCCCTATGGGTGAATAGTAATACAGTTTGGGGACTTGATGTAAGGTGAAGGGAGAATCTGATTGCCAAAAGAGTTAGCCTATCTCTTTCAGGGCGGTAATTTTTCTGTAATGGGTATGTGACCTAATTCTTGTCAATGAGATACAATACAACATTTTCTGTAAGTTTCTAAAAGAGTTCCAGTTCTTAAGAGAAGGTTACCAGAAGCCAAGCTCTCTTTTCATTTGTATATAAATCTGGAAGCATGTTGCCCCAGATGCTACTCTAGCCAACTTGTGACCTTTGAAGGAAGACAACCAGAAGACAAAGCTGAAATTAATAAAGATCAGACCTGAGTGTATCATAGAGAAAAGGAGTTGGAGCCTTGATCAAGTCTCCCCTGAACTCCACTCCCACTTACAGTTCCATGAGCCAAATAAAATTAAGTATTGTTTACATGATAGTTTTAGGTGGGTTTATATTATTTGTAGCCAAAACCACCACAACTGATACAGGAACAGTTCCATCTACCAATCAGGATTATTTAGAAGGCTAAATAAAGAATCCATGTGGAATAACCTTGTGGATTTTAAGTGCAACATTAAAAATGGTTTCCCTCTTTCACTTGTAGCTTCACCATCTCTTCCCAATGGACACTGGAATCAAGAAGTTGTGATATCTAAGGAAATAAACTGATTGACAGACTAAGTTTCACTTTGATGTAGATGAGAGTATTGAAACACGTTATTGAGTTGTAAAATAGATTAATGTTTTAAGACTATTATTTATACTGTTATATGATATATAATATTATATTATTATATGCTAATAGTAATATACCATATACTATCATGTATATATCATAATATGCACAGCCTTAGGACTATTGATCTATTGTATATACGCATATTTATATTATATATATGTGTGTATGTGTGTGGGTGTGTATATATGTCTTAAGGCATTACGGAGTACTGTCAAACAAATCCAATAAAATAGATACACCTGGGCTATTGTATATCATACTTTGTGGTTTCCAAGAAAGAATGCAATTTTTCCACAAGTGTGTTTAAGTAATATTTTACCTTACTTTGAAACTTCAGTTCTTCCGGATTTTCCGTATCAACTACTTGGGAAAATACGCTCTTTAAAAAATGTGCGTTTTTAGCACAACACTTGCTCAAATATGTAGAGATGTTTGCTCTGAACTGTACTCATTTATGTGAATATTTTAGGATGTTTTCATAAGAGGAAAACAAAACCCAAGGCTTTCAGATAGGATCTATAATAATGCTTCACAACTGAAGACAGTTTTCTTGGGGTTTTTTGCTCCTTCTAAAAAAGAAGAACAATAATGTGCCAGAGACCCCAAAGGGAAATATATTGTTAATGGAAAAAATTGCCTTCATTCACTCTTTCTATTTAAGGGAGCTCTTGCTGCCAGGTTATAATGAAAACATAAAGGTCTAATACAAAACTGATCAGAGGGGAGGGAGGAAGGGGAAAGGAGCCCAGAAAATGCAGCCTCTAATCCAGATGTTAGCATTAGTGGGGGAGCTTTTGTGAAAGACAGCCAGCAATTTTTAACCTTTTTCATCATCTCTGAGGTCCCCACTGCATGATCAAATGCAAACCAAAACCTTGTTTTTCAAATTTCAGGATTTTTTTACATAATTTATTTGAATTGTATTTTCTGATAAGAAAATCTCAAGTACAAACAAGTTATTTATGAGGTTGATCTGATGGATCTAAAATTCTGGAAAAAGATAGGAACAAGTAACACCTAAAAACTATTTTGTTCAAATAGGAAAATCTCCTAAAACTCTGTCTTTTTATTATATCTTATTGAAATAAATGTTTTCTTGACTTGATAAAATTAAGCTAGGGATAAATCTTTAGAGTTTTTGAAAAAGGCTCATGTACAACTTAGGAAATGATGGTTTCCTGATCCATTTGTGATGGGGATGGGAGGGGCTTTTAAAAGGAAGAAAAAATTAACCTCAGAGAGAAATCCAGACAGACTTAATAACAAAATAAAATAATGCGTAGCAACAAATGCTAAGGGAACACACCTCTCAAAAGAAGAAGTGAATAATCTTTTGAACCATCTGTCTCGGTCTTTTTCATCACCTTTGGGAATGCATTTTGGGGAAAGCAGTCATAAAACTACAGAGGACTGTAAATTCTTCTTATAACAACTGCCTTGCATAGTCTGTAATTCCATGTCTTTCTGGAAGGTTACGAAGCATGATGTGCATGCTTGCCCTTCCACACATGCCCAGTAAGGAGACAGTACCATCAGAACTATTGTTTATCCTCTGCTATTGATAGCTGCCATGCTTTCCTCAAACTTGGCGGTGTTTATATTGGCATTTTACCACATAATTTGTGACACGGCTTTGTTAAACCTAAGTTCTTGATTGAAATTCCACATAAAGTAATATTACAAAATAGTCCCAAGTTTGTGATTTTCACAAATATATTAATGTGAAATGACCAAGTCAAAAGCTTTTTGGATTATGATATGGTTCTGCGTTATATGTTGGTTTTAGAAATTTTGTCTCTGTTAGGATTCCCCATGAAATAGACTCTGAGCCGAGGCTTAGTGTGCAAGTAGCTGACTTGGGAACTGCAGGAAACCTCAGTATGTAGGGGTCGATGCAGAAAAGAGAACGTACTCAATAAAGGACGTGGTGGGAGACTGGGGGTTATCTGGAGAGGAAACTCTGGAAATCCGTGTAAAACACACGCCTGAGCGTTATCTTACCCGAAGGCCGTGGGGTCGTACACTGACTGCTGCCGGTTCTTAGCTGAGGCCGCATTCGGAGGGCGCTGACTCCTGCCGGGCCAGCCTGCCGCGCATGCGCAGAGACGCACCAAGAAGACTGCAGAGACAGAGGTGATTAAAACAAGGTCATCTAGAGATTATCAAACTAATATTAAATTTTTAAAAGTATACGGCAAAATCCAAATAAATGAGCAATGTACAGAAAATTAACAAGAACTACTAATCTAAAAGCAGGATCACCAGTAATAATAATGAGTTCACATTTATTGCCTATATAATATATAGGTAAAGGGATAGGGCATTTTTGTTTTCTTTACATTTTTCTGTATTTCTATATCTTAAAAACTACACTGCGTATTCTTTTGGCATAAGAGTCACTTTAAATATTATGAAAATATCATACTAATTTTTATACACTATTTATTCGATTATTAGATTAGCTTCTTATAGCAATTATCTATAATATTGGTTCAGTTTAGACCATGAGAATATTGGAAGTATTCTCATGTTCCTGCTTTACAAAAAACTAAACAAAATAGCAAGCCACAGACGTACAAGTTCACCAAAGAATTGAATGAATAGAAGCTTCTTAAGGAATGAATCTATGTGAGACAGAATTTCTTTCTATTTGAATCATTTATATATTTTATATATTTTGATTCTAAAATTCTATAACAATCACATCTATCATACATTTGTTTTTGATTTGGATTTTGGATTTCTTTTGCACTGAAAATAAAGAAAATATTTAACCTATAGTTAGAAAATATACACAATCCGACTACAGAGAAAGAAGATTTCAATCTGCCATCATCATATTTCAGTGGTCTATGATATATTACATTTCAAAAGAAAGGTAATAAGAGAAATACTTAAGCTGTCTAGATTGAACTGTGAGAATACAGAATCTGTAATACCATTCAGTAACATAATGTTTCATCATGTGTGGTAATCACAAGGAATTTGAACAATGCATTGATGTTTAAGTTATATTCAGAAAATTCCTTTTTATTATCAATCTGTTACCAATTTATAGAAAAATATAAAAACTTATGAAGATAAGATTTTTGCCCACCTTATTTTCCTAAAACTAAAATGTAAATCTTGTACAGTTCAAAAATTAATATCAGTTTCTATTACTACCACAATCTATAAGTTTTTACTAGCTTCAACAAAATACCAAGTAAACTCTAAAACTAACATGTTTCACATAATTTATTTATTATTTAAATCACTACTACTAAAGCAAAGATAAATAAAATGTGTTCATTTCATTTTACATTTACAAAATAAATGATTAAGAATTACTCAAAAGCACAGGCAACAAAAGCAAAAATCAAAATGGTATGATATTGGCATAAAAACAGACATGTAGATGATCAATGGAACAAAAGAGAGAGCCAAGAAATAACCCCAGAAATATATAGTCAATTATTTTATGAAAAATGAGCCAAGAATACATAGTGGGGAAAGGACAGTCTCTTCAATTAATGATGTTGGGAAAACTGGACAGTCATATGCAAAAGAATGAAACTGGACCACCATCTTACACCACACACAAAAATCAACTCAAAATGGGCTAAAGACTTGAACATAAGACCTGAAACCTTAAAACTCCTAGTGGAAAAGCAGTAAGCTCCTTGACTTCAGTCTTGGCGATAATTTCTTTGGATTTGATACCAAAAGTGATAGCAACAAAAGCAAATGTATATAAGTGGGACTACATCAAACTAAAAGGATTCTGCACAGCAAAGGAAACATCAACAAAATGAAAAGTCAATGTACTGAATGTGAGAAAACAGTTGCAAATCATACATCTGATAAGGGGTTAATATCCAAAACATATAAAGAACACATAAAACTCAACAGCAAAAAACCAAACAATCTGATTGAAAAATGGGCAGAAGATCTGAATAGACAGTTTTCCAAAAAAGACGTACAAATGGCTAATGGGTACATGAAAAGTTGCTCAACATCACTTATCATCAGAGAAATGCAGATCAAATCCACAATGAGATATCACCTCACACCTGTCAGAATGAATATTATAAAAAAGACAAGAGTGTTTGGCCAGGATGTGGGTTTATCTCTGGGCTTTCTATCCTGTTCCATTGATCTATATTTCTGTTTTTTTGCAGTACCATACTGTCTTGATTACTGTAGGTTTGTAATATAGTATGAAGTCAGGGAGCCTGATTCCTCCAGCTCCATTTTTCTTTCTCAAGATTGCTTTGGCTATTCGGGGTCTTTTGTGTTTCCATACAAATTGTGAAATTTTTTGTTCTAGTTCTGTGAAAAATGCCATTGGTAGTTTGAAAGGGATTGCATTGAATCTGTTGATTGCTTTGGGTAGTAGAGTCATTTTCACAATGTTGATTCTTCCAATCCAAGAACATGGTATATCTCTCCATCTGTTTGTATCATCTTTAATTTCTTTCATCAGTGTCTTATAATTTTCTGCATACAGGTCTTTTGTCTCCTTAGGTAGGTTTATTCCTAGATATTTTATTCTTTTTGTTGCAATGGTAAATGGGAGTGTTTCCTTAATTTCTCTTTCAGATTTTTCATCATTAGTGTATAGGAATGCTAGAGATTTCTGTGAATTAATTTTGTATCCTGCTACTTTACCAAATTCATTGATTAGCTC
Organism: Eschrichtius robustus; assembly: GCF_028021215.1. Classification (NCBI taxonomy): domain Eukaryota; kingdom Metazoa; phylum Chordata; class Mammalia; order Artiodactyla; family Eschrichtiidae; genus Eschrichtius; species Eschrichtius robustus. The sequence continues at coordinate 102,214,771 of NC_090835.1, read as the reverse complement.
TAGTAGTTTTCTGGTAGCATCTTTAGGATTCTCTACGTAGAGTATCATGTCATCTGCAAACAGTGACAGCTTTACTTCTTCTCCGATTTGGATTCCTTTTATTTCTTTTTCTTCTCTGATTGCTGTGGCTAAAACTGCCAAAACTATGTTGAATAATAGTGGTGAGAGTGGGCAACCTTGTCTTGTTCCTGATCTTAGTGGAAATGGTTTCAGTTTTTCACCATTGAGGACGATGTCGGCTGTGGGTTTGCCATATATGGCCTTTATTATGTTGAGGAAAGTTCCCTCTATGCCTACTTTCTGGAGGGTTTTTGTCATAAATCAGTGTTGAATTTTGTCGAAAGCTTTCTCTGCATCTATTGAGATGATCATATGGTTTTTCTCCCTCAGTTTGTTAATATGGTGTATCACATTGATTGATTTGCATATATTGAAGAATCCTTGCATTCCTGGGATAAACCCCACTTGATCATGGTGCATGATCCTTTTAATGTGCTGCTGGATTCTATTTGATAGTATTTTGCTGAGGATTTTTGCATCTATGTTCATCAGTGATATTGGCCTATAGTTTTCTTTCTTTGTGACATCTTTGGGAGTGTTCCTCCCTCTGCTATATTTTGGAAGATTTTGAGAAGTATAGGTGTTAGCTCTTCTCTAAATGTTTGATAGAATTTGCATGTGAAGCCGTCTGGTCCTGGGCTTTTGTTTGTTGGAAGATTTTTAATCACAGTTTCAATTTCAGTGCTTGTGATTGGTCTGTTCATATTTACTATTTCTTCCTGGTTCAGTCTCGGAAGGTTGTGCATTTCTAGGAATTTATCCATTTCTTCCAGGTTGTCCATTTTATTGGCATAGAGTTGCTTGCAGTAATCTGTCATGATCCTTTGTATTTCTGCAGTGTCAGTTGTTACTTCTCCTTTTTCATTTCCAATTCTATTGATTTGAGTCTTCTCCCTTTTTTTCTTGATGAGTCTGGCTCATGGTTTATCAATTTTGTTTATCTTCTCAAAGAACCAGCTTTTAGTTTTATTGATCTTTGCTATCGTTTCCTTCATTTCTTTTTCATTTATTTCTGATCTGATCTGTATGATTTCTTTCCGTCTGCTAACTTTGGGTTTTTTTTGTTCTTCTTTGTCTAATTGCTTTAGGTGTAAGGTTAGGTTGTTTATTTGAGATGTTTCTTGTTTCTTAAGGTAGGATTGTATTGCTATAAACTTCCCTCTTAGAACTGCTTTTGCTGCATCCCATAGGTTTTGGGTCATCGTGTTTTCATTGTCATTTGTTTCTAGGTATTTTTTTATTTCCTCTTTGATTTTTTCAGTGATCTCTTGGTTATTAAGTAGTGTATTGTTTAGCCTCCATGTGTTTGTATTTTTTACAGAGTTTTTCCTATAACTGATATCTAGTCTCATAGCGTTGTGGTCGGATAAGATGCTTGATACAATTTCAATTTTCTTAAATTTACCAAGGCTTGATTTGTGACCCAAGATATGATCTATCCTGGAGAATGTACCACGAGCACTTGAGAAGAATGTGTATTCTGTTGTTTTTGGATGGAATGTCCTATAAATATCAATTAAGTCCATCTTGTTAAATGTATCATTTAAAGCTTGTGTTTCCTTATTTATTTTCATTTTGGATTATCTGTCCATTGGTGAAAGTGGGGTGTTAAAGTCCCGTACAATGATTGTGTTACTGTTGATTTCCCCTTTTATGGCTGTTACCATTTGCCTTATGTATTGAGGTGCTCCTATGTTGGGTGCATAAATATTTACAATTGTTATATCTTCTTCTTGGATCGATCCCTTGATCATTATGTAGTGTCCTTCTTTGTCTCTTGTAATAGTCTTTATTTAAAGTCTATTTTGTCTGATATGAGAATTGCTACTCCAGCTTTCTTTTGATTTCCATTTGCATGGAATATCTTTTTCCATCCCCTCACTTTCAGTCTGTATGTGTCCCTAGGTCTGAAGTGGGTATCTTGTAGACAGCATATACATGGGTCTTGTTTTTGTACCCATTCAGCCAGTCTATGTCTTTTGGTTGGAGCATTTAATGCATTTACACTTAAGGTAATTATCGATATGTATGTTCTTATTACCATTTTCTTAACTGTTTTGGGTTTGTTATTGGAGGTCTTTTCCTTCTCTTGTGTTTCCTGCCTAGAGAAGTTCCTTTAGCATTTGTTGTAAAGCTGGTTTGGTGGTGCTGAATTCTCTTAGCTTTTGCTTGTCTGTAAAGCTTTTAATTTCTCCATCAAATCTGAATGAGATCCTTGCTGGGTAGAGTAATCTTGGTTGTAGGTTTTTTTCCTTCATCACTTTAAATATGTCCTGCCACTCCCTTCTGGCTTGCAGAGTTTTTGCTGAAAGATCAGCTGTTAACCTTATGGGGATTCCCTTGTGTGTTATTTGTTGTTTTTCCCTTGCTGCTTTTAATATTTTTTCTTTGTATTTAATTTTTGATAGTTTGATTAATATGTGTCTTGGCATGTTTCTCCTTGGATTTATCCTGTATGGGACTCTGTGCTTCCTGGACTTTAACTATTTCCTATCCCACACTAGGGAAGTTTTCAACTATAATCTCCTCAAATATTTTCTCAGTCCCTTTCTTTTTCTCTTCTTCTTCTGGGACCCTATAGTTCGAATGTTGGTGAGTTTAATGTTGTCCCAGAGGTCTCTGAGACTGTCCTCAATTCTTTTCATTCTTTTTTCTTTATTCTGCTCTGCAGTAGTTATGTCCACTATTTTGTCTTCCAGGTCACTTAGCCGTTCTTCTGCCTCAGTTATTCTGCTATTGATTCCTTCTAGAAAAATTTTAATTTCATTTATTGTGTTGTTCATCACTGTTTGTTTGCTCTTTAGTTCTTCTAGGTCCTTGTTAAACATTTCTTGTATTTTCTCTATTCTATTTCCAAGATTTTGGATCATCTTTACTATCATTATTCTGAATTCTTTTTCAGGTAGACTGCCTATTTCCTATTCATTTGTTTGGTCTGGTGGGGTTTTGCCTTGCTCCTTCATCTGCTGTGTGTTTTTCTGTCTTCTCATTTTGCTTAACTTACTGTGTTTGGGGTCTCCTTTTCACAGGCTGCAGGTTCGTAGTTCCCGTTGGTTTTGGTGTCTACCCTCAGTGGCTAATGTTGGTTCAGTGGGTTGTGTAGGCTTCCTGGTGGAGGGGACTTGTGCCTGTGTTCTGGTGGATGAGGCTGGATCTTGTCTTTCTGGTGGGCAGGTCCACGTCTGGTAGTGTGTTTTGGGGTGTCTGTGGCCTTATTATGATTTTAGGCAGCCTCTCTGCTAATAGATGGGGCTGTGTTTCTGTCTTGCTAGTTGTTTGGCATAGGGTGTCCAGCACTGTAGCTTGCTTGTCGTTGAGTGAAGCTGGGTCTTGGCGTTGAGATGGAGATCTCTGGGAGATTTTTGCCATTTGACATTATGTGGAGCTGGGAGGTCTCTTGTGGACCAGTGTCCTGAAGTTGGCTCTCCCACCTCAGAGGCACAGCTCTGATGCCTGGCTGGAGCACCAAGAGCCTTTCATCCACACGGCTCAGAATAAAAGGGAGAAGAAAGAAAGAAAGAAAAAAGAAAGAAAGAAAGGAAGGAAGGAAGGGAGAAAGAAAGAAAGAAAGAAAGAAAGAAAGATAAAATAAAATAATTAAAATAAAAAATAATTATTAAGACAAAATTAAAAAAAACAAAAAAGGACAGACAGAACCCTAGGACAAATGGTAAAAGCAAAGCTATACAGACAAAATCACACACAGGAGCATACACATACACACTCACAAAAAGAGAAAAAGGGGGAAAAAAATATATATCTTTGCTCCCAAAGTCCACCTCCTGAATTTGGGATGATTCGTTGTCTATTCAGGTATTCCACAGATGCAGGTACATCAGGTTGTTTGTGGAGTTTTAATCCGCTTCTTCTGAGGCTGCTGGGAGAGATTTCCCTTTCTCTTCTTTGTTCGCACAGCTCCCGGGTTTCAGCTTTGGGTTTGGACCCGCCTCTGCGTGTAGGTCGCCTGAGGGCGTCTGTTCTTCGCTCACACAGGACGGGGTTAAAGGAGCAGGTGATTCGGGGGCTCTGGCTCACTCAGGCGGGGGGAGGGAGCGGTACGGAGGAGGCGGGGCGAGCCTGCGGCGGCAGAGGCGTCGTGACGTTGCAGCAGCCTGAGGCGCGCCGTGCGTTCTCCCGGGGAAGTTGTCCCTGGATCACGGGAGCCTGGCAGTGGTGGGCTGCACAGGCTCCTGGGAGGGGCGGTGTGGAGAGTGACCTCTGCTCGCACACGGGCTTCTTGGTGGTGGCAGCAGCAGCCTTAGCGTCTCATGCCCGTCTCTGGGGTCTGCGCTGATCGCCGCGGCTCGTGCCCGTCCCTGGAGTTCGTTTAGGTGGCGCTCTGAATCCCCTCTCCTCGCGCACCAGGAAACAAAGAGGTAAGAAAACGTCTCTTGCCTCTTCGGCAGCTGCAGACCTTTTCCCGGACACCCTCCCGGCCAGCTGTGTGGCGCACTAGCCCCTTCAGGCTGTGTTCACGCCGCCAACCCCAGTCCTCTCCCTGCGATCCGACCGAAGCCCGAGCCTCAGCTCCCAGCCCCGCCCGCCCCGGCGGTGAGCAGACAAGCCTCTTGGGCTGGTGAGTGCTGCTCGGCGCCGATCCTCCGTGCAGGAATCTCTCCGCTTTGCCCTCCGCACCCCTGTGGCTGCGCTCTCCTCCGTGGCTCCGAAGCTCCCCCCCTCCGCCACCCGCAGTCTCCGCCCGCGAAGGGGCTTCCTAGTGTGTGGACACCTTTCCTCCTTCACGGCTCCCTCCCACTGGCGCGGGTCCCGTCCCTATTCTTTTGTCTCTGTTTTTTCTTTTCTCTTTTGCCCTACCCAGGTACGTGGGGAGTTTCTTGCCTTTTGGGAAGTCTGACGTCTTCTGCCAGCGTTCGGTAGGTGTTCTGTAGGAGCTGTTCCACGTGTAGATGTATTACTGATGTATCTGTGGGGAGGAAGGTGATCTCCGCGTCTTACTATTCCGCCATCTTGAAGCTCCTCTCCCAGCCACTGTTTCTTTAACTACCTTTTCATCCCCACAATCTTAACCTCTCATTCTAGGGCTCTGAGGATACAAATATCAGCTCTTTTGTTATTGTCCCATGATTACTTGAGTCTCTGTTCCTTTCTTTGTTAGTGTCATTCATTTCTTAGTCTATTTTCTTTCTGTTGTTTAGACTGAACAAACTGTTGGTTTGTCCTCACTTTCACTAATTCTGCCCTATGTCACCTCTACTCTAATACTGAGCCTACCCAGAAAGTGTTTATTGCAATTATTCTATTTTCCAGTTATATAATTTCTATTTGGTTCATTTTTATAACTTCCATTTCTTTACTAATGTTTTCTTTTTTTCATTTTTTCAAGAGAATTTGTAATTGTTTGTTGAAGTGTCTAGATGAGAGCTGCTTTAAAATACTATCAGGTAATTCCAACAGCTGATTCATCTCAGTGTTGGCTGATTGTCTTGTCTTTTCTCACTGAACTGTTTTTTAAACAATTCTTGGTATAATGAGTGACTTTTCTGCCTGTGTCCTCAATATTTTGGGTATAATATTAGGAGACTCTTCATCCTTTTTAGATCTTCTTTTTCAGTCATCAGTAACCCTGAGCAGGTTTCACATGTAAGTCCTGGATTATTTTTATGAGCTGTAGTTCTGATGACAACTTAGTTTTTAGAGACTTTGCAATGCTATTCTGGCCAGTTTTATTCTTATGCTTTTCTGGGGTTCTTGATTGATCCTTGCAAGTACCACCTGCCCTTCACAGTGCCACCGGGTGGGAGGTTCAGGAAACACTGGACCTTAGTCACTGCTGCTGTGGCGGATGGTGTCACCACTGCCCTGGGTGGGGCAGGAGCTCTGCTGGCGCTGACCGTGGCAGATCAGGCCTGCCACTGCCCAAGGTGTGGGGCTGACCTCACCGATGCTTCTCCTGAGAGTCCACGGGGAAGAAAGAGGACGAATCCCTGCATAGGCCCTCCTGATACTGGTGTTGGGCAGGGGTGGACCTCCCTGTTAGGTCTTTGCTGGACTGCCCATTTGCCAGTCCTTTGGCCAGAAATAGTAGGCTTTACTTTTTTTTTTTTATGCCTCTTGGCAGTTCTAGGTTGCAGGCCTCTCCTCAATCCAGTCTTGCATATATGGGAGGCAAAAAGGAAATCCAGGAACTCAATTTGACATCTTTCCTCCACTCTTGAGATTCCTAGCCAGTCCAGCTTCTTTGTTCTGTCTTTTACAGTCATTTTAAGTTCACCTGCTCAATTATTTCCGGTGTATAAGGATGTATTTACAGGGAAGGCACAGGGAAAAATGAGCCAGGAACATCTTGTCCCACCATATATTTTCCAAATATTTTATCTATAATTTTTTCTTTTTTTTTCTTTCAGTAAGAGGGTTGGACAAAACACCTAGACTACCTTCTTACTGAAACTGGATCTCTATATAATACATTTAAACTGTTAACATGCTATGTAGAGATGTTTATTATTGGAGTACTAGTTATTAGTGATCTTTTTAAGTCTTTCTCCTAATTCATTCTCTACTGCTACCCTCAGTTCATTTACTCCTATTTTCTTAATACCCACCCAAAGAACACACTAATTCTGCCTTTGAGCTTTGCTCATAGTTCCATGCCAATCACAGCTGCCCCTTGCACCCACTCTCCATGCCCTTCCTTTCCACAAGTTCATTTCCTGGTTGATTGCTAAAGCTAAAAGTGTTTTCATTATCTCAGGGGGTTCTATTGTAACACAAGTTAGGATTCATTCATCCAAAATGGTAACTATGGTATTTCAGTGACCTGACAAACAATTGGGAACATTTCAAAAGATAAACCAAGGGGTATAGATGATCTTATTTGCAAAACAGAAATAGAGACACAGACATAGAGAACAAACGTATGGACACCAAGGAGGGTGGTGGGATGAATTGGGAGATTGGGATTGACGTATATACACTATTGATACTATGTATAAAATAGGTAACTAATGAAAATCTACTGTATAGCTCAGGGAGTTCTACTCAGTGCTCTGTGGTGACCTAAATGGGAAGGAAATCCAAAAAAAGAGGGGATATCTGTATACGTATAGCTGATTCATTCTTCTGTACAGTGGAAACTAACACAACATTGTAAAGCAACTATGCTCCAATAAAAATTTTAAAAAGAAGGTAAACCAAGGGACAAATGAAATCATAGGTAAAAAGCACCACAGAAATGTTAATTGTCATTAAGGCAATATGAGCGGATTCAACTTCACCTTTGCTTTTCTTTAATTCAATATTTGAGTGATCAGAGCCAGAGGGACCATTACAGACTATTATGCCAAATATTAAAGATAATCTTTCAAAACTATCCGCCTTTGTCAGCTTTCCCTTATTGTATCAGAGGGGCTTCTGGATTAAATAATAGCAAATGATTTCAGATAAAATGTTTCTGCAACAGTTAATCATAAGAACTGCTTCTTTACTACGTGATGCATTGGTCATTTGGAAAAAGAAAATTCTTGACTAATAGGTTATTATGAAACTTTTATCTGCTTACTATTGACTACAAATATTACTAATATCCCAAACCGTTTTGTTTTAATTTTAAGAAACTCAATTTCTAATAATGGTGTCTTGTCACAATCATGTATCAACCACTCTAACGTCTACATCAAGCCGTATTATATTTTATTATATTAACTTCTCTTTACCACCACATCTGTTGGCTGCATGGATGGATCTTAGTCAGTAAACTTAGCTTTATTTTATCATAGATTTGATGCTTGAAATACTCAAGGAAAAGAATACTCTGAATTATCAATATTTATTTGAGTTTTTACTTATGTCCAAGTTTTGTTTTCCTCAGTATGTGTCAGAAGACTACTTTATTCTGACCTTCACTGCTTTTCAGCCAACAGTAACTTGTGAATTTCAAACAATTGCTTAGACAAATTGAAGGCATAGGAAAGGACTGTAACAGCTTCTTAGAATAAGTGGGGCATTAATAATTTAAATTCTTTGAGCCCTAAGCTGAGAGACGTATGCGTTCTCTAACATGAAGAACACTGGACATGGCACCATTGCAAGTTTGTTTATTCTTTATATTAATCAATAAGCAGTTGTTTTCGAATGACACTCTGCATCAGGTAATGGGAAGAACTATACATATTTTGGTGAATAAAACACACAGGGTCCTTACTCTCAGGGAGTTTAAAATGTATGAAAGCAGTAACAAAGAAGTGAATAAATAAATGTATAACTGTAAATTTTAGTAAGTTTAAATGATGAAAACCAGCAAAGGGGAGTGATAGACAATATCTGACTGATAGTGAGGAGTGGAGAAAGGGAGGCTGAGTTTAAATGGGAACTTTCCAGGACACCACTGTTCAGCAGAGTGGGGAGGACGAGAACGAGCTAGGTGCATTGGTCACAAGGAATCCTTGCCATCACGAAGTCCTCTACTTTACTTACAACTGTAGTCCTAGAGATAAGTATCTAGTGATGTTTTTGCCCATGAACTTGGATGAGTTTTATTTTTCATTTATTTTATAGCTGGAAGTTTGTACCTCTTAACCCCCTTCACTTATTTCGCTCAACCCCACCCCTCACTCTCCTCCCCTCTGGAAACCACCAGTTTGTTCTCTGTGAGTCTGTTTCTGTTTTGTTTGTTTGTTTTATTTTGTTTTTTAGATCCCACATATAAGTGAAATCGTACAGTATTTCTCTCTCTCTGTCTGACTTATTTCACTTAGCATAATACCCTCTAGGTCCATCCATGTTGTCACAAATGGCAAGATTTCATTCTTTTTATGGCCGAGTAATATTCCATTGTATATATGTGCCATCTTCTTTATCCATTCATCTGTTGATGGACATTTAGGGTGCTTTCACGTCTTGGTTATTGTAAATAGTGCTGCAATGAACATAGGGATACATATATCTTTTGAACTGGCGTTTTCATTTTCTTTGGATAAATACCCAGAAGCAGAATTGCTGGGTCATATGGGAGTTCTATTTTTAGTTTTCTAAGGAACCATTATACTGTTTTCCATAGTAGCTGCACCAATTTGCATTCCCACCAACAGTGCATGAGGGTTCCCTTTTCTATACATCCTCACCAATACTTGTTCTTTCTTGTCTGGGTGAGTTTTTATGCAAACTAATCTCCATTATTTATTCACATTATGGGATGGTAGTTAAGATGGTAAAAGAATCCCTGTTTCCCAAGACCCATCTCTACTCAGGCTACTCATAGTTTGTTGAATGAGTTAGTGATTAACATGTATTGCATAAAACAGATTTGAAAACTATTATCTTAAATTATCCCATAAAACAATTCTCTTTTCTATGTCTCAAGAAACATATAATTACATAAAATGCAGGATGGAGTCCTAGACCACCTGGTAGGCGTAGGAATGAAAGCCTCCCTGAAGCTCCCCAATTTGAGTAAAACTGAAAAGCAGCAACTTCAGGTCTTCCCCTGAGCTGGGCAAGTGCTGGCACCACCCCATATCAGTATTTTAAAGGGCATCTCTGCTTAGTTACTTCTTCCCATTTTTCCCTTCCCTAACTGGTGAGTAGTGGGAAAGATGAGAGAAAACTGGAAACACTACAGAGAAAATTCTTCTGTCTTGTCTGTTAGTTTTTAAGGATCTAAGAAGAGCTGTTTATTTTCAGTCTGTTCAGTTTTTTACTTGTTGTGAGGATGGGAGTGACAACCTCCAAACTCTTTACATGTCAGAGTGAAACTGGAATTTTCAATGAACTTTTGAGAAAGTGTATCAGGAACCAGTGCTCTGTATAATGTGTCTACCCGGGCGTGAACTTGAGAGATATTAAGTAGGATTATCTTGCTTTGAATGCCAATTTCTCTTTTCTGAAATATGGAATGCTTAATAGAAATTCTAGGAGTCTTATGTGTAGTACATAAACTAAACAAAAATAACTCATTATATGAATAGTCAGTAGTTTTCAGGAGCTCTATTCTATCAAATTATTGACTATTCTGTCAAAAATGCTGCCTGTGCCTCTTCACACCTCTACTGTTGCAGTTAGGAGCTGTCTTCTGAAAGGAATGGATCTCACCAAAGAGGTCTCAGAATTCAAAGAACAAAAAGGAAAGTTTAGTTATACTGCCCTTCAGCAGTGACACTGACTACATTTTCTTCTACCACTTCCCTAAATATAAACTCCAGATTGAAGATACAATTGATCCCTCAGCACCGTTTAATTTACTTTTCTTTGTTTTATATTCCCTGGCTTTTGTCAGCCTGACTCTGATTCTTTTGCAAGTTTGACCTGAGGTATTAATTGTCATTCTGTTTCTGATGCTTGGGAATTATTCTTCACACCCGGTGGTGGCACTTGTCTGGATTGTTGGCCTGTCACCAGTGACCATGACCCAAATCTGGTGATGACCAAAGTCTGCTGAACCTTTCTAACAAGACTATAAAGTCAAAAGTCTGCAATTACCTTTACAATTTATCCTTTCATAATATGACTATTGAATTCACAGATGACCAAAAGACTTACATTATGGATGACAGAATACAAATTCAAAATTGTAACAGGCAAGAAGAACCATAAAGATAAGATGAAATGTAATTGACATATATATATGACATTCCATGTTTTGTTTATTTTGGATTTTTAAATTTGATTAGTATAGGGTAGGGCAGAAATGGTGTAATATTAAAAATTATTAATTCATTAGTAAATTCAACTTAATCCAGCACATAACTACTGAAAAAACTATCTGGGTAATAATAATAATAATGGAAGTACAGTGTACTGCCCAAAGAAGAACACAGCCTCTGTGTATAAAATGAACATTGATAAAGTAGAATATCCCCAGAGGAACGTGCATCATATGTTGATGTACCTGAAAAGCATATTACTTGATGAACAAAACACAAACAAAAATATGTTTTAACATGGAGAAAAGAAATATTTTGAGGAATGGCAGCAGCAATCTTCAGACTCTTTGAAAGACTCTCATATGGAAGATAATATATGCCTGTTACCTTTTGCTCGAGGGTACAACTTGGAAAAAATTATGGAAATCATAAGGAAGAATTCAGGACAATCCAAACTGGAGTGGATTATCACACAGGAACTGAACTCCCACCCCAATGATTTTCCAGATGAGAAAAGATATCTGTTTCACAATGGTTGCACAATCATATTAGATAACATCTAACTTGTTGTTACCAAATAAGGCTCTATGATTTTAATGACACAACAAGACTGAAGTCTTCACTGGTATTTGCCATTAAGGGTTGTTTAAGGAGGAGCTGAAATTCTGTGACCTTAAGCTTTAAGGGAAAACAAAAGAAGTGCAATATCTATCCAGTACCTAGGTGTCAAGCACCTGAAAACTTGCTTCAAATGCGAGATCTTATTTTTTTTTCTCACATAATCTTCTACATTATGTGTCATTCTGGTCCCTTGTTTTACATCTAAATAAACTGAAGCTTAGCAAGGCTGTGTTACTTGTCCAAAGTCTTATATTTGGCAAGTGGAACTGCGGAGTCATCTGATTTCAAAGCCTATGCATTTATTAATCATAATAACAGTTATTCCTCTTCCTTTCTGGTTATATTTTTTAATGATGAGGAGCAAAGGAAAACTCTTGTCTCCTACAGTTCTGATACGACCTTATGAAATGGACTTTTCACAGATACAACAAAAATACGAAAGGACATTTTTAGGGAAGTCTTCACTGGTATTTGCCATCAGAAAGGATATCGGCTGGACTCTTTCAGAAGGATAAATTCAGAAGGATACGTGGCTGGACTCTTTCACTTCGGTATTGATATTCCTAGAGGTAAAGTTTGGTTTGGCACTTCTAGGGAGCCAGTAACATTACTGTTCCTATTTTAAGTTATTACATTAGCCTAAATTTTAGCTTTGCTTGTTGGGATCTGTTAAATGGACTGTAGCGTTAAACTCCTAATGCCTGATTGTTTTCAATTTGTAAAGAGACATCATTTTGGTTATTTCACAATGGATACATTCGCTACACCCTACGTCAATCGTTATGCCCGCTTTAATGATTATGCCTGTAATTATTAGCACATTATGCCTGTACTGGGTACCTGGTGACATAATTGCAGATTGGAGACATGAGGGGCAAGGAATAGTTGGGCTGAAAGCTCAAGTTCTGTCTGCCAACTATCCTCCTCAAACTTTAGGAGTCATTTCCACTATGTCCCTCCAGTTTTATTTGTACTCATGTTTCTGTTTTCAGCATTAACTAAATATGAAAGTATACTGAGGTACCAATACTTACTGATTAAGGACACAGAATCTGCAGCCAGATTGCCTGGGTTCAAATCCTGGCTTTAGATTTTTAATCCTTCCAAGTCTTGGTCATCTCATTTGTGAAAGAGGGAAAATAATACCTCTCTCAAAGAGTAAATAAATTAGCACATAACAGGAAGGTCTTTGCATGTGGTAATAATCCAATAAATACCATACTATCATCTCTATTTTATTGTAATTATTCAAAGTGAGATACGATGACATATGCCGGACCTTGTGTTTTCCGATAGGTTTTCTTTTCTTTGTTTCTTTTCTTCTTTCTTTCCTCTAATCCGTCATTCTTTCCTTCCTTCTTTTTAGTTTTTTCATTCACAAATATAGAGTTGTGAGTGAATCCACTATTGAGGCAAGCCCTCACAACTTCTAACTTAGCAGCCTAGCTGTGAACTCTGCTTGTCTTGGGTTTTGTGAGGTATCATAGTATTTCGGGGAAATATGGAATGTTTATCTATTTACCATGTGCCGACGCATGAGGCTCACCTCAACAGAATTGATATAAGCTATTCCCAATTGTTATGCTATCGCAACATCAATCTATTAAAAAGGCAACTATATTGGGATCAGAGGAGTCCCAAGATAAAACATGATCTTCACATCAGCATCTGTTTTCTAATTAGGATTACTTAGTGGCAATTTTCACCCAATAATTTAGTTAAATTTCATTCCTAAAGTATAAATCTCCTTTGAAGGCACGTGGGTGAAGTTAAATCAGTAACTGCATTATTGTAAATTACTTCATAATTATATACTGATAAACAGAATAAGGTTATATGATATCCATTTTCTATATCAGTTCATACCTCAGACAACGTAGCATAAAATTACATTCTTACGTTGTTTTCGAGCAAAGCTTTGTTTTCTATAAAATGCATTTCATCATTTTAAAGCAATATAATCTCAGCATAGCATTCCTTTCAGCATAGCAATCTAGATTTTCACACAGTGTAAACTGAGGATATCTGAGTCATATTTTGCCTCTTTAAATGTTCTCAAAGAATTTTATATGAAAAAAGATTTAATGAATTCCAAGAAAAAAAACTGTATTCTGTTCTAGGTTTTTAAGCCTATTAGAGAATACTGGGAGACGGTGAGATGCTAAGATATTTCAAATCAGTCATCCTCCCATCTCTCCCATAGTCCTGAATAACCATCAGCTTAGAATGTTCTCTTTACCTACTGACCTCGCTTCCTCCCATATGCTATTTATCATGTACTTACATATGTTTACCACGTGCACTATAATGTTTGCAGTTGTCTGATTTAAAATATTCTGCCCCATTTTCAGTAAAAGTGGCCCGATTTTTGGTTGAGAAAACATGGCCACTGTGCATACACCTACTAATTAACGTTATCACTCATCTCTCAGCTAGAGGCACTGATATGTCCTTGGTGTGAGCTTGTTCTCTGCTGATCTCGTTCCTCTTGAGGAAAGACACTGGGGGTCATGTGTACAGTGGGAAAAGGGTGTGTTTCAGGCACAGGCAAACCTGCCCTTGAACGTATTTTCAGCATTTACTAGGTTTTTTTCCCCCAGCCAAGTCATTTAGCCTCTTCTCACATGAAATAGAGGTAATACTCCTTCCTCTCCCCAAAATAGTATTTAAATGAGACTATATGTTTATGACTAGCCTTGGTCCTTGACACTTAGTGGGTGCTCAATATACACTAAGAATTACTATGAATAACAATAATCATTATAAATTCATTCTATAAATGAAACTATCTTCTTGTTTACTATCACACTGTTTATCTCATCAGGTCTCATCTAGAAATATTGGTCATTATTTCTGTGAGATGAAGCTATGCTTCATGATATGTGTGACCTTAAAATAGTATTTCTCAACCATGTGTGACCCTCAGCCATGTGTGACCCTCCATCAGTTCCTTCCTCAAATTCCCCGAGCCAGAATCTTCAGGGGTGGCTGTGTTTGTAAACCCCCTGCGGGAATTCTGAAGTGAAATCTGGCTAACAACCACCCATCCAAACATCCGAATGGGGTTTAGGAAATCTTATGCCTAAAAACAATGTGCCCTCCTTCAGGGTAATGAGCAGGGATCTTCAAGGAAAGTTGCCGTGTCAGAGATTGGAAACCTGCATAACCCAGGTAGGACCATTTCCAAATAGTGGAGACATGTCAGTTTTATGCAAGTGACAACTAGGAACAATGCACAGCGGAAGCACCTTCTAAGCCAGTATTCTCCTGCTGTTGGAAGTGGGAATTTTTCCTTGACTGACAGGCTCGGCAGAATTCAGCCACCCAGGGCTATCTGTCTGTCTGTCTGTCTTAGGTCCTACCCTTTCCCTCTTCCTAAGCCACCATCTGGGAGAACGCCCACCTTTACCGTAGCCCTCAACTCCTCAAAGAGGGTTCCCTTAGCATCACGGGACCACCCAAAGCATTCTCCGGAGTGTGCATCATTTTCAAACGTTACCACATAGTGAATTGTTGATTAGCAGGCCTTTCCTGTCACCCTAGATCCCAAAGAGGGAGAAATGGAAGAGGGTACTATAAGGGCGATCATGATGTTTGGGTTTCATTCACAGTCGATTGGCATTTGGCTTTAGAACCAGATATAGAATCATGAGCTCTGGGTATTTGGCCCATTATACATTCCACCCTCCTGTATAAAGTGTTCTTTAGGGGGCTTCCCTGGTGGCGCCGTGGTTGAGAATCTGCCTGCCAATGCAGGAGACATGGGTTCGAGCCCTGGTCCGGGAAGATCCCACATGCCGCGGAGCAACTGGGCCCGTGAGCCACAACTACTGAGCCTGCGCGTCTGGAGCCTGTGCTCCGCAACAAGAGAGGCCGCGACAGTGAGAGGCCCGCGCACCGCGATGAAGAGTGGCCCCCGCTCGCCGCAACTAGAGAAAGCCCTCGCACAGAAACGAAGACCCAACACAGCCAAAAATAAATTAAAAAAAAAAAAAAAAAGTGTTCTTTAGACTTTTCATGGATTTGTTTTCTGCCATCCAAACAGATATTTGGATATCAAGGCTCCCATCCTGTCCCATTTCGAGATCATATGGCTGCCTTGCAATATCTTTTTAACTGTAATACTCCATTAAGAAAGGCACATAGAACATTTACAATGTATACCAGCAAGGAAATCTGGTATTAGTACTTTAGTACCTTCTGTATTCTGTGGGGAGCAATGCAGAATACATTACTAAGAAGAGGAAAGACATGCTTCAGAATTAAGGCTGAATGAATTTATTCATTCATTTATTCATTTATGCCCACTCAACAAATATTTATTGAGAGCCTTCCTCTGAGCGAGCTTCCATCTGGAATTTTATCAAGGAAAAAGACAGACAGGGTTTCTCTTCTCATACAGCTTTCATTTTAGTGAGGGAACGTGGTAAATAAGTAAATAGAGAAAAAAATATCAGGCTAAATTAATCCTGCAAAAAAGCCTTGATTTTTCAAACCAAAACCTTTTTGTATCCAAATGTAGAAAGGAGTCAAAAGAATATGTTTTGAAAGCTAGTTTTTAAAGTTTGTCAGCATGTGAAGGTTATTCATCCTTTGTATTTTTATAGAAAACTCACTTAACCCTGAGTATGAAAAGGAAAGAAAAAGTCAAAAACGTTGGGATAGTTGGTATTAAACAAACTCTGGTGGAAGAGCCTCCTTTGATGGTTTCCTGACGTCGGGGTCACCCGGGTCAGGAATCAGACACCTTTCCTCTTGTTCCCTGACTGCTCTCTTTACCCATTTCATCACATGCACTTACTTGGGTCACCTGAATAGTTACCATCCTCCTTTGTTCTCTTTTTCTGAGGGCGTTCTTTGTCCCTAGTGACTCAAGAGAAGCCAGTTATTTTTGACAATGGCTACAGAGAGAAAAGCAGAGATGAGGGAAATATTCAACAGTTGGAAATCCTTGGATTCCAAGCACTGGGTTTGCTGCCCCCATAGACTTCTAGGAACTGTGGTCAGTTAAAACATATATTTCATTTTATTTTTTAATGAGAAAAATGGGTCACATAAATGAGTGCCAAACCAGTTCTTGGAAGGAAATTGCTTTGATATGGTCTAGCCGAAATCTGTGAGACTCGTATCACATACTTGCTTATCATATTGATGGGGTTTTAGGAGCAGTTAAAGACCACGTGTTCGTCTAGTTCAGCCAAAATTCCCTTTCTGTTCATCTGAGCCAAACTTGGGTAAGCCAGTTTTTAAATCTTCGCAACTGATTTAAAAACTACATAGACACCTGTGTATTTAAGAGACAAAAATCTGTTTTTAGAACTTGCAGGAGCTTTTAATATAAAGCAAATAGACTGTTTTAACAAACAACCTAATATTTAGACACTGAGGTCTAACTACTTTTAAAGATACTAGTACAAGCAATTCTTCCAACTGTATTATCTATATTTTGAGTACAACTTGTGATAATTATCTGCAGTCAACAAGACATGTGGAAAGATGGAAACAGGGCAACATGCAGTACTTGTCCGTGACCTGTAGTCCTGTAATTACCTGATATCGCCATGTGTAGATTTGCTTTTTCCTAGTAGTGAAAGGTGTCTCGATAGAGCATCACCGGACTCCTATGGATGCAGGCCAGCCATAATCGAGCACTAATCAGACCACAGGCTAGTAACGGAGGCCAGCAAGCTCACGTGGAGAAATGGACGATGAGGATTCTGTAAACAGTGACTCCTCTGTAAACAGTGACTCCTCGGTGCCCTCCTGAAGATATGAAGGGTGTGAATGAGGTGGTTCCTGGATTCCTCTCATACCACCACCTTTGTGCTTTTCTGTGTACGTGTGTTTATTCAGTGCTAAGCCTGACCGACAGTGACCTCCTTGAGAGAAGAGGACGCAACTGATTCATCTTTTAATCATCTGTATGCAGGACACACAGTGCCTGAAAAAAAGTGCTTGTCAAACTAAGATGATGAAATGTGTTAGTTATAACAAATATGATATTATTATTTACAAAGAAGTCTTTTTTGTAAGGATGGGCGCTGGTATATTATGCTGGAGTCTTGTGGTTTTATTTTCTAGTCTGGGTACACATTAACACATGTTTGTTCAAACACGTTAGCACTCCCACATTGAAAGGCTCTCTGGGCAGGGAAATCAAATATATTTGCCTATGTGCGGGCTTACCTAGTAGACATTCTACCATAAATGCAGAGTGCTGTACTATTATGTATTTGGGCAACTACCAGTTTAGAATATGGAGTTTCCGTTTTGATTTTTGGTGGTACCCCTCGTGGTACCCATGAAATTCTGTAAATTGGTAAGCATTACCTATGGAAAATTCAAGTATTGGGAAAGTATCCTGGAGGAGAACAAATAATGTTTGACCTTTATCCATGTATGCATGCTGTCATCTCATTTTCTACAGAAAGGAAAGTATGACATTCAATAATAGTTTTATCTTCTCCAGGAAGTCTTCCCTCATAGCCTGCCTGCTGCGCCCACCCACAGACATATCTCTACCACACACTCCTGGCTGGTTTGTTTGTCCCTTTTCTACACTCTTCAGACATACACAGCATATTGTGTGCGACTTCATCATACTGTTTACCGCACGCTGTCTGTGGTTACCTGTTCATACGCATGTCTCCTGATTGACCATAAACACCGCAAGGGAAGAGACCAGCGCTCATTCGTGTTTGAATCCTTAGTATGGACCACAGCGCTTGGCTCATAGTAAGCTCTCAAGGGGTGTGAGTTGCACTGGGTTGAAATGACTTCCACTTGGGTTTAACAGTAGAATACTCATTACTTATCCAACTTACTCAGGGGACAAGTCTCTGGCCTCATTTTCCTTTGCATCCTGGCCGTGATTTGGGCTACTGTCAATCAACAAGGAACACAGAAAAGCAAACTGGTGAGTGAAACTAACTGGGCCTAAAATACCCTCATTAGCAGGGTCCAGGCAATTGGGCCAGTTAATTGTATCCTATGGTTATCATGGAAACCTGGTTACGACTTTGATGTTAATTGATCCTGCCAAATACTTCCTTTTGTTTGAAAGATCTTTGTGATATAACAAATATAAAAATAACATTTAGTGAACATTTACAATTTTCCAAATACCTAGATAACGTTATTAAAGTTCTTTTATATATATATATATATATATATATATATATATATATATATATATTTGTCCAATTTTAAGGTATTTTGATTTACATTTTAAAACATATGACAGAAATGAGAAAATTGTCTGCATAATTCAAGCTAAAAATTTTTTTAACACTAGATTTCTCTACCAAGATTTTTTTGTTGCTGTTAATTCATCCTTATATCCTCATTGCTGGTACACAGTGCATATTCAGAAGTAGATAAGTAGAACTTATTAAGAGCTTCCTATATGTTAAAGCCATACTATAATGTGCTACCTTACATTAAATCTCACAATATTAAATCTTTCTCAAAAATCCTCACAATAATCCTTTGAGATAGGTGGGTTTATTATTTGAGTCTTAAGAAGGTTAAGTAACTAACTGAAGTTCAAATTAAGAACATGAGCTGTCTTTTTAACCACCACTATCCATAAATATTTGTTAATATTTTGTTGAATGCATTTTGATCAAACAAATGGCTATTTTAAATAATGCTTTAAGAGAAATGCAAATCAAAATTACAATGAGGTATCACCTCACACCAGTCAGAATGGCCATGATAAAAAATCTACAAATAAATGCTGGAGAGGGTGTGGAGAAAAGGGAACCCTCTTGCACTGTTGGTGGGAATGTAAATTGATACAGCCACTATGGAGAACAGTATGGAGGTTCCTTAAAAAACTAAAAATAGAACTACCATACGACCCAGCAATCCCATTACTGGGCATATACCCTGAAAAAACCATAATTCAAAAAGAGTCATGTACCAAAATGTTCACTGCAGCACTATTTACAATAGCCAGGACATGGAAGCAACCTAAGTGTCCATTGACAGATGAATGGATAAAGAAGATGTGGCACATATATACAATGGAATATTACTCAGCCATAAAAGGAAACAAAAATGAGTTATTTGCAGTGAGGTGGATGGACCTAGAGTCTGTCATACAGAGTGAAGTAAGTCAGAAAGAGAAAAACAAATACTGTATGCTAACCATACATATGGAATCTTAAAAAAAAAAGGTTCTGAAGAACCTAGGGGCAGGATAGGAATAAAGATGCAGACGTAGAGAATGGACTTGAGGACACGGGGAGGGGGAAGGGTAAACTGGGATGAAGTCAGAGAGTGGCATTGACATATATACACTACCAAATGTAAAATAGATAGCTAGTGGGAAGCAGCCACATAGCACAGGGAGATCAGCTCGGTGCTTTGTGACCACCTAGAGGGGTGGGATAGAGAGGGTGGGAGGGAGGGAGATGCAAGAGGGAAGAGATATGGGGGTACATGTATATGTATAGCTGGTTCACTTTGTTATACAGCAGAAGCTAACACAACATTGTAAAACAATTATACTCCAATAAAGATGTTAAAAAAAAACTATAATGCCATATAGTCATTAAAAATTGCAATATAGAAAGGAAAAAAAAAATGCTTTAACTTTTTCTTACTCCCTAAGTATTTTTGTTGATAATTTGGGAAAATATAAGAAAAAAGTCCACAGGAATAAAAGAGAGAAAGAGACGTAGGGACAGAGAGGGGAGAGAGAGACAGAGAGAGAGAGAGAGAGAGAATGGTATGATAATTAGAAGCAATAAATCTTGCCTGTGGTCAAACTGATTACAAAATTTTTAAGTACCTGAATTTAGAAAAGTGAATGGCATTCTTTATTATTGATTATTTGCAGGCAAACTGGGTAATTTGGTATCTTTATTTTTCCAGATGTTTATTTGACATAAAAATATGTTCTGAACATTCTTTAATGATTCTTTCCTTTTGGAAGTATTTGGTGATAATTATATTTATTATCACTGAGCAGGTCTACTTACCACTTGTCAGCATCTGGGGCAAGTTTGCCTACACAACTATATGGAGAACAAAATATTCTCATGGCCTTTCTCTCAGTAATCTAGAAAGTCTGAATGGAAAGGAAATCGCTTGTAGCAGAAGTAGGAGAGAAACATTCCTAAAAATAATAGACACTCAAAAAATATGCATTGAGTGAATGTGTAAGCAAATGAATTAAGTTGACTCTAGTTGGGAAGTGGCGGCCCTTGTCATATTGGGAATAGCACTACACAAGGACAAGTGGTCCTTTCTTTGTCCTTGAGCTAGCTCCATGAACTTGGGCAAAACGCTGATACCCATTTGTCTTGTGGGTAAAACAGTGTCAACAATATCTGCTATGCCTATCCCATTGTTTCTTTTAGGGCTACCTAGACTAATAAACATAAATAAAATTCATGGAAATAGTTATGGACTAGATAGTTAGCTTATACTTAATTAGTATGTAGATAAGATAAAAATAGCATAGGAGACTAGGTAGTTATTAATTGCTAATAAATGAGGTATTAATTAGCATAATATTGTATCTCTTCTAAAAGTATAGTTTGGTATATAGAAATCCCTTAGGGCTTAACATTTCTTTAACTGATATCAAGCCTTCAGAATGTTAACTATTTAAGTATGTCTAGAGTGACTTTCCTTTTCTTCATGATATTGCCTTGTTTATCCCTCTGATTTATCCTCCCGTCCCACTTAAGCAGACTATGCACTTTAATGCCATCTTGTTTATGGGAACTAATAAAAGAAAATTCTTTGCAATGGGAGATTTGCTTTATTTAAATGCAAATTAAAACTATATTCTTTCAGTTACAGGCCAAAGATTTCAAACTCATGCTGTTTAACAATTTCAGGCAAAAGTAAGAATGCTTTTCCTTCCTATAATTTAATGATTTAGTTCTTGTAAAATGGTGCAACTAATTGACCTGTGTGACATTTGTATTATCTTATGTATGTTTTATGCTGCATTTTAAAAGAAGGTAACATTTATATAAGAAATGGAAAAAAAACCTAAATTCTTGGACTAGGAAAGAAATTGACTAATTTAAAATACCAGGGGATAGGAATATCTTTCTGTTTTACTGTTCAACTATTATAACTGAAAGGATATAATTCTTCTTCTGCCCTTTTAATTGTGTCTAGAGAAGAGTTAGTAATACTTATCTTGAAAGGGAATTCAAAGAACCAATGCAATACCTTTCCAAATGGATTTAAGTTTTGGAGAAAAAAAGGGACCCTGGTCAGTCTCTGGAACTGAATATAGCCAGTTTCCTTTTTTTGAAACTCACATTGGCTATCATCAGATTTCAAGAAAAGAACCAAGAAATCAAAGGAAGCAAAAGAATAGAAGAAATGATACCTTGCCCAGAAGATAATGAGATTTCAGAAAGAATATGGGTTGTGTGTACCTGGGCAATGTGATTAAAGAAAGTGATATGGGCCAAGAATTAAATGAGAAGTGTCGAAAGTGTAATTTTTTTTCTCATTCCCTTCTTGGGATTCAAAATAGAATATGGTCCTCAGACAGAGAGAATTGAACTTCTACTCTCTCAGAACTTCCCTACCAGAATCGTGATTATCCCTACTTTGAGAGTAGAGAAATTTTTATTTATGAAAGAAACAACTCACATTCTTTCATATATTTGAGAATGCATTCTTTTCTCCAGTCATATCCTTAAATGATTGCTTGTAACAGATTTGGGGGCCTATGGGAAAATATCTCTTGGTACTATCAGAGAGGAACTCACCCCAACAGTATGGTAGCTCAGCTACTCAGCAAGTTTGTTCACTTTATATCCTGTTCTTACAGGGAGGGAAGCTTCTGTTGTTGTGACTTAGGTAACAATAGACAGGGACTGAATAAAATGGATTATTCCCACCCGTGCAATGTGAATGAGATTTTTAAGGTTACATATATAAATTGGAATAAAACTTGGAAGAACACCCTCTCAGAATCAAATTTCACAGAAGACTGACATAAAATAGTGTTCCCTACACTGTATTCAACTTCAGTTTTTGCTAAGAGGTCAATTTTATAGACAGCTGATCATGCAATAGAGAAATCAAGGTACTGTGATTACAAACAGAAATAATTTGTGAAAATGTTAAAAATATAGAACAAATTCAGTAAAATAATAGTCTTTTAATTTGCCTGGCTCCCGCCCCCAACCAATATCTTTTCTTAACTTTTCCACTTTTTATTTTTATATGATATACATACAATGTGTAATATAGCAGGCATTTCTTTTTGTGTTTTTTTTCCCACAAAAATATTACAGTTGAGAAATTTGATTTTTTTTAAAATTCCATGTCACCTAACTCTGTATCTTAAAAAGGTAACAAAAATGCCTTTCCTAATAATTACATCACAAAATGTAAACAGTCAATGAGGCTCTATTCCAATTATTCTGAGAATAAATATCTTGAAAAAGAATGAGTAATATTTCCGAAGTGTTTTCCATTCTAATGTTTAAAGGAGCTTATGCTTGTTTTGAACATTAATGCATTGATTATCAATTGAGGAAAATGTCCTTTTTTCTGATATAGTAGTTGACAATAGATAAAGAAGAAAACAAATGCCTCCGGAAGATCGTTAAGGCCAAAGGAGGGAGAAAAAGAACTAAGATTTGTTTTAAAACCATGATTTTGCTAGGCACTTTATATATACTCTTTGATAAAACTCACATTCAACCTTGTGAGTAATGTGTTACCCCCCCCCCCCACACACATACAACACCACCAATTTTCCTGATGAGAAAACTAAGAGTCAGACAGATTAAAAAACTTGCTCAATGTTCATGAGGCAGGACTGAGAACAAGATCTGACTTCAAAGCCCAAGATCTCTATGCAGTAAGCTGTTGGAGAGTTAGGATAAAATGATGTTGAATGTAACATTATAGGAAGCATGTTAATTTTCATTTTCACTTTAATGTAATAGTTCTGTAATCCTTGGTAAGAGGATATATAAAACCCAAAATACTGTCCTGAGTTTTCAGAGTGTAGGTTTGGATTTTTCAATATATGAGTGACAATTGCATATTTGGCATGTTCTAATTAAGAAAGCATTTCTGAACAGACTTTTCCATTTTTTTTATCCTTTGGGTAAGCTGATAATTTACTAGAACTTGCCCGTTTGGACACTGCTACTATATGCACGGCCATTTCTTGCTGCTGTGACTCCTTTTATTACACTGCACGACTGAAATTTTAGTGAGGGAGAAACAAAGAAAGAAACATTTCCCTAAATTAGATTAACCTTTGCACCTTTGGCAGCTCAAGTTAAGCCCAAAACTGCCCTGAAGATGAAGTGGGATCTGAGGCACAAGGACTTTCCTTCAACAGGTTATGTTAGGAAACTATATGCAAGTAGAATGACAGCCAGTGAGAAAAGCGTAAGCACGGGCATACGGAATCACCTTTCACTGAATCTAAAGTGTTTAAGCTAGTCTGTATGAGGTTAAAGAGATACAGGAGCTGCCTGTAAGACTCAGACGAGCTATAATAAAGCATAATCATATATAGAGAAAACAGTAATTATTAATGCGCTCAATATCCATACCTGTAGTTGCAAAAAAATTAGATTTGCAGAAGTAATTGATAGGTGTCCATTACTCTCTGGAAAAGGAAGAGTAATAATGGAAAACTAAAAAAATGCTAATTCAAGAACCTTCCTATAGACATTTAAAATATAATCAACTCAGATTAGACTACATCAAACTAGAAATTTATGTTTGGAAAGTGTGGGAGCATACAGGTGGCAGTGACAAAGAACATTCATTATCATTATTTTATTTTACTTTAAAGCTTAGAATTTCCTTCATATCTTTCTAAGGTGATGGAAAAGAATGTATAAGTGTTTCTAAATAAGCACTATGATATATGTATATACACATACAGTATGTTGTATTATATATAATGTAATTATATATATATCACATATATCATATATGTGTATGTTATATGTATACACACATATATGACATTTGTATGTGTATCATACATGTTATGAAATATGATATATATTATGTGTATATGTGTTAAAATGTATAATGTATCGTGTATCTATGTATATAAAATATGTAGTTAAATGTAAACTCAGTCACAATCATATTTTATATCTTGTACCACTGGCTAATACTTGATTTTGGTATAAACATCAGGTTATATAAGAGGCGCAAAGACACCCTGGAATATAGTAAACATGAAATAGTTAACAGCAAAATACTAAAAAGCAAAGGAACAGAAAAAAAGTAGATGACAAGAAGGAATACTTATGCCATTGCCATTTATGAGTCGTAATTATTTCACACAACATGTGTCCAGTAAGGATGCTCTTAATTCATGTTAGAATTAATGAATTCAATATATATGGTGAATTAATTTTCAAAATTTGCAATTAATATACCATAAGTGTTCATATATTTTGAAAATCACTCTATGTGATAATACTTATTCTATTGAGACATTTGTGAACTGGCTTAATAGAATGTATACATTCCTAATTTAACCAAAAGCAGTTTCCAATTGCCTGTTTATGAAAAATAATTTGGGATGTTATTTATTTAAACGAAAAATATGAAATTATAAGTGCCTTGATTCCTTTTTAATTATTTCAAAGGAAGGGAGGAAAAGAATGCAGGGAAAATGTGGATCTTTTTATAGCTTAGCTAAGCATTATAGTATTGCAAATCCTTTTTCCATGATTTTCTCAAATTTTGCAGTTACAGAATTGTTTTTGGTAGTCATACAGAAATGATTAAAAGAGTAGAAAAGAGGATCAATAAGAAAAGATTAAAGGGACTGTTATTTTGCAGCCTAAGGAAGAGAGAGAAGGCTGAAAGACTTCAAATATACGGGGTTTTAAACGTTGGATGGTGATTAGTTGCTATTAATTTATGTCTGCAAAGGAGAAGAGAAAATATGTAAAACTGTATCATGAAGAATTTAGATTAGACACCAAGAAAATATCTGACTATAAAATGAAAAACTAAGGGATACTATTTGTTTTGGGATTGGAAAATTATGTTCTTATTTGAGTATATAATTTCCTGGCCAAGATGTATGGTCATGATATTTTCCTATGAAACTTTATAAAACATATGTTCATTACACAAAACTTGAAAGCACAGAAAAAACATAAATCAAAAAATCACCTTTACTGTCATCCCTCTAAGATTATTCATGTTAACATCATGTTTATTATTTCTTCAAATATTTTGTCAACTTTATATATTTGTGTGCTTTAATCAAATCTATTTAATAGAAAATTTTAAAAAGATGACAAAAAGAATAAAAAAGAATATAAATCATTTCTATTGTAGCATATATTACCTTTCTCATTTAACACTCTATTGTACGAATTTTCTGACATCATCTAATGCTTTCGAAACTACCATAACATTCCATTATATAAACATGCTATGATTTATTTAATCAATCTATTCTTAAACCTTTAGGTTATTCTATTTTGTAATGATTAAATTAAGTGTTCCTGATGTCATTTGCATATATTTTGAACACACTTCTGATTATTTCCTTAACCTGTACTTCTACAAGTAGAATTACTTAAGCAGAGGGTATGAACAATTTTAAGGTTTTTCACAAATCTTGACAAATTGTTCTGCAGAAAAGATATACCTTGTTAACAACACAGTTTTAAAGTAACTAGTGACTAAAGATGAAAGTAATTGTGTTTTATCATATTTAGTCTTTGTACTATGGAACCATGATAGACTTTACAATTTTTCCTTTGGAATTTTTTTTTCCACTTAGAGAAAAGAACACACATCTGAAAGGACCTTAAAACCTGACATCAGCTGAGGCGTACTAAACCGTATCAATAAGATCATGTCGTTCTCAAGAAAAGCATGTTTCAAATAAAAAGGAAATGTCAGCCTTGAGCGTTTTTATTAACCACCTTCCTATCTTGCCTTCAGATTCAGCTTTGGCTGACCACTTCCTCTCTCTGGTTTATTTGTATTAGAAATAAGTGGATTCATTAACTGTGCCACTTGGTGGGTAAGCCAGGCCTGCAAGTGTCCAATAACAGGTAATGGCTGTATTTTTCATGGGGTGAGTGATGTTTACTTTGCTGATGGCCCCAGGAGCTGATGTAATCTGAGATAGGTCTTGGTTTACTTCTTGTTTTACTGATAATGCTGACCCATTTGAAACCAGCGAGAAAGAAAAATAAACATTCTGGAATATAGCACTTGTAACCCTTCCTTTGGTGGCTATTTTGGAATCTCTTCAAAGGCTTTTTTTCCCCACTAGTTTGTTTTATTTTTTAGATTCCACGTATAACTGATATCATACTATAAATGGAGAAGAACCTCTAAAAATTGTGAATCACTATGTTGTAAACCTGTAAAGGCTTTTTTTAACCCACTCTTTTTTCAACAATAAACCCTTATCTTGTCTCCCCTCTCCCAATTAAACCCAAAGTAGTCAACACTCAACCAAATAAAAAAGCAAATTAAAAATCTAAAAGACTCAAATTATGACAGACAGTTTTTATCTGGCATGGGTAGGCCACTTGCTAACGACCTATATTAATAACTGACCCCGTCAACAGCAAATCAAATATTTTTTGTAGAATGTTAAGTTAGATTTTTCTATACTGACTTGTTTGTTCCATTCTTTTAGATGTGTTGAAATGATTTTCTTGTTGATGACGGGAAATAAATATCAAGTGAGATAAGCATGTTTTACAATTACTAATAACGTATTTAATGGAAATTTATTATTGTGCCACACACCTTATTAAGCTATTTTTTACATTAGCTCACTTCATCTACACAGCAAACATTCATAATAATACTGATCTGAAACAAATATACTGGAATCGGTACATTCAAATGAGTAATGTCCGCTCAGCTAAATTGGACGTGTGTCAGTTTTCTTCATATATACAAAACGTAACTCAGAAATGAGCTTATTTGTTAAATTGCATGGAACAGTTCCCTCGAAGGGCCCATTTTGCCACCATGCACACCATTTTTTGCTATTCCAGTTTTGGAATTATCTTTATTTGTAATTGAGTCAGGAGCAAATAAACTTTATTATTTTATCAGTCAGACCTTTTAAATTATATGTATATAACATTTATTTATAGATATGATTTACATATATCAATAACTTCAAGACCCCCAAATTAGTTACTATATTGCCTCACATATGTGTGTTTTCAAAAATTTTATTTCATCTCAAAGAATGACCATCATCTTGTCTGGTGAGTTCTGAAAGGAATTTCAACAGAATTTCAGCAATTAAGACACTTGGAAAAGGCATAGCCCTAAACATCTACTTTTAGGGACTCTTCTTCGTGTTAAATATGAGTATTAATAAATTTCTTAAGAAGTACATATTACTTGTATATATTACATTTATCTCCTATACATGTATGTTTTTAAAATTGTGTTGCATGCCCTTAAAAAGCACAATGTGTTCAGAAGACTAACAATTATATGCCCGAACAAAACTTAACTAGTTAAAACCTCTAGCCCCTAAGAGATGAAAAAAAGAGGCATTCCAATGGAGCCACACTGGTCAGTAGCCTACTCACTATTGGGACTGGCACATCTTCCACTTCTGGTTTATTTGCCTTCAGTCATTTTGGCAGCTGCACTAACAACAGCCTGAAAACTCAATCCA
This sequence comes from Eschrichtius robustus, assembly GCF_028021215.1. Lineage (NCBI taxonomy): Eukaryota > Metazoa > Chordata > Mammalia > Artiodactyla > Eschrichtiidae > Eschrichtius > Eschrichtius robustus. The sequence goes on along the minus strand of NC_090835.1, from coordinate 102,186,838 downwards.
TACTTCATAAGAAGGTAATTGGAAGAGAAGAGGGCTTTTGAGGGCATTTTAAAAAAATAAATGGAATAAAGATGCTGCGAAAAGCTATCTTCTTAGATTCACAAGGCTGACAGGAAAACAAAGTTCCAACTTGAAATCAGCATGGACTAGCCAAATGGTTTGCTCTATCATGGAAGGCAGCGAGGTTGGCACACAATCCAGTGTGTTCAGGCTACTGGCACTGTTACAACTGAGGCCAGATCTGCAGTCCAGATAAGAACCAGGGTTCCTGGGAGAAGAATCCATTTTAACTATTGCAATCATTTTCCTGGAATACAATCCAAAATAGCAGGGAGCATTTGGAAACAGTTCTTGCTAGTTGTATTTAGTTGAAGAAGCTCAGAATAGGGGAGCGCTAACATAAAGCACTCCCAAACAGAAATAAAAGGTTACCCTGGCTGGTCTAGAATAAGAGATAGTGTTTACTTGGTGTGGATACATATGAAGTGATATAATGAGAAAGACGTTTATGATGATATCAAAACTGTGTGTGGTATGAGTCTGATATTAATTCCGCCTCACTAATGAAACAGGAAACCCTGAGACAGGTGTGACAAAGAGAATTACTACTGTTTCTTGTCCAACATTAATTTCTTTTTTGAATTAAACATTGCTCGCCCTCTTCTATACGTTCCAAATTTTTCCTTTCCTGTGTCAGCCTGTATTTTAGGATCAGAACTGGTTTATACATGAGACCCTACAGGCACAGTCCTTGTGGCCTATGAGCCTTTTAGGGATGCATGCTTTGGTTGGAACTTGGGTTATAATAATGATAGTAATAATAACAACAACATGCATGGAATGTTTACTTTGTACCAGGTATGACGTGAGGGCTTTACATCCATTAACTCCCCTGATCCTTACACCAACCTTTGGGTTGGGTACTTTAATTATCACCATTTTATGTATGTTGAACCTGAGGTATAGAGAGGTAAGGTAGGTAGCCCAGTGTTAATTAGATAGGGAGTGGCAGAGCTGGGCCGCTAACCCGGGGAGGGTGAGAGAGGTGTTCCTCCCTGCACATCCTTTGCCAAGTGTCCCGTAACACAGCCTCTGGGGCAGAACCTTCAAGTTTTCTGCAGTAGAAAACCCCAACCTCTGCTCGAACTGGGGCCCTGTACTCAAACACCCAGGTAGAGGGAAGAGCCAAGGTCTGGAAGCACAGGGAAATCTGATTCAGTGGAGGAACTGGAAGCTGGTAGGTGTGGATGAAAACCAGATACGAGGCCAGGGTGGCAGGAGGAAGAAGCCAACCCGTTCGAGCCTTAGATTCCAAGTCCAGGTGTGGGTCGACCTTGGAACATGGGAAGCCAATAAAGCATTCAACCAATTAGCAGTTTTTAAAAGTTCACTCTGGAAGCAATTAGAAAACTTACCTGAAGTGGAGGAGGCTGAGTAGATGCCAGGAGACCCTTGAGGCAGATTCAGTAGCCCAGGCAGCGATGAGAGGTCTTAGATTAAGGGGTTGGTGGTGCAAGACTGTACTATGAATCCCAAGCAGCCCCAACTCTCCCTCTGGCCCAAACTCAGAAGCCAGATAGCGCTGGTTGTTGGTGTGTCGACGCCCTGAATACGATACCTTGGCTTATGGGTGATATTTTTCTATTCCAAATTTGAATGCAACATTTTATTTGTTTTAAATAAAATCCATGGCTATCATTCTTGAACATGATTTAGGCCATTTGAAATTTACGAGAAAGAAAAAAAAACACATGTTAAATTTGGCATGATGTATAATGCAACTAACAGAATTAGTAATTTGCTGTCTTGGATTCCTCCTTCTATAACAAAAAAGAAAAAGAAAGTTTGGCCTGAAATAACAATGAAAAAGTTAAACCAACACGAAATCATTAGGCTGTTTGCTTTTCTTGAGTTCAACCTGATATACGGCTTCAATATTTTCACAAGGATTAGGATCATTTTCTATATAAATCTGTATTGCATCATTAGATTTCAGGTAGTTGGAAAGCTCTAGTAAAACATGAAATAATTTTGACTTGATACATTTCCTGTTAGTATTTAATTTGCAAGTTTAATAAGATCTTTACAAGGAGCTCTAATTATATGTCCAATTTTTCTTAACGGCAAAAATACTAGCTTCTCAAAACTTTATGTATTCAAAATGCACAGCTTGATTATAAATTATGAGAAATTTAAGTGTAGGTTTCACTTACTACTTAATATTAAATAGCCTCTGCCCATGTTCTGACCTAACAGCTGGCCAGATTTCACTTCAGTTATACTTAAACACTTGTTGAAAGAAAGTTTATTGAGATTTCCATTAGGAATGACTGCTACTGGGAAATATAATTTATTAGACTGCCTCTTACAGAATAAAGCAAGCCAGATTGATCCAGGTTTCAAAAGAGTGTTGTTTGTGTCCTAGATAAACCAGTAAAATGTTTCTAAATGTGTTTATATTTACACTTCCAATAAGGATCGCTGGGAAGCTCAAATGTATGCTCTTTAAAACCGAGATTGCTAAAACTGCTACTTCTAAGGCATCTTTTGTTTATAAATGATATAAAAATTGTGCCCCAAAGACCAGCTAACTAAAATTACTATATTTGTGTTAATAGAAGTAACTCAAGTGAAAGCCCTGGATGAAAGAAACAGAGGCAGAGAGTATTATGGTCTCAAATTCTACATACGACTTTGGAAGAACCACTCTTCTTTGTCAGCTGAGTTCTCTGAAAGCCATATGTTTATTTTTGGCCTGTAGGGAACTTAGTGCCACTCATTGTTTGTACAAAGTTACTTCAGTGACTGATTATTATTAATTACCCTCCTGAAAGAATTTCAAGTCAGACAGAACTGGAGTTTAGAAATTGACTTGTGTCTCAGCCCTTCCCACTTGAATAGGGAGATCCTGACAATGGCCCTTGTTAATTCCAGGCAAGACCCACACAGCCCCTCTGGGCTTTCTCATGGAACCCTTGTTGGGTGGAAACATTTTACCGACCTGAGGGACATTTACCTAGAAACTTGGCTATCAATACAGTGACTGATGAGTTATTGTATAAACAGCCACATGTTTCCACATTAAAGATGGTGTCATTCATAATAACGGCAGGTCAATGGGTATAAACTAGAATTGTCCTGGGAAAACTAGGAAATGATTGAGAACCGGGAAAACTTACAAAGTCTTATGACCACCCCAAAATGGTATACAGAAAAGATGACATAACTAAGATTTAAACAGTATAAGAGATTACTTTGAATCTTTATTCAAAATAGGGTTTCTCTTATTTCAGATACAATTTGAATAAACTTTCCTGTTGCTTTATCTGATTCCCAGGGCCTGGTGATTGTGAGTTGCAAATCTGTAGAATGGGGTGGATTCCTTAATAAGAAGCAACAATTGACAACCCACCAGGGAAACGAACAAACTACCGCCCCCCCCCGCCCCGCCCCAGTTAATTGGCACAATGAGTATTAAAAGAAAACAAAAGTTTAGTAGTTGTGGGTTATTTCATAAATGAAAACTTAGTAAGCCTCAAAAAGTCACATAAAGTGTCCATTTGGGCTGCACTATCCCAAAGCAGTCACTCCATTACCTAGCTTTATATCAAAATATTCTGACCTGGATGAGTCTTCTTTTCTATTTGAACAATTTAAATCAATCCATAAGTATTTACTGAGTTTTGAACACCGTTCTATGTAATTTTCCAAGTATCCTTGGCACTATTCCCATAGTTTTAATGTCACTTGGTAAAAGAGTTAGATCCAGTTTAAATCTGTGGTTTGCTACACTCAGGAAAACTTCTAAAAAGTGTCAAATACCCACCCACCCCTTCCCGAGACTCTTCTATACTTTCTACATATATTTTAAAAGATGTAACAGATCATCCAGACACTTCTTAAAGTTCATAGATAGAATAATGAGGAAATAGGTAAGTGAATTCTATATTCTTCTGTAACAGTTGGATAATGATCAATTCTCTAACTCTTTTTGGGAGAAGACGATTAGGCTTCAGTTTGCAGTGTGGTTGCGCCATGAAAAGGAGGGAGCTCATGACATAACTTAGTCCTGAGGATACAGGACAAAATTCTTAAAGAGCAAAAATGGATTCTATATACAAGAGGAAGAAGTAACCGAAAAAAGATGAGACATTTTTGTCTGTTAGGAATGGAGAGAAAGGGAGATAGACACACACACAAACACACATTCTTACTAAAACACACATAGATCATCTTAGAATTCCAGCATACGAGAGAGAATTAATGGTATGCACCAATTTGTCCTCTTTTTGGATTTTAATCATGGTATTCAGGAATTACGTCACAGCTTCTGGTGATAGAAAAAAAGGAGTTATTAGATATTAATAAGTAAAAAGGGAGGTCTTGAGAGAGCGTGATGGAAGTAGGGCTCTTTATGCATTTTTTTTTCTTTGTGTCTGTGATAAAGTCCGGGGAAGAGGCCTATGAGGAAGTGCAGCCCGGCTGCCTGCAGAGGGAGTGGGAAGAGTGTATTGTTAGGGGCTGAGAGCTGTGAGGCCGAGGTCCAGCACGAGGTTACCCTGGGCCTGGTAAGAGACCTGAGGACTACAGACTCATCTGTGCCCAGTTCATCAAATAAAAGCTCCCTACAGCATCTCAAAGATTAAAGCTAGTCTTCGTCTCCAGATCAGGGAACCAGGACATGGGAAACAAGAACTCCAAATTAAAAAGGCCAACAGGCATTTTGATAAATATCTAGACATTGAACAAGAATCCCTTAGAAGGCGTGTTCTCTCGACAAAGCAAAACAAATTTGCAAGCATCTTTTTGAAATTATAGGAAAGGAAAACTTTCGGTGAATAAAAATGTGTCTCATTGTAGCCTTAATACTAACTTAATAGATATATCACCGGTAGCATTTATTGCTTTTATTACTTCATTTTCATAAATTTATATATTTAATAATATATACGGCTTCTCACAGGTTCATGCCTATCTAAATCTTCCGACTGTCTATTTCTTAATTCTTTTTTTCCTCCCTAAGTTTCCAAAAATGTGTTTCTTTTACACAGTTTGGAGTGGAAGCAACAGCAGTTTGCAGAACTTCTTTGCCTTCAGTAAGGCAGCATTGCTGGTTTGCCTAAGATCATAGAAATGATTGTTTTAAGTTGACTTGTCATTTGAGAGAACACTCTCTTGCTCTTGCTTAGATGACTGGGCAGCAAAAACTGGATACAGAGCATTTTATCTTTTTTTGAAGCTACCCTGTGATGCCATAGGTTTGGAATATTAGTGAGAATATGTGGAATCGTACATGTTTATTGTCTAAATATGCGTACTCATGTTCATCTGTTGGGTGTCTGTATTAGTCTGCTAGGGCTGCTGTAACAAAGTACTAGAGACCAGGTGGATGAAATAACAGAAATTTATTTCCTCCTAGTCCTGGAGACAGACAGTCAAGATCAAGGTGTGCGAAGGGCTGGTTTCTTGAGACCTCTCTCCATGGCTTGCAAATGGCTGTCTTTTCACTGTGTCCACACGTGGTCTTTCCTCTGTATGTATCTGTGTCCTAACTGCTGTTATATAAGGACACTAGTCATGTTGGATTAGGGTCCACTGCAAATTGCCTCATTTAACCTTAGTTGCTTCTTTAAAGATCCTATCTCCAAATATAGTCACATTCTGAGGTACTGGAGGTTAGGACTTCAACTTATAAATCTGAGAGGACATAATTTAGTTTGTAAGAGTGTACATAGAACACTTTGAACGTTAATCTCACAATTAGTGTCAATTTGGGGTTATTTGGCAGACTACAACCTAGCCTTTTCATAATTATATATCTTTGCACTATTCTACCAAAGGTTTCTTTCTCGGACCAACTTCGGGGAAATAAAATACAAGCAGAGTCCTCTCCTTCGTGACATGCTACCAGGAACAGAACCACTGTGGATGAGTAATCCTGATGGCACCTGAGGTTAGGACACTGGTGCCCTGCACAGCACGCTAGCATTGATGACAACCGCTTAACACGTCATCTATCCTCACACTGCAGGGCCCTGAGCCGTGCACACCAGGAAAACAGAGTCGTGGGGTCCCTGTTGTGTTATTTTCCTCTGCTTTGAGCTGTTAAGTCCACCACAGCCATTTAGTAAATTATCAGTTTTCCTATTGGCCCTAAATCGTGCCTAATTAAAAATCTGACCTCCACAAGCTAGTCCTCTTCCTAAAGAGACAGAACATAAACAGGAAAAATCAGCTAATTGCTACAAAAACCGCTTTTGTGGCACTGTAATTGGACCTCAGTGAAACAAATGAACCCACTGGGGATTCCTTAATGAACGTTCAACTGCGAACGGTAGTCGGGCACTTAAGCAGCTAGGCTGATGGTCCCTAATGAAATCAAATAAAATCAAATAAAAGAATCTGGCATTTTTACTAACCAGATTTCTTGGCACTATGACATGAAGGATAATATATTTCCGAGTAAATAAATATAGGAAAAGTTATAAATGGAGGGGTGAAAACTGACTTGAAACTGCTCCGATTACACTTAGGAAAATACAACCCATGGAAAAAACCTCAACAGAGTGACACATGCTGTTTAATTTCACACATGGATTTCCCTGTCATGGAAGTCACTTGAGAGAACTACTGAATTTGAGTTGGACTATTTTCTTATTGAAACTTAACGGAAAGTGCAATTTCTTTTCTTTACCTTCCTTTAAAAAATTTTTTTTAGGTCAAAGAACATTTTTAAATTGACAAACGTTAACATCACAGTCTACAGTGCTGTCCCCACGCTCCCTCAGGGAGTCAATGACAATTCGAATTTGGGATTCCCATGCCTAATAGACGACAAATGAACTCTAATGACAGTGAAACAGCTCTATAATTTACAGTTACTTTCCGATTCTATGAACATTAAAGGGAACCTTCATAAATTGTTATTATTATAAACAATTTAATGATGTGTACCCACCAGGTGTGGCTAGGACTGCTAATACTAATATTTGTATTTGTATAGTATATACAAATACAAATGTTTGTATATACTAATATTTGCACCTTCCTTGGCATCCTGCTATTTTTAGCCCCCTTTGCCTCTAGGTAGGCAGGGGTCCTACGATGACTTCTAAGCCGTGGGCTGTGAGAAGGAGGTCCTCTAGACCTGGCCCATAATCATCCCCAGGACCTCCCATGTGATCTTGGTCTCTCACTGCTCCTTGGTGGATGGGTGTAGAAGGGTATGGAGGGGCAGGGAGTGGTTAGCAAGGATAAACACAGAGGATCTCAAATCTCTAAACTTGCAGTATTACAGCACCAGCATTATCTGGGAACCTGTTAGAAATGAAAATCCTCAGACCCCGACCCAAACCTACTGAATCAGAAACCCAGGGAGTTGTTCTGATGACCTGCTTTAGCCAGCCCTGCAGGTGATTCTGTTGCACTTTAGAGTTTAAGCAGCATGGCTCTTGGAGATAGTCAGTAGTTGGAAGGACTGAGGTCCCTGAGGGAGTGTACAAGTGAGAAAACAATCTTTCCCCGCCCTAAGTAGTGACACAAGCAAGAGATAACTCAATTATGCTAAATGCTGAACGTTTGGGGTTGGCTATTATAGGAGTTAGCATTATGTGCCCTCACTAGTTTACAAGTAGAGAAATCTTTTGCATAAAATGTGCACCCTGTTAGTTTCAGCCTCCTTTGCATCTAGGCAGGGGGTCATGTGGAAACTCCTGACCAATGGAACGTGGGAAGAAGTGACCTATGCTACTTCTAGGTCTGGCCCATAAAACATCCCTGAGATCTTCTAGGTGGTCTTTATCTTCACTGTTGCTGATTGGATGGATGTAGAAGACCATGCAATCCTGGGAGATAAGTATTTTTAGTATCTACAGTTTGAAAATGAAGAAGCTGATGTCCAAGTTAAGTGATTTAGCTGAAATTACATTACTGCTTTGCTCTAGATCAGACGGTAAACCCACATATATTATATAGTATAGAGTTGGTGTCCTCATGAAAGATTTTATCATTGCATTTTCAACATGTGACTTTATATATTTTTTCTTTATAAATATCAATTTTTTTCCTTTACACATTTACTTCATTAAATATTTAGTAGTAATAAAGCCATTTATATGTAATTTTGGATGCTTCTACACCATTCATTATTTCTACTCTTTCATGTCATCAATAAAATTTTATTGACACTTGCTATTTGCTAAGCACTATCCAGAAAATAACTCTTTCCACATCTAGCTATAAACCGCATTTATTTTACTGAAGTTAAGTAGGCTCCGAATGCTCTGAAGAGAGCTTTGTCCCAGTAATAACTTGGGAAAATATTTTACAAATGCTTATATGATTTTGCAAATAGTATTTAAAGTTGGGTGTTATGGAAAAAATCTAGGATAAGTCAACAGATTTGTGTGTGTGTGTGTGTGTGTGTGTATTCTGGTTCTGCCACAACCTAACTGTGCAAACTTTAACAAGTCATTTTGGAACCTAGCTCTCAACATCTTTAAACAAAAAATTAGGAATTGTGCTAATTGAACTCTAAAATCTCTTCCACCCCTATAATTCTAATGCAAAAATCCTAAATTGAGAATCCAGGTAGGATCAGTGAGATTGCGTTCAGTGGTTCAGTGTCTCCCCCTCTCTTTGGAAAAGAAAACAAAACTATTCTGTTACCTTGGGATACTGAGAATGATATAAAAGACCTTGGTCAAGTCCAGAATAGTAATCCTGAGGTCTTTGCTGTTACAAATTGCATTACATGGAGACAGTAAATGTTCCAATTGTTTTAAACATGGTCAGCCATTCAGTATCATTGAATGGCCTCATGATGTGAAGGATGACCACTTGGAATTATGCAATGTGGCAATCCTGCAAACAAGATCATTTAGCATCATTATGATTAAACCCTAAGTCACAGGTTCAAGCTGCAGCTCTCCCAAAAGGGGCAAATTGCTGAAACATCTTCCAAATAAGCGTATTAATAATATACACCTCACTTGTTGAGTATATTGTCACATACTTGTTGAGTATATTGTCACATACTTGTTGTTGGGCTCATATGAGGTAGTATATATAAAGGCTGTTTATTAACCGTAATATCGTATTTGTACATTTGTGCCGAAGACATTTTCATTTTCCCTTCAAAATCTTAAATTCAGTTTAAAAAAAAAAAAAAGTCTGCAATGGCAGTAGACTCTCTGATTCAGATTAATTATAGAGATCCGCTGGAATTGGTAACCCAAATTACTAAATTAATTTAAAACCCACAGTTTATTATTTTCTGAGTGTGTCTAGTACTTGAAATAACTGCTAGCAAATTGTTTTCAAGTAGAGATCCTTTGGGACTACTTAAATAAATAGTTAGGATTCATTTGAAATTAGCAGCCCTCATTTGTATACAAACAAAATAATGTGTTAAAGCCTTTAAAAACTGTTCAGTGGTATGAATTTAAATTCTGGGCCCTAAGGAACAGTATGTACACCTGTAATTCATGAAGCCTAGCTGTTTACCTGTAGCTCGAAGCCACAAACTCATTTCTTTAAGCAGCAAACTAGTCCAGGAAAATGTATCTTCCAGGGTTTTAGAACCCAAAGCACTTTATCTCAGTTTCTTGGTGTCCTGGTTTTCAGTTTCAGACTTTTCCCCTGATTTGCTATCATCGTATGCAAGGTAAGGGTGGAGTCTGGGGGCTTTGACAAAAGAAGAGCAAGAGGGACCTCAATACAGGGGAGTTGTAAGCTGAAGCAGCTGACCTTCCCACCCACACACGCCCCATCCTCCCCTCCAACCCTCACACCTCCTACCTCTCACTGACTTTGTAAATTTCTGAGCTCCTAATCTTCATCATATCCCACATTCTTGGGGGTTGAGAATTCGTGGTTGAAATTGGGATTTAAAATAGAATCTGGCTAGCAGCTCTTTCATCCATTCAATTAATTCATATTTATCAAATTTAGATTATTGTTGTCAGTAGTGCAATGCTATTTAAGGAGCTTTCACTGAATTCGAAAGTGACAGCTACTGAGGAACGTTTAATGAAGTGTGCTAAGGACTACAGTAGGAATAATCATAGATTACCACGGTAACAAATAAGGACTTCTTAATTTGATAAAGGGAAAGTCAAAAATATTGCCTGGAGGAGGTTATGGTAAGATCTAAGCAAAGATTTGAAAGACATTTAAGAGTTTATCGGGTAAATGTAATGGTGGACAGAGGTTTTTCCAGTATATGCAGAATCTCAGAGGCAAGAGAAATTATGACTGCAAGTATTCAGTGAGGCTAGAGCCCCTCTCATTTTTACGTAAAAAGCATGGTAAAGACAGAGAAAAGCTTTCGTTTCTGGATGTGAGTACCACTTCTTGAGATGGGTAGAAAATTATTGCCCAACCCACTCCATTTTTGCATATGGTAATAGAGAAATATTGTTAGAAAGCTTTAAAAGGAGTAGTTCTTAAGGTGGCAAGATTATCCCCAGGGAGTTTTAATCTCTGTAATTAAAATATTGACCAAATGAGTATTTCGAGATAACAGGAGTTCTGGTCTCAGTGTGTGAAGGTGATTGCAGGTTATTTGTCATTTGTTTCTTCATCCACTGACTCAGAGTCCCAGGGTCCCTGACAGTGGTTTCAAAAGGTCTCAGGCTAATCCCCAATGTTGAACTAAAACCTGATACTTTTACTAGGAATTATTCACAGAGATCATATCTCTAGTGGAAGATCTGTGAAACAGTCAATCAACCACCATGAATCTGCAATAAACCCAAGGACAAGACATATGTGGAGTGTATGGCATATAATGTGTTTAGATATTGATAGTTTTTTTTGTCATGCAAGGATACATCTTGGAAAGAAAAGAATTTAGAGTAATGAAAACTGTAGAAAAGGGATCAGCATTTTAAAGTCTCAAAGAACAAGCAAACGTGAAAAGGATTCACTGTATCAACCAGATACAATTTTTGAAGTTTTCTTCAAAATTTCTTTAAAAAAATACCTGGAGCAGACAGTGCTAGAGACAGAACAGAGTAAGTTATAAAGAGAGGTGGCATGGGCTCACACAGGAAGAGCCATATGGACATATGGACATATGGAAAGGGAGCCAAAATTGCAACGGTAGAACCAAAATATGCCTTGGAGGTGGCAGAGAAAAGAGATGACTAGAGAAAAACAAATACTATTAGATACAAATCCAGGAAAATCTCCTTAATGAAAAAAAAGGGCAAATATTAAAGTGATGAGGCCAACTATATCAGTTTTGCAAGACACACACTCACCTAAAACAGGAAATAAAGATCAACAGGGCTAAAAATAATAATGTCAGATGAAAATTGAAAGATGCACCATGTTTATTTACATACATTGGGCAGATATTGTGTCAAACAAATGTTGAATTATAAGATTAAAGAGCAAATTCTGAAGTTTTTAATTTAGGAAAAAGAAAACAAACAAAAAAGCTCCCATGATGTAAAAAGCAACAAACAGACTGGAATCATAATTCTTTTGTACAACTATGAATGCTAAAAAATAATAAATTATTTCAGAAGTTTGAGGAAAAGAGACAATGCTCTAACAATTTTAGGTCCAGAAATGATTTATTTCATGGTTTTAAAAATGTCGTAAAGAAATACTTCAGCACACAGGAAGCCAGAAACTATTCCACACACATATTATTTTGAAAATAAAAAATGTAATTTGAACAAAGATATCAGCTAATCAAGAAATAAATATAATTTAGATTCTCAGAAATTCTAGAGTTTCCTCTTAAAGGACCAATGGAAAGCAACCAGGTAATTAAAACTTAACTCTAGGGCTTCCCTGCTGGTGCAGTGGTTGAGAATCTGCCTGCCAATGCAGGGGACACGGGTTCGAGCCCTGGTCTGGGAAGATCCCACATGCTGCGGAGCAGCTGGGCCCGTGAGCCACAACTACTGAGCCCGCGCGTCTGGAGCCTGTGCTCTGCAACAAGAGAGGCCGCGACAGTGAGAGGCCCGCGCACCGCGATGAAGAGTGGCCCCCGCTTGCCGCAACTAGAAAAAGCCCTCGCACAGAAACGAAGACCCAACACAGCCATAAATAAATAAATAAATAAATAATTAAAATGGAGATTTCTTTAAAAAAAAAAAACTTAACTCTAATAATTATAAGTGGGAGTGTCCAAAATAAATCTCAAGGAGAAGATACATAATATTAAATAAGTTATTCACAGTAATTCATATACTGTTAACAAAGATAAGGTAGAGGAAAGATAAGATTGAAATATGCTAAATTTAATTTCTTTAGTAACATTAAGGGAAAATCAAAAATCTAAACAGTATAAAGCAAAGAATATTAGAAAATACAAGAAGTTATAGGAGACTATTACATATCTACTTGAGCCTTCGAAAAATCAAGTAAACAATGAAATAATAAAGTATTTTGGAATATCACAATAGATATATATACTTATATTCAAATCTATCTACCTATGTCTATCTATCTTCTATCTAGCTACTTTTAGCTATAACTCATCTTGTTTAGTAATTAACATCATGTCCTGTAGAAAGTATTTGTTAAATAAATAAATAAGTAAATATTTTATCTACTAGGAAATAACCATTTAAAAGACAATCCTATACTAAAGGAGAAATAAAAATCTCTGTAAATTCTGAAAGAAGAAAATTTATGAGCTATAATGGCTGATAGTAATTCATCAAAGTTATAATCACTATTTGTAAACAAAAAATTAAAAAATGCTATCTATGAAAGCTAATGAGATAAGACCAAAACTACCTTTACAGGGAAACTTAGAGCTTTATTATTTAAACGTAATGAGAAAATTAGAAAAAGAACCACAAAACCAGCTATGAGCTAATAAAAGTAACAAATATAAAAAATACTAATTAAAGAAATGGAAAACAGAAATAAGTAGAGCTAACATATGTAAGAGAAAATGCTTTGAAATAAATTGTAAAAATGAACTCTCTTCTTAATGCCATTACAAAGAAGGGAATAAACAATTTCAAAATAAGAAACAAACAAAAACCCATTGGTTTACATGTCATTTTTTCATATGAATGAATCTCTCTATTGGGTGTATAATTATAAATGGGATTTCTGAGTATGGGTATGAATAAAACAGGCAAATTATAATGACTGAAGTCAGTATAGTGATCACCTATGAAGAAGAGGGAGAGAGTAATGGTTAGCACGGGCATGAAGGGACCTGATAAGGTGTAGATAGTATTCTATTCTGTGACCTAGTGGGAACTTCATGCTTACGTTCACTTTTGATGGTTCTTTGAAGCATGCATTTAATATTTGTGCTTTTGTTCATATGTACATTATACTTTAAGTCAAAATTATAAGAAAAATAAAAGAAAGTATACCAGACATAGAATACAGAAAAAATTTTAAGAATATTATATTCATTGTTATGTTAGTGTATTTGAAATCTTAGTAGCACATATACTTAAGAAAATATAACAATAAAACTGACACTAAAAGTTGAATATCTTAACATATAAAACAATGAATAAAGTATCACAAATAATTTTATCCATAATCTTTTCAGAATAATAAACTATGCATTGTTAAATATTTTAGAGAATTATAAGAAATTGAATGCTGCCTAATTCATAATTCATAGCTACATAAGCCTGACACATATTGCAAAAATAAAGTCAATGTTCCAGAATGATTATAGAAGTAAACATCCTAATAAAATACTGCCAAATCAGTTTTACAGTACTCAGAAAGCACAATAAACTGAGGTGTAAAATTTTTATTCAATACAACTATCATTTTAATGTAAAGGCAAAATAGTATTTTCACACTAATAGGAATTTAGAAACTTTACCACCCACAGATCTCTGAGGGTTTACTAGAATATATTCTCAGGAAGAAGAAAAGGAATCCAGGAGAAAATAAGAAGATAGAAGATACAATAGTGAATAATAATTAGTGGAATATCTACTTTTTAAATTATCTATTTTTTAATGACAATCTAGAACTATAATTTCTGATTTGGGACAAGAAGAGAAGGAAATGAGAAAAGAAAAAACAGAAAAAAAATAAGAAAAGGACAGTAAAAGCATGCTGAAATTTTTAATTTTGGGAATGACGTAGATACTAACTCTAGGTATTGGAAGATAAAAGTTTAAACACTTATATATAACCCTGAAAAAAATGATACACCATATATGTTTCAAACCAATATGGAAAAATTGAAATCAGACAAAATCAATCAAGCCAGAGTGGGTGAGAATGAGGGGTGAGAGGAGGAGGGAAAAGAAACCAAAATAACTCAAAAATCTGAAAGAATAGTAATCGCAATAAATGTATGTAGATAAAACTCAGCAATTAAAATACAGAGACATAAACGGAAGTGAAAATACTCTTGTAAGAGCTATAACTAAAATAAAATGACACAATAAAATTGAAATAAAGGTATGAGAAAGCTGTATCAGTGAAATAAAAAATCAAAGGAACATTGGTACAGCAATATTAAAGTGACAAAACCAGAATTTAAAAAAAAATCAAAAGAAACTGGAGTATGCTAAAAACGTTCTCTAAAAGGTATCCAGGACCTAATCCTTGAACCCTGTGAATGTTATTTTATATGGTGAAATAGACTTTGCAATGTGATTAAGTTGATGATCTTGAGATGGGGAGATTATCCTAGATTAACCAGGTGAGCCATAAATGCCATCAGGAACGTCTTTGTAAGAGACATGTAGAGGGGATTTTAACACAGACAGAAAAGGAGGAGGCAAGGGGAAAATAGAAGCAGAGATTGGAGTGATTCAGCCACAAGCCAAGGACTGCTGGCAGCCACCAGAAGCTGCAAGGAGAGTATTGTCTTCTAGAGCCCCTGAAGGGAGTGTGGCCCTGCCAACACCTTGATTTGACCCAGTGATACTGATTTTGGACTTCTGAGCTCCAGAACTGTGAGAGAATAAATTGTTGTCTTAAGCCACCAAATGTGTGCTAATTTGTTACAGTAGCTACAGGATAACAATACAGAGACCAATGAAAATCTTTTTTCTCATAAAAGGAAAAATGTAGCCCCAAACTACATCAATACAGGAATTAAAATAAATCAAACAATATAGCCTCAAAGATATATAAAGTAAAAATTAACAAAAATACAGGAGAAAATTGAAAAAGTCATAATCAAAATGATAAATGTTAGTACTTCTCTTTCAGAAAGTCAAGTAAACTTAAATGAGATATACTTTAAAAATTCAATTATCATGCTGAAAAAGCCTGTTCTAATAGATCTATGTAGACTCTTATATCCAGAAAAAAATCATCCTTTTCAACTACACATGGAGTCATTTACAAAAATTGTCATGTGATTGGACACAAAGGAAGTCTCAGTCAGACTTATGTAGATCACACTTCTGGTCATAATACAATTCATTCAGAAACCAACTTCAAAAAGGTAGTTGAAATATAACCTTATATATTTTAAAACTAAAAAACACCATTCTAAAGAATTTATACAATTAAGAATAAAACTTGCAGAAATTATAGAATTTTTCAGACTGAATGACAGGAAAAGCATATAACTCAAAACTTATGGGAGACAAGCAAAAAAGCACTTATATGAGAATTTGTGTCCTCAATGCATTTAATTAAAAAAAACAAAGAAAGACAAAATTATTATGCTAGCATCTATACCAAGAAACTGTAAAAAGAGCACAAATTAATAAATTCAAATAAGTTGAAATAATATTAAAGTAGAATAATAATTAAAGAGGAAACATAAAACATATACTAAAACTTATCAAGAACACAAAAAATAAATCTTTGAAAGAACTTAAAACAGACAAATTGGGAACACTGATCAAGGAAAACATAGTTTAAATAAATATATTAAGATGAAAATAAAATTAGCTATAATTACAATTGAGAGTGAAAATATATATAATACTATGGAGAACTTAATGCCATTGTATTTGAAAGCAAAAATGAAATGACAATTTTCTAGAAAAATAAAATGTCTCAAAATGATAAAAGAAGAAAAACTGAATATCCAAGTATATATTTAAGGAATGAAAATGACTATTGAAAAATATCCTACCCACAAACCCTTAAAAGTGACCCAGATGATTTTACAGAGGAATTGTACAATGTTTTCAAGCCACAGACAATCCCTAATTCAGACTATTTGAGAATATAGACTAAATAAATAAATCTATATGCCTCATTTTATAAGATCAGTGGAAATTCTAGAGGTGATTTCAAACAATAAAATGTGACCTAATAGAAATTATACCAGGAAAGTTAAAATGGTTCAACTTACAACCACAGTAATGGTTAAAAAGACAGCAAACCAACAGTAATAGTTGCAGTAGATGCAGAAAATGAATAAAAAGCATAAAATGCAATACCTGTTCATAAAAGTATTTTCCCAGTAAAGTGAAACAGAGAGAGACCTTACATCATCTGAATAAAATGTATTCAGTAAACATCAGTAGGTATCATTTTTCTTAATGACAGAATTTGAGAAATATCTATATTAAAGGCAAGCACAATACGAATCCCTCCTATCATTGATCATTCTACTGGAGATCCCAGCCAGTGAAACTAAAAAAGAAAAAAAGAAATAAAAGTATAATGAACGGAAAGGAAAAGGAAAAATTGTTATTTTTGACAGATATGTCTACATAGGGAACCCCCCCACACAAATCAATGATAAGTATAGAATCTGTATGAGTTCATTGAGATGCTAGATATAAGCTCAACCTACAAAAATCAACGGCATTAATAAAAGTGTAATAAATGGAAGTGGTTTTATTACCTCACTGGTTTTTTGGATACTAATGGGATTACCAAACAGTGCCAACACAGAACACTCCTTAATTGTTTTTGTTGTTGTTATTTTTGGGGATTTGGAAAATGGTCAAAAATTCACTCTTAAAGGACAGAACTGAGGAAATTTAAATGAACTTATTTTTTAAGTGATTGATTTATGAAATTCTACTTCATTCTTAAGAATTATTTTTGGAAAGATAACAATAAGTGCCACTAAAATTTCATCGCATTTTCCTTCCTTTCTAGAACTCCATAATTGTTTGTGACTATAATGTTCATTTCACGCAGCTGGAGAAAAGTTTACATTGTGGTCAGCTGAATACCGTGACTGCCTTCAGAGCAGTAAATAGCAGTTCATTTTTGGATGCCTCTTTGATCTATTTTAGAGGCTGAACTAATGACATACAGATCTGGCCTTTCTGCCTTAGCAGTGGTCCTTCAAATATCTCTGATTTTCTGTGATTAAAATCATCAAAGACTATTGTCTGCAATATTTTAAAGTGCAGAAATATCAACTCATGGAAAATCAAGTGCATTTAATGTGGTGTGTTCTTAAAATGCCCTAGTAATGACTTTCAAAGATACTTTCCTGATGTATAACTTTTGTTATCAGTAAACAATGACTACACAGTGAAAATACCAAGATGATTACATGCTGTCCAAATAAGCAGATGTTGTTCTATAATTATCGAGGGCTCTTTTCACGGTCATATTAATTTATGAGATAAAATGTAAGATTAGTCTTAGTAGTTTTCACTTATAAGTACATGGTCTTTGTAAAATCTTTATGACTCAAGTTGTAAAACATAGATTTTATGCAAGAGGGGCAAAATATCTAAATGAAACTTACTGGCACATCATTTATAATTTAACAATTATAATTATGAACTATTTTCTAACAACAACACTAAATAATAAAACTCTTTTAAATACATAGTTTAATTTTATTGTTAGTAACTCAATCTGAAAAGATAGTATGGGGAAAGCAAGAGCCTTGTCTCTTTATAATTGCTGTTCCCCATCTCACACTCAGTCTCCTAGGGTTCCAGGGAAACTCTGCAAAATTCCAGAACCCTAAGTGGGAAGCCATTGATCTTAATGACTAATGATTATAAGTTTAATCTCTCTCTCTCTCTCTCTCTCTCTGGGTGTGTGTGTGTGTTTCTAGGTAGATAGAGAGAGATAATAGACAGAGGTATGTTTCACAGAATTTTTGAAAAATCCTCTCTATTGTACTATATTCCATACCTACACACACACACAGACACACACACATACACATTATTTCAGATTTGACTCTGGTGTATGATTTTTCTATTACTATAACATATTACCACAAACTTAGAAACTTATAACCACAGACACATTTACCACCTCAGGAGTCTAGGCATGGTTTAGAAGAGTCTACTGCAAGGCTTCAATCAAAGTGCTGGCCAGGGCTGAGTTCTCATCTCGCAGCTTGACTGGGGAAAGGGTTTGCTTCCAGTCTCACTCAGGCTGATGTAAGAGGAATTTATTCCCTTGTGACTATAAGTCTGAGGGGCCTCGCCTCTTGCTGGCTGGAAGCTTGAAACTTCCCTTAGCGACTAGTGTCAAGCACTGGCTTCTTGACACATGAGCCTCCTAACACTGGCCACTAACTTCTTCAAATCCAGCAAGAGAAACAGTCTCAAGAACCAATCTGCTAGCAAGATGGAGTCTTATAAGGCAATCATAGGAGGGACATCCTATCACCTTTGCTGTATTTCATTTTTACATGTCACAGGTCCTGCCTACATTTAAGGGGGTGGGGGATTACACAAAGGAATGGACACCAGGAGGTGGGATCATGAGGTCCTCCTTAGAGTCTGTCCACCAAATTGTTTGAAATAAGAAAATGAAATACTTGTTTCCATTTGAACCTGGCTGTCTAGGTATTAGTCAGCAAACAACTCCAGTACTTCACGTCCAAACTGAGTAAAGCATGTAACGTCATTCTCAAAGAGATGGGTACATATATTTTTTATCACAGAATGAATTGGCAAGTCATACATCAATGAATGAGAATGTATAACCCTATTACACAGAAAAAAAAAATCATTGGATTAAACAAGCCAATGTACTATGGTTCATATATATACCTAGTACATAAGGAAGTTTGAAGCACTTTCTTTGTAAGTAAATAATTGATATGGAACTCATTTTCTAAATATAAATTATACATAGCATCTTTATTTTTTTATTTTGTATTTACGTTTTTAAATACTTTATCCTAATAGCTATCTTAGAGTTTACTAAAATACTTTGAGTTGCATCCTGAACAGTATTTTTTTATGCAAATTATTTCATAATTTATCTATAGCCTACTTTTTAACATTTATTTTTGAGATATAATTGACATGTGCATTTTGTAAGTTTGATGTGTACAAAGTGTTGATTTGCTATATTTACATAGTGCACTAAAATTACCACTGTAATGGTAACTCACACCTCTGTTATGTAATTATCTTTTTTGTGGTGGGAACAATTAAGATCTAGTCTCTTAGCAACTTTGAAGTTTATAGTACAAACTTGTCTGTACAATATAGACTCGTCTATAATCACTATGCTGTGCATTAGATCTCTAGGACTTATTTATCTAATGGTTGCAAGTTTGTATCCTTAAATAGCATTTCCCCAATTTCCCCACCTCCTAGCCCCTGGTAGCCATCATTCTACTCTCTGTTTTTGCAAGTTAGGCTTTTTTAGGTTCCACATATAAGTGATACCATAAAGTATTTGTCTTTCACTGACTTATCTCACTAAGCATAATGCCTTCAAGGTCCACCCATGTTGTCAAAAATGGCAGGATTCCCTTCTTTCTCATGGCTGGATAATATTTTATTATATATGTACATCATGTCTTCTTCATCCATTCATCTGTTGATGGGCACAGGTTGTTTTCCTATCTTGGCTCTTGAGAATAATGCTGCAATAAACATGGGACTGCTTATATCTCTTCAATATCCTGTTTTCATTTCCTTTGGATATATATCCAGAAGTGGAATTGCTGGATAACAATTCTTAAGAAGTTTAGCCTTCTTAACATTGTATTCCTTCACCCACATTTCTTGATATACAAGTATACAATCCTGAAAGTACTATATTTATACTTGCCTTGAACTTTGTTTAACTATAATATCTTAGGATATTTCAAAATGACACATATATATGAATAATTTACTTACTATGTTATCAATCATGTATACAACAAACTATCTATATAATAGAATTTTCCGGACTATGGAATGACTACTAACTACAACAATACTTTGGGTTTCCTGTTTCATGTGCATGTTTTCAACCACTTCCCTGATACATAAAGAAACTTTCTCTCTGATAACCTCTTGGCAACCATTCAGTGAATAGCCATAGAGTCTTACTGGTGAGGTTTAGTCTATAAGCCTAAAATAAGGTAATGTCTAGGTTTTAAGAAGTAACCTAAAATAGAAACAAATTTTTTTACTTTAAAAGTAGCCATAATTTTTATTATTCTAAAAGAAATATAAATGCAAAATAGATAAATAATAGGCTTTATATTAAAGATGAGACATAAAATTTTTTAAAAATATGTTTACAAATAAATAGTCTTAGCCTAATCCTTTATTAATTCCGAAAATGCTTAGACTGCATCTTTCAAAAATCATCCTTTAACTTCACCTTAGCAGCAAACATCTTTTGGAATTGTTACTGACTCTAGGATTTCAGGTCAAATAGGTTTCTACATTTTCCATGAGAGATAACATGTTTAACATGCTTTGACTCTGAGAGCTAATGAAAGGGATGGTACTAGGTGACTTTCCAGAGTTATCAGTTACAATATCAGTGGACTATTCTTTGGACCCCTTGCCTTCCCGTGCTATGTTCCTAACTGGCTTAGAAAGAAACAAAAAACAAAAGGTGTGTCTGTGTCAGCTGAAGAAACAAGAGGAGTGCTATCTCTATGGGTTCAATTTAATCATCTTATCTTACATATCTTATAAACATAGATGATTTCTTAATTGATTTACTGTTTAAAAAACACACTTGTTTTTGTTGTATGACCAAAAAACAAATTATATACAAGAATATACAAAAAATATAAATACAAAAAATATACATATTATATACAAATTATACAATACATAATATTGTATAAATATACAAAATATACGATTATCGCATAATTTTTTTAAACAGAGAAAAGTTAACCCACACCCCACCTCCAGTTATAACTAATCTGTTTTGCTGTGTAGCCATAATAAAGAGTCTTTATTATTGTCTGCTGACATTATTTATCCTTTTTCTGGTAATGGTGCATTTATTTTCTTGAGAGAAATTAACCCAATATGAGTGTGCTGGTTTTCCTGTTTTTCTTGTCAACACAAGATATTTTACATATTAAAATCTTTCAAAAAGTATTTAGTATTGTTTTTATTTGCATTTCTACCTTTGCAAGTAAGGATGAACACACTCTTCTGTTTGTTATTTCCTTTTGTGGCAATATCATTTAATGTAATTTGACTGATTTTCTGTCTGATATTGAATTAAAAATTGATTTATTAGAACTTTAAAAAATATGTTGACCTTCAGCTTAATATATAAATAAATATTCAGCTATTGTTTCTTGAGAAACATTTTCTCCATTCTTTCTCTTTTCTCCTTCTGAATTTCCCATGACACATATATCTGACTATCTGATATTATCCAAGCAGGTCCCTGAGTTATTCTTTTTTTTTTTCTTCTTTTTTTCACTCTGGGTAATGTCTATTTTTCTATCTTAAGTTCACTTACCCTTTTCTTTGTCATATCCATTTCGTTAAGTTAATCCAGTAAATTTTTTCAGAATTTTATTTCTTATTACTAATATTTTCATTTGGTTCTTTATTGTTGTTTCTATTTCTCTGCTGAGATCTCTTATACTGAGATTTGCATGCATGGAAGACATGTTTTATTTTACATCTTTGAGGATACTTTTTCTTTCATCGAATGAAAGAGTCTTTAAATTCTATAGTACTTTACAATTTTCAAAAGTTTCACACACGATTTCATATAATCCTATAATAACCCTTTTTTGCCCCTCCCCCCTTACCCTTACCCTTGTATTGCCCCTCTCCCCTTCCCCTTTGTTCTCCATATGAGTCTGCTTCTTTTTTGTTGCATTCACTAGTTTGTTGTATTTTTTAGATTCCACATATAAGTGGAATTTGTCTTTCTCTCTCTGATTTATTTCACTTAGCATAATGGCCTCCAAGTTCATCTATGTTGCTGCTAATGGCAAAATTTCATTTTTTTTTATGGCTAAGAAATATTCCATTTTATATATATGTGTGAGTGTGTGTGTGTGTGTGTGTGTGTGTGTGTATATCACATCTTCTTTATTCATTCATCTGTTGATGGACACTTAGGTTGCTTCCATACCTTGGCAATTGTAAATAATGCTGCTGTGAACACTGGGGTGTATCTTTTCAACTTACTGTTTTCATTTCTTTTGGATACATACCCAGGAGTGGAATTGCTGAGTCATGTGGTAGTTCTATTTTTAGTTTTTTGAGAAACATCCATACTGGGTTTTAGTAGCTGCTTTTAAGTTTTTGTTGCAACATCTGGTTTATCTTGGGTTGGACTCAAATGATTTTCTTATCTCTTTGGAATGTATTCTATTTTCTTAGTTCTTCACATGTTGGGTAATTTTTTTTTTTAATATCTTTATTGGAGTATAATTACTTTACAATGTTGTATTAGTTTCTGCTGTACAACAAAGTGAATCAGCTGTATGTATACATATATCCCGGTATCCCCTCCCTCTTGAGCCTCACTCCCACCCTCCCTATCCCACCCCTCTAGGTGGCCACAAAGCACCGAGCTGATCTCCCTGTGCTATGCGGCTGCTTCCCACTAGCTACCTATTTTACATTTGGTAGTGTACGTATGTCAGTGCTACTCTCTCACTTTGTGGTCATTTTGAATTGTATCATACACATTAATGCTAATTAAGAGAATACTGGATTCTGTTATTTTTCTGTGATAAGTAGTTTTTTTTTCTTTTGTCTTTGCAAATAGTTTTTTGTTTTTTTATTGGAGTATTGTTGATTTACAATGTTGTGTTAATTTCTGCTGTACAGTGAAGTGATTAAGTTATACATACACATGCATTCTTTTTGTATTCTTTTCCATTATGGTTTATCACAGGATATTGAATAGAGTTCCCTGTGCTCTACAGTAGGACCTTGTTATTTATCCATTCCATATATAATAGTAGCAAGTAGCTTTTACGGCTGAGATTAAACTGCTTTAGCATTCCTTCCTCCGACTCTTTTCCTATCAGGATTCCCCACGCTCTTCAGCATTCATGTTTCTTGGCCTCTCTTTTCTTGTTTACCAGACCAGGAAGAATAGAATATTCACATGTATGCTCTTGCCTTTGCTGTGTGTTCTCTGTTCTTAGCCTCAAGGAAAAATTGCAAATAGAGAAACTAAGCTCCTCATCAGTGCACCTCCAAGCAAGTTTCCACTCCACCAAAATCTGCCTGCTTATGTTAAGTATTCAGGATAGCAACCTTCAGAACAGCAACACGGATCAGAGTTCAAAAATTTTTTTCTTTGTTTAAACTGCTGTGATTCTGTTCTATGCGTGCATAGTTCAGATATGAGTCAGCAATGTGAGTAAGACAGAGTTTGGGGATTCTGGCTCCAGCTTTTTCCCTTCTGGTATTTCCCCCACACTCTTCAGTGTTCATAGTAACCAGGTTTCATTGTTCTGGTTCCCCAGCCAGAAGGATTTTGGGATTTCCCATGTGCATTCCCTGCCACTGCTGTTTGCCCAAAGGACTAACATAGCTCCTCAAAGATGGTAATTATTTGTACAACCTGCTGCCTTCCTCCTCCTGGTAAGCACGGGTTTTCTGCCAGAATATATCTGCTCTCTTCACTGTCTGTTAGTCCAGGTTTTATAGTTATTGTCTGCAAGGGGGTTGGGGGAGGTTCATCCAGTAGGGTCTAAGTCCCACATGCCCGGATGTGAAAAAATTCTAGTGGATTTCAATGGATTCTACTTACTATTTTTCTGAATTCTGTTTTTTGGTTTTTTTGCTGTTATTTCTTTGATAATTTTTCTTCTCCATTTTAAAATTCTCTATTTTTGGACTTATTATGCAGATACTGGCCTTTCCCATGGCTTACCTTTTCTCTCAAAATGTCTTTAATTAGTCTTTTGCATTACATTCTGGGGATTTTCTCAATTTTATTTTGCAATCTTTGAATTCAATTTTAAAAATTTTGACCCTTATTATTTTATTTTCAGAAAAATCTTGTCTTTTATTGTTTCTTTTTGATAGCATCCTACTTTTATTTATGAATGAAACATCCTCTTGACTCTCCCTGATCATACTAATTAGTGTATTTAAAACTTTATTTTTCTGACTTGTTTAATTTTTGTCAGTTTTTCTATTTATTTTGGTCCTTCTCTTTCTTGCTACAGGACAAGTTCCTTGATTTTCCATTCATGTTTTAACTTGAGGCAGTAAGAGAACTGATTTGGGATCTCTGTAAACATGGGGAGCGTTTGGCCAGTGGCTGGCTTTTACTTAGTGAGCAGATGGGGAACGGGTGGTAAATATGTCCACCACCGACACTAACTATGACAGTTCTGTTTAGTTTGTTCAACAGCTTCAGAGAAGAGTCTTCTAATTTCTTGTCTGAGAGTAAATTTCATTCTTGTGTTCTGTACACCAGGGTAGGTGAATGGGTGAGGGCTGTTGTAGGATAGGGAGGGTCAGTTTTTCTTACATAGACCTTTAATTACCTTCTTGTTTCCATCCTTATTTCTCACGCTTGCTCACTGGTTCTTTCTACTGGTTTCAAGACTGGAGATTCCCAGTATTCTTGCCATGTTATACCTTCTGACGCAGACTTCTTTATGTTGTGACTTCTATTTCATTCATACTGTACTCATCTCCTAGAAATTTGATGGGATTTCCTTTATGTTTGCAGCCACCGTTCTGATTGATTTTTCTATTTATTTATACAGTTTTTATTCCCTAAACTATTATTTTCAAAGTTATTTTTTTCGTTCTTCCTACTGCCTTTCTTTTTCCTCCCTCCCTCTCTCTTCAGTCTCTTTTCTGTCTCTGATTTCTCTCTTTCTTTCTCTCTCTCTCCCCCCTTCCTTCCTTTCTCCCTTCTTCCTTCCTTATTTTTTTGTGACAACAAGGAGAGGCAAACTCCATTCTCAACTGGCTATTTTGAACCTTACTATTTGGGGACGTTAAGTAATATATTTATTCCTTCAACTTTTTCTTCTATCTATAAACTGCTGAATATAGCTTCAATTAAATATAATAATTCACATTAAAAAGGTTGTAAATCTGCTTTAATTAAAAACGTGTGTTTATTATAAATATTTAAATACTCAATTTTAATAGTATTTATTATACTTATAAAACTTGTTTATGATTATTTTAGAAAATACAAAAAATCGACAATGCCATATAATCAGTAAGAGTCTTATCGTTTAAAGATGAATAGTGTGCACATAAATGAAGTGTTATAACAGTGCACAAGTGCTTTAGAAACTTTAACATAGAAATAAATACATAAGACTTTGTAAATTTAATCAATGTGCAATATAATTACAGGATCTAACATGATAGGTTTATTTACAGATTCAGCAGAATAAATATTGCCCTGCAAAGAGGTATATCAGAGAGCAAAATGAGAGGGAGCCCACTGGAATTTGTGGGACCATTTCTCTACTAATTATCTCTCTGGAGGGTTTTCCTCATCCTTTTTCCTTCTAGAAGATATCTTTCTTTTTTCACAAGCACGTAATGTTTACATACCTGCAAACAGATAGGACTCAAGCCTTTAAGAAAATTTGAGGATGTTGTTAGCATTCTTCTCATGTAAAGGGGAAAATCTAATTTTGAAAGTGCACACAGAGAAAACTTTTGGATTTGTAAGTTATTACAAAAGTCTGTAATTTTTGCTGAAGGAAAATCTTTAATCACAGATATTTAATCACAGTGCATGTCTAATCAATTGGCAAAGTAACTAAAAGTACTGTATCTCAATTTTGTTAAGTTCATGATTTTATTAATCTTGGGGTTGTTACTAGAATAAGGTAATGACTAAAATTACCACTCTGTAAAGTAGGCACTACATTGTTATTTTAATAGGAATTTGCTGAGGTCAGAGCTGGGTCTAAAGGTAGGAGCTACAACTCTATAGGATCAATGAGATGCAATTAAAAACTTCATTTCTTACCTTGCTATTTAATTTTTCATATGTGTATACCTTATCTCTTTAATCGGACCAAAGATGTCCTAATTGATAAATTCTCACCTAGATTAGAAATATTTGTGTTATCCATTAACGTCCTCCTAGCTTGCACCCTTAGATTTAATCAGCATAGTTGCCAAACTGCCCATTTCCACGGTAGCTCTTCTTATTCAAGTCTCCTAACTCTTTTCTCTAACTTCTTTTTTGTTTTTTTGTTTTTTGTTTTTTTGCGCAATTCATCCTTCTCCTTTCCTGAGAATATGGACTTGATCATGTTGAGTATGCCTACCCTTCTCCCAAAGCTACATGGTTTCATCGCCTCCATCAAAAGTTCTAAAGTTCTTACCATAACAATCAATTCTGCTTATCTTCAGGTTTTAGGTTATCTTCTCATACGTACTCATTTTTTCCTTCTCTGCTTCACCCACACCAAGCAAAACATCATTGCCTAGGCGAATATTGTGAAATAAACCTTTGGGATTTTCTCACAATGTTTCCTCTATCTGGAATGATCTTCCTTGTCTAGGTTAAATCCCACCAACACTTCTAGGCTCAATTAAAATTCGAACTTCATCAATCTTCCCTACAGTTGTAATTAGTCCATATCTTGATTGTATTAACATACATATTATATACTACAATATATAGGTAGCAACGCACACCTCTGTTTGCCAGCAGTAGATTGTCAGATCGTTTGGATAAGAGATCAGTTGTTAAATATTTGTATTTCTTACAAATTCTGCCACATTATCTTGCTAATGCATCAATTATATTGGCTACTGCTGTTTAAAACTATGAACATCTTGGCCTTGGACTTCTTAATTTGAGACTATGAGTTAAATAAGTATGAGAAGTAGAAATAATTGATAGAGTTTGCTTTTTTTTGTGACATTAGATCTAAACTTTAAGAGAATATGTGGTGCTGTGAGCATTACAACACAGTGACAGAGCTATGTCTCTCATCAATTAGACCATCTGCTACTATATCACATAGAAGGCAAGTGCAATTAACTGGGGAGATATTTATGTGAAAGGTTATATATTTTATATTTCATTTATTCACTTTTTTATTAATGCATCGTTTGCATATATATTAAAATTCAACATACTAAGTGTACATTTTGATGAATTTTGGTAATTTGTACAACTTAACTGCCACCACGATTAGGAATAGAACAGTTCCCTCCCCCTACAGTTTCCCTCTGTCCCTTTGCACTCGATCCCCATTTTCCATTCTTGATCCCAGGTGAGGACTTACCTTCTTTCTCACTGCATAGTTTTGCCTTTTCTAGAATTTCATATCAATGTATTGATAATCATATAGTATGTGATCTTTTATGTTTGACTTCTTTCACATAGCATCATGTTTGTGAAATTCAATCATGTTTTACATATGTTAATATCATATTACTTTTTATTTTGGAATAGTGTTTCATGTTATGAATATACCCCCAGTTTTTTAATATATTTACCAGTTGATGGTCATTTGGGCTGTTTCCAAATTCTAGCTGTTACAAATAATGATGCTTTGACAATTCACATACATGTTTTTGTGCAGACATATGCTTTCCTTTCTCTTGGTTAAGTGCCCAGAAGAAGAATTTCTGAGTCATATGGAAAATTCATACTTAACTTACCTGATTGACTTGTGTAAGACTTCCAGTACTATGTTGAATAAGAGTGGTAAAAGTGGGCACCCTTTTCTTGTGACTGATTTTAGAGGAAAAGCTTTCAAGGTATCACCGTTGAGTTTGATGTTAGCTGTGGGTTTGTCATATATGGACTCTATGATGTTGAAATAAGTTCTCTCTCTACCTAGTTTGCTGAGTTTTTATCATGAATGGATGTTGAATTTTGTCAAATGTTTTTTCTGCATCTGTTGAGATGATCATGTGGTTTTTAGCTTTCCTTCTATCAGTGCAATGTATCACATTTTTATTGTTTCCGATCTTAAGAGTAAAGCATTCAGGGCTTCCCTGGTGGCGCAGTGGTTGAGAATCTGCCTGCCAATGCAGGGGACACGGGTTCGAGCCCTGGTCTGGGAAGATCCCACATGCCGCGGAGCAGCTGGGCCCGTGAGCCACAATTACTGAGCCTGCGCGTCTGGAGCCTATGCTCCACAACAAGAGAGGCCGCGATAATGAGAGGCCCGCGCACCACGATGAAGGGTGGCCCCCACTTGCCGCAACTAGAAAAAGCCCTCGCACAGAAATGAAGACCCATCACAGCCATAAATAAATAAAGAATACTGGTCAAAAAAAAAAAAAAAAAACTCATTAAAAAAAAAAAAAAAAAAAAAGAGTAAAGCATTCAGTCTTTCACCATTCAGTATGATGTTAGCTGTGAGTCTGTATAGATGCCCTTCATCTGGTTAAAGATGGGTCTATCCACTTCCAGTTTCTTGCATGTTTTTATCATGAAAAGCTTTTGGTCTCTGTCAAATTATTTTTCTGAACCAGTTTTGATCACCATGTGGATTTGCCTTTTATTCTATTACTGTGGTGTATTACATTAATTATTAGTGTTAATCCAACTTTGCATTCCTGGGATAAATCTTACTTGGTCAAGGTGTATTGTCGTTTTTATATGTTGCTGGATTTCATTTGTTAATATCTTGTTGATATTTTTGCATCTATGGTCATGGAAGAAACTGATTTGTTTTCCTTTTGGGGGACATCTTTTTCTGTTTTTGCTATTAGGATGTTACTGGCTACATAGATTGTGTTAGGAAGTGTTCCCTCTGCTTGTGTTTTCTCAGAGATTATAGAGAATTGCTGTCATTTCTTCCTTAAATGTTTGGTAGAATTTTCCACTGAAACCATCAGGGCCTGGTGCTTTCTTTTTAGAGAGTTATTAATTACTGATTCAATTTCTTTAATGTGTATGCTCCTATTTAGATAATCTATTTCACTTTGTTTGTGACTTGGTAGTTTTTGTCTTTCAAGGTACTGGTCCATCTCATCTAAGTTATCAAATATTGAGATGAGTTGCTCATATTATTCCTTTATTATTCTTTTATGTCTCTGGGATCAGCAGTGTTGGCCCTTATTTCACTTCTCATATTGGTAATTTGTGTCTTTTTTTCTCTTTTTCTTGGTTTGCCTGGCTAGAGATTTAGCCAATTGATCAATCCTTTCAAAGAACCAGCTTTTATTGTTATTGCTATTCTCTATTGTTTTTTGTTTTCAATTTAATTGCTCTTCTTCCTCTTATTCTCTAAGGGAGAAGCTTAGGTTATTGATTTCAGGTCTTTTCTCTTTCTAACGAATACATGCAATACTATAAATTTCCCTCTATGAACTGCTATTTTTGCATCCCATACATTATAAGATGTATTTTTATTTTTATTTACTTCAAAATATTTTAAAATTTCTCCTGCGATTTCTTCTTTGACCCGTGTGTTATTTACAACGGTGTTGTCCAATCTCCAAATATTTAGGGATTTTCCAATTATCATTCTGTTGCCGATTTTTACTTTAATTCCTTTGTGGTCTGAAAATATACTCTTCATGATTTCTATTTGTTGAATTTTGCTAAAGTGTGTTTTATCACTCAGGATGCTTAATTTGGCGAATGTTCCATGCAAACTTGAGAGGAATATGTATTCTGCTGTTACAGCGTTCATTCTATAAATGTCATTTAGGTTACATTGATTGGTAGTGCTATTCAGGTCAACCATCCTTACTGATTTTCTGCCTGCTTAATTTCTCAGTTGCTAAAAGGGGGGTCTCCAAATATAATAGTTCATGTTTCTATTTCTTCTTTCTGTCCCATCAGCCTTTCCCTCACATATTTTGATGTTCTGCTGTTAGGTGCATACACATTAAAGATAATTGAATTATTTTGGGGGGAACTGACATCTTTATCATTATGGATCTATTTATCCCTCATAATTTTTCTTGCTCTGGAATTTGTTTTGTATGAAATAAATATTCCTCTTTAGTTTTTTTTTTTTTCAGTTAGTGTTAGCATAGTATATCTCTCTCATTTCCTTTTCTTTGAATCTGTCACTTTATTTGAAATGTGGTGGGTTTTTTTGTTTGCTGTTTTGGTGTACAGCATATAGTTCAGTTCTTATTTTTCTTCTATTCATTGTGACTATCTCTGTCTTTAAATTGATATATTTAGATCATTCACATGTAAAGTTGATATAGTTAAATCAATATCTACCATGTTTGTAACTCTTTTATATTTGTTGCTTTTGTTTTATTTCTTCCTTCCTTTTTACTATACTTTCTGTGGTTTTAATTGATCATTTTATATGATTGTTTTATCTTCTCTCAGCATATCATTATACGTCTTAAAAAATTTCTTTCAGTGGCCGCCTTATAGTCTGTAAAATCTAATTGTAACTTCAAAAAACACTCTACTTCTTCAGCTGTAGTAAAGATACCTTGTAACACAGTGTTCCTATTCATCCCTCTTTCCCTGTATGATATTTGTGTCATTCGTTTTACATCCGTCCTTTACATCCACCGGGAGCTCAGCTGAGCTGGGAGAAAGCTGAGCTGCCAGATGTTGGAGTAGCCAATTAAAGCAACAAGCTCAAGATAAACGAGTTAAGCCTTTAATAACTTACTTGAGATGGTATAAGCAAGAGGCTAAAATTGGAGATAGCTCCGACATCCCCTGTTCCATTTTTCTCCATGGAACTGCAAACAGTGGACGGTCAGGTGGGTTAGCACAGATGTGGCTTCATCTCCTGTCAAGGGACTGTGATAAAAATACAGCCATTCTGCGTTACTGCCTAAGCATTTTACAGTGTGACAGCCCTGCTCACACCCAGAGCCTGGACATTTAGATAAGGACCTGCGCTTAGGATTCCTGCCACAAAGTCTTGCTTTGCTTTTCCTGGGTCACCTTTCAAAAATAACCGCTTAGAGTTATAGAACCATCTATGGAAGGTTAGTGACCTCTGCCCCAACCACCTTATAAGTAACAGATGGCTGCTACCCTGTGCTGTGTCTCTTGCTTGCCTGTGACCTGGGATAGAGGACTGCCCTTCCCCTGGCTCACTGTACACCTACGCCCCTTTTCTGGGATGTCCAAGTGATAAATCTTGTGACTTTACTTCCTTTGTGTGAGTGTATAAAAACTGCACCTTCAATCAAAACTGCTCTGAGGTTTACTCTTCCCCAGAGTGGAAGCTCAGATGCTGAGGGACCAACCTGCTGACCCCATTGGGGGGGGGTGTACCTCCTTAGTCTGCAGGGCATAATCTGCATATTCTTAATGTAACACATGAGCTATGCCCCCCCCCCCCAAAAAGAGAGCCTTGAACAAAGGTCTCTGGCAGTATGGATCCTGGCGTCAGGGGCAAGGGTAGGAGTGGAAAAGTATTGGGTCAGAGGAGTGAAAAGTAGTGAAAGCTTTCCCCTTCCTTCCCTTCCCATAAGGAGGCCTTCATAGAGGTGCCTGTAGAAGATCTTTGCCCAAGGCCTCTGAGAGAAAGACCTAGGAACGAAAGCACCAGGGCTAGGAAAGCAAATATGCAAAAGCATGACGGGGAGAGGGGGCCTGAGTCCTTGGCTGCAACTCCCTTAAGAGTCTGTGGCACACTGGCTCTGCACCAAGTCTGGTGTGGGGTGGGGAGGGCAACTTTCCCCTGCCTGGGCTGCCAGGAGAGCCTCTGTGATTTACTATGGTCAGGGCTGAAACAGGTTTTCAACCTCACCTGATATCCATTTGCTATGATCACTCAATATATTGTAGTGTTATTACTTGAACAGTTATCTTTTATATCAAGAATAAAAAATATTTTATTCTAGCTTCATTTATTCATTCTCCAACGCTTCCTTTCTTTATGGAGCTCTTAGTTTTTGACCTATATCATTTTCCTTCTCCCTGAATCACTAATTTTCACATTTCTTGCAGGACAGTTCTCCTGCTGCTGAATTCCTCCAGGTTTTATTTATCTGAGAAAGACTTTATTTCTCCTTCATTTTGAAGGATAATTTTGCTGGATATAGAAATCTAGATTTATGTGGGTTTTTTTTTCCTTTTAACATCTTAAATATTTCACTCCACTCTCTTCTTGCTCGCATGGCTTCTGAGAAGAAGTGTGTTGTAGTTTTTCTTTGTTGCTGCTGCTGTTGGTGTTAACTTGTTCCTCTATAGGTAAGGTGTTTCATCCCCAACCCTAGGCTTCTTTCACAATTTTCTCTTTGTCTTTTGTTCTTTATAATTTGAATATGATATGTCTAGATGTGGTTTTTGGTATTTAGTCTGTTGGTTGCTCGCCGACCTTCCTGGATCTGTGCTTTGGTGTCTGTCAGTAATTTTGGACAATTCTTGGCCATTATGACTTCAAATATTTCTTCTGGTCTCCTATCTTTCCTCTCTTTCTAGAATTCAAATTATACATATATTACATCTTTTGAAACTTTCCCATATTTTTTTCTGTTATATTCTGTTTTTCTCTTTTTCCATTTTATTTCTTCTTTGCACTTCAGTTTGTGAAGTTTCTACTGACCTATGTTCAAGCTCACTGGTTCTTTCCTCAGCCATGTCCAGTCTGCAGGGGAGCTCACTGAAGGCCTTCTTCTTCCTTCGTAGTGGTTTTGGTTTCCAGCACTGCCTTTTGATTCTCATAGGTCACTACTTCGGACTACATTACCCATCTGTTTATGCTTGCGGTCCACTTTTTCCAGTAGCAACCTTAATATACTAATCATAGTTATTTTAAATTCCTTCTCTGATAATTCAAAATATGTGTCAAAATAGGGTTTGGTTCTGATGCTTGCCTTGTCTCTTCAGCATGTTTTTTCTTACCTTTAACGTGCCTGGTAATCTTCATTTAAAGTCAGAAATAATTCATCAAGTAATAGGAACTGAGGAAAATAGGGCTTGAGTGTGAGGTTTTATGTTAATCTGGCTGGGAGTTGGGCTGTGTTTAATGAATGCTTCAGAGTCTGCTAGTATCCTGTTGTTTTTCCCGCTGCCTTGCAAAAGCTCTAAGTACTCCCACTCGGATCAGGTCTGTGTCTTACAGCTCTTCCCATTGCAATGCCCTGTTATTATACTGAAGCCCTGTTGGTGTGGTGGCAAGGCGTTGCAGAGAGAAGGCATTCTATAACCTGATGACCAAACCTCAGTCTTTTAGGGGTCCTGTGTCCCTGGGCTGGGACCATCACTCATTCCTCCCTTAGCTATTCTTCCCTTAGGTGAGACAAGAAGGAGGGAGGAAACTGGAATCACAAAGTGCCTTTCCTCCATGTGGAATATGGTTCAGGTAAGGACATGTTCCCTGGCAAGTAGATCTTTGTTATGGAGAACACTCTGGGCATAGTTCACAAAGTTTACTTTTCCTCCTCCTGCCAAAGCCATAAGAACATTTTTCTTGGCATTTAATGTGAGAATTTGGTGGAGTTCTTTGAGGTCAAAACCACAAAAGAGTTTAGGACTCCCCCTAAAACTGCAGCCACCAGGAATTTCTCACTCTCAAGTGAATCCAAACTCAGTCCCTAATAATTCATATAAATTACCATAAAACTGTTTCAACCTATTTATAACTCCAGTGATTTCTCTTTCAGGTAAGCTTATCTTGGCTGTGATGCTCTTGCTTCACCTGTCTTTCTTGATTTGGGGATGGCAGTTTTTCCTGTTTGTTTAGTTCTCTGATGGATCTAAGAAAAGTTGGTGATTTTTAGTTATTCCAGGCTTTTCTTGTTGTAAGGACAGGAATAGTGCCTTCCAAGCTTTTTATATATTAGAACTGAAACCAGAAATACCACTCATGCGTTTTGACTCCTCCAATCCTGAAACTCCAATTATTTGCATGTTAGACCATTTGCTATTGTCCTAGAGCACTTGGGGAAACTATATTTTCATTTCACTTTTATGAATATGTTTTTATTTCACTTTCATCTTTATATTTTTATTTCACTTTTTTTTTTTTACATCATTTTGGATATTTTCTCTTGACCTATTTGCACATTCACTGAATCTTTCCTTTGCCCTGTCCAGCCTATTGGCAAACCTGTAAGACAGATTATTCATTTTTAATATTTTATTTTTATTTCTCACATTCCCATTTGACTCTCTTGTTATATGTTTCAGCTCCATGTGAAATTTCCTGTCTCGTCATAGGCATTGTTACATATTTGGTTTCATGTGAAAGTTACCTGAAACTAAGTGCACTGTCAAAAAGGATAATTAAGTTTGTTGAGTGCATACTATTTGTAACTTATTTCTTTTTAAAAATAGAATAATTAAAGATCGTGTTTTAATTATTAATTTACAAGTAAAACTTAAAAAGAACTAAATAATAATTATAAAGAAAATCAACAATAGACTTAAATTGTAGAAGTGGGTAGAAGATATTTCATAAAGCCTTTGGATGGACAAAAACTATTTATGTATGTACTCTAACATTTTTTCAGGAAAACTGGTCATTTCTGTTCAGTAGAGACAGATTTTTATAGTCAAAGGAATGGTGAAAATTTGCTGCCTTTGAGGCAATTGTACAAATGTTTTAATGTGCCTCAGCTGGAAATTTCTATGTCTTGCCAAATTAGATAATCACTGTCTCCCTGCAAAATTGTCTTTTATCTTGGAAATGGTTTGAGAATATAGTATATTTTAAAACTATGCAAAACGTTTAAAAAATTTTACTGTTTGGCATGAAAGTGCTGATTTTTAAAATCTCTGCCTTAGCTACCAATGTGAGAATTCCTATAAATGAAGTAAAACAAAAACAAAACAAAACAAAACCAAAAAACAAAAAGATACCCAGCATTATAGCTTGTGGGAGGGACCTATCAAGATAACATACTTTAACTTGTAGTAGGGAATGGTTGGTTGATTATACCTCATTCCTGAAGAACTTTAAAGAAAGTTTTATTTCCCCTCTTCCTCTGGTGGAATAAAAAAACATTTTTAAAAAGTATTTCTAGAATACTATCTACTGAAGATTCAACTTAATTAGATTTTAATTATGATTTATTTTCTATTTAACCAAATAATAGGAAACTCACTACTAAGTGTCAAATGGACCTATATGTGGTTGCATTCTTTTCCAGATGCTTTTCTGATTTATTCTAAAATTAATTATCTAATATTTTAAGGTTAATAATGAAACCTGTAATTTTTATTTGGTACTATCATAATCTAATAATAGATATCTAAAAAGCTTTCTAAAATTGTATCCTGATGACTACACACTTATTAGAATGGCTAAAATCCAAAACAAACACTGACAACACCAAATGCTGGCTAGGATGTAGAGCAACAGGAACTCTCATTCATTGCTGGTGGGAGTGCAAAATGGTACAGCCGCTTTGGCAGAGAGTTTGGTACTTTCTTACAAAACTAAACGTACTCTTACCACACACAATTCAGCAACCATGCTCTTTGGTATTTGCTCAAAGGTGCTGAAAATATATCCACACAAAAAGCTGCACACAGATGTTTATAGAAGCTTAATTCATAATTCCAAAACCTGGAAGCAACCAAGATATCCTTCAGTAGTAGGATGGATAAATAAACTATGGTGCATCCAAATAATGGAATATTATTCAGTGCTAAAAAGAATGAGCTATCAAGTGATGAAGAGACATGGAGGAAACTTAAATGTGTATTGCTAAGATAAAGAAACTACTCTGAAAAAAGTACATACTGTATGATTCCACCCATATGACATTCTGTAAAAGGCAAAACTATGGCAACAGTAAGAGGATTGATGGTTGCCAGGCCTTGGGGTGGGGAAAAGATGAATAGGTGGAACACAGAGGATTTTTAGGGCACTGAAAATACTCTGTATGATACCGTAATGATGGATATATGTTATTACACATTTGTCCAAACTCATAGAATGTACAACAGTAAATTTGTACTATAAAGTGATGCATGGAGTTTGAGTGATTGGGGCGTGTCAATGTAGGTTCATCGATTGTAACTAATGGGGGACGGTAGATGGAGGTTGTGTCTGTGTGCGTGTTGGGGGGTATATGGGAAATCTCTAACTTCTGCTCAATATTGCTGTGAACATAAAACTACTCTAAAAAATAAAGCTTTAATAAAAGATTGTATCTTACTCCTTTTTCAGTGGCACATCCAGTGTATTTGAAGGTGGTCATTTGCATTCGGTAGAGAAAGAGTTTCGTAGTTAAAAAAAAATTCTGACTTCAGTAAGGTAAATCACTATATTGTCAGAGTTTTAATAGTGTCTCTAACGAGGCAGGGCAGAAATTTCATGAGTTTTGGGGGGTCTGGTCTAAGGTGGGCTTTTCAATGTGGAGGCCTGATATGATCAGGTGAGGTTTATGACATAATTTAAAGTGGTGGACATAGAGACATGAGGATCCTGAGGGGAGAGAATAAAGCCATTCTTCAGAGTAAGCAGTGTCTTTTTTTCTCTTTAAGAATATTTTCTTTTATCCATACCAGAAGAGAAGATGCAAATAAAGACCCTAGTTATAAGTTAAATTAAGAACTTTCATCAATCATATTTTAAACAAATGGAATCTACTGAGATTTTAAAAAACCAATCAATGAGCTAAAACTGTAATTTACATTTTGCTTTCTTTTTTGCATACCACATATACATCTTTATCATGCTGTTAAGGACATCATAATAATAAAACATTTCATCAAAACATTTACAAAAGTAATGAGATACCTATTCATGGCTCTTAATGAAAGAAACTAAATACCTCTATGCTCATGGAGGTCTCTACCTTGGACTTCTATTTAATAGCAACAAATCCATTATCTTGAATACCTAACTAGCTAAAGTTTTAGTATTTTATTTATTAGCTTTATTTTTCTGGATAGAGAAGGAAAGCAAAGAGCTCTGAACGGGCAAAAATAACATAGCTTCTTAGCCTTTAGAGGGAAATTCTTTACTGTGATACCACTCTAAATGTGCTTCTGATAACCCTCTTTCACAAACAGGAAGTCCGTATGCGATATAGGCATATTTATTTATAGCTTTAATTATAACATTCATATTAGTAACATAAAAGGGAACCTTCAACCCTTACTTTTAAGGAATTCATTTTAGGCTTCTGCTATTAATAAGGAATGGGGACGCTGATAGCTTAAATTTTTTTATATTAAAAGGCTCATTTGCAAAAAACAAAGTAAATGGAAGAAAAATCATTTATGCAAGGACTGCTAATCCAGCTGTTTTGCTTCTGGGCTTAACTGGATTTACCTAGAATTGATATTTGGTGTCAGCATGTGTTATATCATCAACACAAACAATAGTTACCCAACATAAAGGAGGCTATGAGGAAAAGTAAACTCCAAGATTAAAAACCTCTAACCAAAGACAAAAATATTAATTTATTTGACTCAATCTTAGTATAAACACTATTTAGTCATGTATGTTTTAGACTTACTATACCAGTTTGTTGCTATATTTCTACATTTCTACCCTTTACATTTATCTTATACACAGAGGCAGTGAAGGAAACTAGAGTCCAATAAAATGGCTTTGAAAATAGTTACACGTGTGTTCTTCTCTTGGCAGGCAGCCACATAGACTATTGTCTCCAAAGGCAGGTTTGCAACATCTGAATTCCAAAGGCAGATACATATCATCCATCACGAGGCCTTTCCCATTTGTGTGTAGAAAAATGAACTTATCCTTTAAAACTAAGCAACAAAAGCCATGTTTGGGGAAGAATTTGCACACTATTTATGTATATTTTATTCCATTTATCTTTAAGAAGTTAATATTGGGTGTCTTCAAGTGAATATCAGGAATATTTTATTTCTAAAAATGTAAAAGAGATTAAAGAGAACATTTAAGCGCTTAAAGAAAACATTTTTTCAATATAAATGTTGGTGAATATATGTATTATGTACATATGTATGTCAATCTGGAATATAAATATATTTTATATATAAATGCATATCAATATCACACAACATTGCAGCATAGTCAATATTTTTAGTTGCATAACTCGCATTCAGACATCCTTCACTACCCTCTCCATCTTGTTTGAAAATGTACCCCCCTCGTTTATACTGGCACTTCTAAGTTTCCTTTCTTGTTCAACTTTTCCTTTTTCCATTACAGATCTCACCTAATATGCTAAATAATGTATTTGTTGATTATGTCTGCTGATTATTATTTCTTCCTGCTCTAAAGTAAGCTTTATGAGAGCAAGGTTTTTTTATTCAGTGATACATGTCATTTGTCTATAACAGCATAGGATATATAGAGTATATGCATAATGAATGAATGAATGAATGAATATGTTACAAATATTATGTGTGTACATATTTATGTGTGTTAGTGTATGTGGGGATAGATGGATAAATAGATAGACAGATAGATAGATAAATAGATGTGTGTTTTCAGACTTTCACATTATACTTTTCACACCTTATCTCTAATTTTTCTTCTTTTGGAGTTTAAGCCATCCTTCACTTATCTGTCATTTAAATAGACTATGGAATGCATAATGTTTAGACGTTTAATTCAAAAGGTCCAACTTAGCTGCCTAATATTCTGACTTCAGAGTTCTGAGATATATGCTCCAAACATGCTTGAAAAAAACAGCCTTTTTCATTTTCTCAACTTACGAATACTATCATAGTGCCCGGAACTTGGCTGACTAATATTCCTCCCAAATCAAATGAAATGAAAAACTACTCGTAAGTTGAATGAAACAATCTGAGTTACAACCACATCTTCCAATGAAATGGTCACCTGAGTTCAAGGGTATCATCTGAGCCATGGTGGTTTAAGTGTACCCATTACCATGCCATAGCAAAATAGAAAATTGTTCTGCATAATCATGTGGTAAACTGGTGGATTTAAGATCTAGAAGGCTCATACTTGAATACTTCCATCACCAATGGCAAACCAGTTGGGCTGCCACAACTTATTAAGCCACGCAGGTGAATTTGACAGTTTGTGAAAAAAATATTTAAAATTTTTACTCTAATATTCAGGTGTCTGCTCAGAGTGTCCCTCCTCAGTGATATCTAAATAGTACCCTCTTCTCATTTTTACTGCCTATTATAATTTATATTTATTTTACTTCTTTGATTATTGTCTGTCTTCCTCACTAGAATATAAGCTCTATAAAGGCAAGAACTTTGTAGGTTTTGTCCATCCCTGTCGCGCCAGTGTTAGGAAAAATATGCCTTACAGAGTGTAGGTGCTCAAGTAATAGTTGTTAAATCAATAAATGAGAGAAAATAAGTAGCACAAGGAGGGAGTGTCCTTTTAAAGGGCATTTGGTTGCCTCCGAAGCCCCTTTTCACCCTTCAGCCCCCCTCCAAGGAAGGTTCTGAAAAGCCTTAGTACTAAGCATTTAAAATAATAGATACTTTTTTTCTGAAAAGCATTTTTATCTTTCCTGTAAACATCTCTACAATGTGAGTCAGAATTCTATTGTCATGTTTATGACGTCACATTAGAGAATTCAACACGTTCATAATTGCATGCTTATTTCTCAGAAATTACCTGATTTTTAAGTTACTTTGTTTTTGAAACACTAGGTTGAGTGTTAATATGAAAACTCAAGATGTATATACGTATGTTACTTGAGGAAATGGAAGAATAAGGAAGACTGCAAAAGATGCAGGCCTTTGATGGTAGAATAGAAAAGATCAACATTTCAATTTTAGACACGTTAAGTTCAAGGCATCTTTTAGGAATTCAAGTAGATATGAAGAGTATACAGTTGAACATAAAAGCCTGGAGTGAGGGGAGAGGTCTTAGCTGAATATATAAATTTTGTAGTCATTATCATATGAATATTTAAAGCCATAAGAAAGGAGGTGAATGTAGACAGAAAGGAGAGGTCTGAAATTGAGCTGAGATTCTCTGATGCTAAGCAATTGTGATGATGGAATTTACTAGGTAAGGACTACAACGCGATGGGATCAGAGAAGTAGAAGGAAAAAATAACCAGGCAGCTGCGGTGCCCTAGTCATCAAATAAAGTAAAAAGATATCTGAAATGCTGGAATCGAAATATACTGGTTTTCAAGGTTTTTAAAATTATTTTTCTTTCTATTTTTGTCGTTGTAAAACTAACAGGCATATGACAGAAATATCAGACAAGAGAAGAGAAATTAATTCATATTCAAGTTCAGTAAAGCATGAGTAAAGATTTGTTGGAAAACCTAAAAGCCAGTATTAGCCAAGTCCTTTCAGTCTTTTTCTCTTTATGCATATTTTTAAATACTGAACTAATAATGTATAGATTTCTACCAAACTTATTCATTTTACATTAAATCATAAGCATTTAAAACATTACTGCCAACTGACTACTATTTTAAACTTTATTAGATATAATTGACATATAACATTTTATTCGTTTCAGGCATAGACTACTATTTTTTTAATAAAAAAATAACCATTCATAAGGGATTAAACTGTATTTCTTAATCTAGTATTGGTGGATTTTCAGATTTTATCTTTCAGCCAAAGTGACTGTTTTGTGTCTCTCCTCCCCAGGGGTACAGGGTCCAACCATTTCCTAAAAGGCAATGGGCTCACGCCTGTGTCTAAGAGCTCCCTTCCATGGCCTCCAGAGTCTGATTGATTTCCTTCTACTCCTCTCCTAGTGGCTTAAGGCACCTGCTTTGTAGGAACTATCCAGAGAAGTGGGCAGGGCTTACACCTGTATCCCCACCGATGCCAATCACTTTCTTCACTGCCCAGTCCTCATCTTTCTCCTGAGGATCTTGTAGAGGCCCTTGGAAAGAAATCTTGCAAGTAAGTGCCAATTCTCCTTGTGCCTAGGGCCCTTAGCTATTCCAAAGTAACACACTAGCCCACTCTTGGCCTTTAAGGATTCACTAAATGTTTTGCTTATTTCTTTTGCACTCACTTCTGTAATGGTCACCTCTTTCTCTCATGTTCCAACTGAGGTGAGACAGTTTGTGTGTCCTATCTCTCCTTGGATGGGTTTATGCATCTTTGAGTTTGGTTTACTTGGCTGCCTTGAGGAATCAGCTCTTTAATGAATTCAAGAAAAGTTATATTGTAAATAATCTAGCCTTTTCTCCTGATTAGGTTTGAAGCAATTTTCTTTGCAGCTTTCCAT
This sequence comes from Eschrichtius robustus, assembly GCF_028021215.1. Classification (NCBI taxonomy): domain Eukaryota; kingdom Metazoa; phylum Chordata; class Mammalia; order Artiodactyla; family Eschrichtiidae; genus Eschrichtius; species Eschrichtius robustus. Next base: position 102,145,761 of record NC_090835.1, on the reverse strand, counting down.
TCCTAGACAGAAATGGAATAGTATCTAAATCATTCATTTGGCGAGTATTTTCCAAGCTCTACTAACAACAAAGCCATTATACTAAGCCATGTTGTGGGCACCTAAAGATCTATAAATCATGGTGGAAGCGTAATATTCTTTTCACTCTCAATGCAGTAGTGTGGAGGAATCCCTGCTTGTTTACGCCACTGGCAAACTTGCTCTCCCATCTGAGGTTCAGCTTCTGGACTCCAAGCCTCATTCCTAAGAATGGCTTATAAGTCTAGAGATTCCTGGTTGCTTCGTAGTCTGTATCAGTAACCACTACCATATTACAATTTTGCCTACTGAAGGCACTCAAGGCTTCCTCTTTGCTCTTTATTTCTTCCCTCAGCTGGCCAGGTAAGAGCCAGAGGGCCTGGAGCAAACTGAAATAAAACCCCTGCAAGGTGCTGGTACATAGGATGTAATTCTTCTGAGGACAGTACCTCTCAGCTATTGGTTGTTTTTTTTTTTCACAAGCTTAATTAGCTCCTTCATATTTAAAATGAGAGAGCTGAACTAAAGAACCTTCAGAGTTCTAGCCAAATGACAATCTGTGACTCTTTAATTTTTCTGTCTTCAGCAAGAAAGATGAATTATGATTTAGAGTTGGAAAAGAACATAGAAATATATACTCTAAAGTTATTGCTGAAAAAATGAGAAAACTGAGACAAAAGAAAGTTAAATGATTTGCCCAAGGCCACACAGATATAAAATGAAAACAAAAAACAAAGAAGAACAAGGTTTAAGTCACTATTCCTTGACCACAAGGAAGGCGCAAGAGAGTGGATACCAGCACAGATGAAAGGAACTGTGTTCGAATCCTGGGTCTACTGCTTACTTATCTGTAAAACCTAAGCAAAGTGAGTCAACCTTTCTAACCTTCTATTTATTCTTTCAGGAAATAGAGACGATAATAACAGTATGTGTTTCCTACAGTTGAAGTAGGCATCAAATGACATTATTGCTGAAAGCGCTTGACCAAGTGTTTTCAATAAACATACAAGGGCCTTTCAAACAGTAAAATGGTCTTTATGGTATTACTGTATGGACTGCAAATGCATGAGAAAAGGGAGAAACCGTCAAATCAGAATGTACAGTGTTTTGAACAGAACTACGTTGCACTGTCTCATAGGCCTGGCCTAGTTAATTCTGCAGGAAGGGATTTCTGGTGATTTCTTTTTTCTTCTCAACACTTTGCTGCACTCTAAATTTTTTCTTTGAGCATGTGTTGTTTCAAAACTCAACAAAAATAAAGTCTAAAGAAAAACATTATATATAAGAAGGTCAGGAGTAGGTTGCAAATTTGGTTTCTGTCATTATTCAGAATGGGCAGCTTTTAAAAATGTTTAATTAACGAATTAACATATCTGTTTGCAAGTATGTGGGAGGTAGTGGTATTCTAATAACACTGCACTCCTTTAGATGAGAGTACAGATGGGGGTGTGTGTGTGTTTGGGGAATAAAAAAATGGAGAAACAGATTTGGATCCAAGCTGCAGGAGAGTAACTGCAGAAGAACTCATATTTTTTCTCCAAGGATTAGCTGTGGTAGCGAGCACTGCCAGCTTGAGTTTCTAAAATTTATTTTCTAGCCAGTGCTATTATTTTTATTCCTGTTTATTGACCAAGAACTGCTTCATTTACTTAACTGACCGCGTTGCAGAGCAGTTGGCCTGCCATGGTTTCGGCTGCACGGGGCCCTGTATGTAATGCCCACTGCTGTCCGATAGATGGCAGCATTTCCCAAACAACGCCAGCACCAAGCCTGGGGCCCTTGCTACTCTGCTCCCAAAGAGAAAACAGCTCCATAATCTGTTGACAGGATTAAGGACCCCTGCTGTTTTACAGGAAGTAAATAAACCCTTATGGTATTCTGGGAATCTCAGGAGTATAGAGAGTGGCAAGGAATTGTTTATTCTATGGTAGAGGTATCAAATGAATATTTACAGCATTTAAAACAATTACCTCAGATTGATGTGGACTGGTGTTAAAAACCCAGCCTGTTTGCATTATCTAGTTTAGAATATTTCTTAACCTCTTGCCCAGTAGGTTTACTTTCTGAGTACAGAATTTCTTGCTAGTACAGTTTTTAGAGTTGGTAGTGAACGCTAAAGCTGGAAGACAGTGACGTTTTCTTTCTAATTCTGATGAAGCACTTAGAAATTAAAACATATCTACTGTGTATGCAAATCATTGTGTAAAACCCACACCACATGATATTATAAACTACAGGAACACAATACGCAAAATAAAATACACAATAATAGAAGATAAATAGTATCAGAGTGGGTATGTTTAAGCACAAGTTTATCTTCTACTTCAAAATTCACCGAAATTCTCAATTTTAGATATTATTTAAGGTAGCCATAAAAAAAAGGACTCTTGTCATAAATCCAGAATATTGATGCTGCATTAAATGCTTTTAGTTAGTATTCTTAAATACGTCTCTTACATAATTCAAAAATGACACAGAGCAATCATCTAAATCCATCAGTGAGATATACCCAGGGATTGATTCAATGTTCCTATTCAGGTTTTCCACTGCCCTAAGGGTGAGCTATTTTTTTTTTTTTTAACTCCAAATTTTTTCTGCAACTTCCTTTATTCTATATGTTCCAAGAAGCTGATGATTTTTTTTTAACATCTTTATTGGAGTATAATTGCTTTACAATGGTGTGTTAGTTTCTGCTGTATAACAAAGTGAATCAGCTATACATATACATATACCCCCATATACCCTCCCTCTTGCGTCTCCCTCCCCGCCCCCACCATCCCACCCCTCTAGGTGGTCACAAAGCACCAAGCTGATCTCCCTGTGCTATGCGGCTGCTTCCCACTAGCTATCTATTTTACATTTGGTAGCGTATATATGTCCATGCCACTCTCTGACTTCGTCCCAGCTTACCCTTACCCCTCCCCATGTCCTCAAGTCCATTCTCTACGTCTGCATCCCTATTCCTGTCCTGCCCCTACGTTCTTCAGAACCATTTTTTTTTTTTAGATTCCATATATATGTGTTAGCATACGGTACTTGTTTTTCTCTTTCTGACTTACTTCACTCTGCATGACAGTCTCTAGGTCCATCCACCCCACTACAAATAACTCAATTGTTTCCTTTTATGACTGAGTAATATTCCATTGTATATATGTGCCACATCTTCTGTATCCATTCATCTGTTGATGGACACTTAGGTTGCTTCCATGTCCTGGTTATTGTAAATAGAGCTGCAACGAACACTGTGGTACATGACTCTTTTTAAATTGTGGTTTTCTCAGGGTATATGCCCAGTAGTGGTGTTGTTGGGTCATATGGTAGTTCTATTGTTTTTAAGGAACTTCCATACTGTTCTCCATAGTGGCTGTATCAATTTACATTCCCAACAACAGTGCAAGAGGGTTCCCTTTTCTCCACACCCTCTCCAGCATTTATTGTTTCTAGATTTTTTGATGATGGCCATTCTGACTGGTGTGAGGTGATACTTCATTGTAGTTTTGATTTGCATTTCTCTAATGATTAGTGATGTTGAGCATCCTTTCATGTGTTTGTTGGCAATCTGTAGATCTTCTTTGGAGAAATGTCTATTTAGGTCTTCTGCCCATTTTTGGATTGGGTTGTTTGTTTTTTGATGTTGAACTGCATGAGCTGCTTGTATATTTTGGAGATTAATCCTTTGTCAGTTGCTTCATTTGCAAATATTTTCTCCCATTCTGAGGGTTGTCTTTTTGTCTTCTTTATGGTTTCCTTTGCTGTGCAAAAGGTTTTAAGTTTCATTAGGCCCCATTGGTCTATTTTTGTTTTTATTTCCATTTCTCTGGAAGGTGGGTCAAAGAGGATCTTTCTGTGATTTATGTCATAGAGTGTTCTGCCTATGTTTTCCTCTAAGAGTTTATAGTGTCTGGGCTTACATTTAGGTCTTTAATCTATTTTGAATTTTTTTGTGTATGGTGTTAGGTAGTGTTCTAATTTCATTCTTTTACATGTAGCTGTCCAGTTTTCCCAGCACCACTTACAGAAGAGGCTGTCTTTTCTCCATTATATATTCTTGCCTCCTTTATCAAAGATAAGGTGACCATATGTGTGTGGGTTTATCTCTGGGCTTTCTATCCTGTTCCATTGATCTATATTTCTGTTTTTGTGCCAGTACCATACTGTCTCGACTACTGTAGGTTTGTAATATAGTCTGAAGTCAGGGAGCCTGATTCCTCCAGCTCCGTTTTTCTTTCTCAGGATTGCTTTGGCTATTCGGGGTCTTCTGTGTTTCCATACAAATTGTGAAATTTTTTGTTCTAGTTCTGTGAAAAGTGCCACTGGTAGTTTGATAGGGATTGCACCGAATCTGTAGATTGCTTTGGGTAGTATAGTCACCTTCACAATGTTGATTCTTCCAATCCAAGAACATGGTATATCTCTCCATCTGTTTGTATCATCTTTAACTTATTTAATCAGTGTCTTATAGTTTTCTGCATACAGGTCTTTGGTCTCCTTAGGTAGGTTTATTCCTAGGTATTTTATTCTTTTTGTTGCAATGGTAAATGGGAGTGTTCCCTTAATTTCTCCTCCAGATTTTTCATCATTAGTGTACAGGAATGCAAGAGATTTCTGTGCATTAATTTTGTGTCCTGCTACTTTACCAAATTCATTGATTAGCTCTAGTAGTTTTCTGGTAGCATCTTTAGGATTCTCTATGTAGAGTATCATGTCATCTGCAAACAGTGACAGCTTTACTTCTTCTTTCTGATTTGGATTCCTTTTATTTCTTTTTCTTCTCTGATTGCGGTGGCTAAAACTTCCAAAACTATGTTCAATAATAGTGGTGAGAGTGGGCAGCCTTGTCTTGTTCCTGGTCTTAGTGGAAATGGTTTCAGTTTTTCACCATTGAGAACGATGTTGGCTGTGGGTTTGCCATATATGGCCTTTATTATGTTGGGGTAAGTTCCCTCTATGCCCACTTTCTGGAGAGTTTTTATCACAAATGGGTGTTGAATTTTGTCAAAAGCTTTTTCTGCATCTATTGAGATGATCATATGGTTTTCCTCCTTCAGTTTGTTAATATGGTGTATCACATTGATTGATTTGCGTATGTTGAAGAATCCTTGCATTCCTGGGATAAACCCCACTTGATCATGGTGTATGATCCTTTTAATGTGCTGTTGGATTCTGTTTGCTAGTATTTTGTTGAGGATTTTTGCATCTATGTTCATCAGTGATATTGGCCTGTAGTTTTCTTTCTTTGTGACATCTTTGTCTGGTTTTGGTATCAGGGTGATGGTGGCCTCGTAGAATGAGTTTGGGAGTGTTCCTCCCTCTGCTATATTTTGGAAGAGTTTGGGAAGGATAGGTGTTAGCTCTTCTCTAAATATTTGATAGAATTTGCCTGTGAAGTCATCTGGTCCTGGGCTTTTGTTTGTTGGAAGATTTGTAATCACAGTTTCAATTTCAGTGCTTGTGATTGGTCTGTTCATATTTTATATTTCTTCCTGGTTCAGTCTTGGAAGGTTATGCATTTCTAGGAATTTGTCCATTTCTTCCAGGTTGTCCATTTTATTGGCATAGAGTTGCTTGCAGTAATCTCTCATGATCCTTTCTATTTCTGCAGTGTCAGTTGTTACTTCTCCTTTTTCATTTCTAATTGTATTGAGTCTTCTCCCTTTTTTTCCTTGATGAGTCCGGCTAATGGTTTATCAATTTTGTTTATCTTCTCAAAGAACCAGCTCTTAGTTTTATTGATCTTTGCTATCGTTTCCTTCATTTCTTTTTCATTTATTTCTGATCTGATCTTTATGATTTCTTTCCTTCTGCTAACTGGGGTTTTTTGGTCCTTCTTTCTCTAATTGCTTTAGGTGTAAGGTTAGGTTGTTTATTTGAGATGTTTCTTGAGGTAGGCTTGTATTGCTATAAACTTCCCTCTTAGAACTGCTTTTGCTGCATCCCATAGGTTTTGGGTCATCGTGTTTTCATTGTCATTTATTTCTAGTTATTTTCTGATTTCCTCTTTGATTTCCTCAGTGATCTCTTGGTTATTTAGTAGTGTATTGTTTAGCCTCCATGTGTTTGTATTTTTTACAGATTTTTTCCTGTAATTGATATCTAATCTCATAGCATTGTGGTCGGAAAAGATACTTGATATGATTTCAAGTTTCTTCAAATTAGCAACGCTTGATTTGTGACCCAAGATATGATCTATCCTGGAGAATGTACCACGAGCACTTGAGAAGAAAGTGTATTCTGTTGTTTTTGGATGGAATGTCCTATAAATATCAATTAAGTCCATCTTGTTTAATGTATCATTTAAAGCCTGTATTTCCTTATTTATTTTCATTTTGGATGATATGTCCATTGGTGAAAGTGGGGTGTTAAAGTCCCCTACAATGATTGTGTTACTGTCGATTTCCCCTTTTATGGCTGTTACCATTTGCCTTATGTATTGAGGTGCTCCTATGTTGGGTGCATAAATATTTACAATTGTTATATCTTCTTCTTGGATCGATCCCTTGATCATTATGTAGTGTCCTTCTTTGTCTCTTGTAATAGTCTTTATTTAAAGTCTATTTTGTCTGATATGAGAATTGCTACTCCAGCTTTCTTTTGATTTCCATTTGCATGGAGTATCTTTTTCCATCCCCTCACTTTCAGTCTGTATATGTCCCTAGGTCTGAAGTGGGTCTCTTGTAGACAGCATATATACGGGTCTTGTTTTTGTATCCATTCAGCCAGTCTATGTTTTTGGTTGGAGCATTTAATCCATTTACTTTGAAGGTAATTATTGATATGTATGTTCCTATTCCCATTTTCTTAATTGTTTTGGGTTTGTTATTGTAAGTCTTTTTTTCTCATGTTTCCTGCCTACAGAAGTTCCTTTAGCATTTGTTGTAAAGGTGGTTTGGTGGTGCTGAATTCTCTTAGCTTTTGCTTGTCTGTAAAGGTTTTAATTTCTCTGTCAAATCTGAATCAGATCCTTGCTGGGTAGAGTAATCTTGGTTGTTGGTTTTTCCCTTTCATCACATTAAATATGTGCTGCCACACCCTTCTGGCTTGCAGAGTTTCTGCTGAGAAATCAGCTGTTAACCTTATGGGGATTCCCTTGTATGTTATTTGTTGCTTTTCCCTTGCTGCTTTTAATATTTTTTCTTTGTATTAATTTTTGATAGCTTGATTAATATGTATCTTGGCATTTTCCTCCTTGGATTTATCCTGTATGGGACTCAGTGCTTCCTGGACTTGATTGACTCTTTCCTTTCCCATATTAGGGAAATTTTCAACTATAATCTCTTCAAATATTTTCTCAGTCGCTTTCTTTTTCTCTTCTTCTTCTGGGACCCATATAGTTCAAATGGTGGTGTGCCTAATGTTGTCCCAGAGGTCTCTGAGACTGTCCTCAATTCTTTTCATTCTTTTTTCCTTATTCTGCTCTGAGTTAGTTATTTCCACTATTTTATCTTCCAGGTCAGTTATCTGTTTTTCTGCCTCAGTTATTCTGCTATTGATTCCTTCTAGAGAATTTTTCATTTCATTCATTGTGTTCTTCATCATTGTTTGTTTGCTCTTTAGTTCTTCTAGGTCCTTGTTAAACGTTTCTTGTATTTTTTCCATTCTATTTTCAAGATTGTGGATCATCTTTACTATCATCACTCTGAATTCTTTTTCAGGTAGACTGCCTGGAAATAGACCTATTTCCTCTTAATTTGTTTGGTCTGGTGGGTTTTTTATTTGCTCCTTCATCTGCTTTGTATTTCTCCGTCTTCTCATTTTGCTTAACTTACTGAGTTTGTGGTCTCCTTTTTAGAGACTGCAGGTTTGTAGTTCCCATTGTTTTTGGTGTCTGCCCCCAGTGGGTAAGGTTGGTTCAGTGGGTTGTGTATGCTTCCTGGTGGAGGGGACTGGTGCCTGTGTTCTGGTGGATGAGGCTGGATCTTGTCTTTCTGGTGGGAAGGACCACGTCTGGTGGTGTGTTTTGGGGTGTCTGTGAACTTACTATGATTTTAGGCAGCCTCTCTGCTAATGCGTGGGGTTGTGTTCCTGCCTTGCTAGGTTTTTGGCATGGGGTGTCCAGCACTGTAGCTTGCTGGTTGTTGAGTCAAGCTGGGTCTTAGTGTTGAGATGGAGATCACTGGGAGAGATTTCACAGTTTGATATTATATGGGGCTGGGAGGTCTCTGGTGGACCAACGCCCTGAACTCGGCTCTCCCACCTAAGAGGCACAGGCCTGACACCTGGCTGGAGCACCAAGACCCTGTCAGCCACAGGGCTGAGAAAATAAAATAAAATAATTTAAAAATATATTATTAAAATTAAAAAAAATTTAATAGTTATCAAAAAAAGAAAGAAAGAGAGCAACCAAACCAATAAACAAATCCACCAATGACAACAAGTGCTAAAAACTATCCGAAAACAAAAAACAAAAAAACGGACAGACAGAACTCTAGGACAAATGGTAAAAGCAAAGCTATACAGACAAAATTACACAAAGAAGCACAGACATGCACACACACAAAAAGAGAAAAAGGAAAAATATATATATATCTATGTGTTAAAAAAATAAAAAGGAAGAGAGCAACCAAATCAATAAACAAATCTATCATTGATAATAAGCTCTAAATACTAAACTAAGATAAACATAAAACCAGAAACAAATTAGATGCAGAAAGCAAACCCCAAGTCTACAGTTGCTCCCAAAGTCCACTGCCTCAGTTTTGGGATGGTTTGTTGTCTATTCAGGTATTTCACAGAGGCAGGGTACATCAAGTTGATTGTGGAGATTTAATCCACTGCCCTGAGGCTGCTGGGAGAGATTTCCCTTTCTCTTCTTTGTTTGCACAGCTCCCAGGGTTCAGTTTTGGATTTGGCCCCCGCCTCTGCGTGTAGGTCACCTGAGGGTGTCTGTTTCCCGCCCAGAAAGGAGGGGGTTAAAGGAGCAGCTGTTTAGGGGGCTCTGGCTCACTCAGGCCAGGGGGAGGGAGGGGTATGGAATGCGGGGCGAGCCTGTGGCGGCAGAGGCCAATGTGATGTTGCACCAGCCTGAGGCGTGCCGCGTGTTCTCCAGGGGAAGTTGTCCCTGGGTCACAGGACCCTGGCAGTGGCAGGCTGCACAGGCTCCAGGGAGGGGAGGTGTGGATAATGACCTGTGCTTGCCCGCAGGATTCTTGGTGGCTGCAGCAGCAGCCTTAGCGTTTCGTGCCCGTCTCTGGTGTCCGTGCTGATAGCTGTGGCTCGCTTCTGTCTCTGGGGCTTTTTTAGGTGGTGCTCTGAATCCCCTCTCCTTGCGCACCCCAAAACAATGGTCTCTTGCCTCTTAGGCAGGTCCAGACTCCCTTCCGGCTAGCTGTGGCTCACTAGCCCCCTTCAGGCTGTGTTTACGCCGCCAACCCCAGTCCTCTCCCTGGGGTCTGACCTCCGAAGCCCGAGCCTCAGCTCCCAGCCCCAACCCGCCCTGGTGGTGAGCAGACAAGCCTCTCGGGCTGGTGAGTGCTGGTCGGCACTGATCCTCTGTGCAGGAATCTCTCCACTTGGCCCTCTGCACCCCTGTTGCTGTGCTGTCCTCCGTGGCTCTGAAGCTTCCCCCCTGCCACCCCCGGTCTCCGCCAGTGAAGGGGCTTCCTAGTGTGTGGAAAGTTTTCCTCCTTCACAGCTCCCTCCCAGAGGTGCAGGTCCCTTCTTTATTCTTTCGTCTCTGTTTTTTTTTTCTTTTGCCCTACCCAGGTACGTGGGGAGTTTCTTGCCTTTTGGGAAGTCTGACGTGCTCTGCCAGCGTTCAGCAGGTGTTCTGTAGGAGTTGTTCCACATGTAGATGTATTTTTGATGTATCTGTGGGGAGGAAGGTGATCTCCACGTCTTACTCCTCTGGCATCTTGAAGGTCCCCCAAGCTGACGATTTTTTAAAAGTCCATTTGATTTGTGGTCATAATGCATACTAAGTAATTATCATTTTGAGCTACAACACATTTTCATGTATTGAAGATAAAGATTTCCAATAAGAAAATAAAAATGATCTTCTAAGTGATAGTCTCTAATAAAATGTCTGGTCTTTAACAGTGTAACTAGTCTGTAAAGGCCTTACCAGGCCCTAAGTAGAATGTTTCTTTTAAATTCAAGTGTTTGAAATGTTGACTATTATGGTCACTCTTATTTTTATGAAGAATAATTGGATTAATTGGCCTTAATAACCAATGAAACTTATGCTTAAGTAATAGATGCAGCAGTAATTCTGCCTCAGTTGAACTTCTCAATTGTTCTGGTCTTCAGTTATCACATGGGTAAAATGTGAAAATAATTATTTTATTTAGTGGTGGTAAATATTATTGTTTGTGTAAATTTAATGCTAAACACTTGCTTGAGTAACAATCCAGGAGAGGCTTTGGAAACTGGATACAAATGGCAGATTCCTCTTGCTTATCAACCCTCACACTTCATTATGCCATGTGATTGTGTAGTTTCACAAGGCCAGTGAAGCTATTGATAACCAGTCAATGCGTACGACCAGTCCAGATGTTGCCCATCACGTGTATCAAGCTTGACAGGATTCATTTAGCAGCCAAGTGTAGTGAGAGCATTGCACACTCCTGTAGCATTGGGAACATAATTCAATAATATGCAATAACAGTGATAAGAAGGTGATGAAAACCTGACCAGTAATTGCTTTTTTTTTTTTTTTTTTTGGTTAATGATAAATAATTTTGATGCTTTAAATACTGCTTGAGGAAATTAGAGAAAACAATCAAATGCCAGTCTAAAACAAAACACTTTACAATGCATTGTTTTGTTATTGTGGTAAGAACACATAACATGAGATCTACCCTCTTAACAAAATTTTTAAGTGTACAGGGCAGTATTGTTAGTATAGGCACAATGTTGTACAGCAAATCTCTAGAACTTTTCATCTTGCTTAACTGAAAGTTTACACCCCTTGAATAGCAACTTCTCACTGCCCTTGCCCCCAGCCCCTGGCAACCATCATTCTATTTTCTGCTTCTGTGAGTTTGAGTATTTTGGATAACTCAAACAAGTGGAATCGAGCAAAATTTGCTCTTCTGTGACTGGCTTATTTTACTTAGCATAATATCCTCAAGATTCATGCATATTGTCACATATTGCAGGATTTCCTTCTTTTATAAGGTGAACACTTTGTTGTATATGTATACTGCATTTTCTTTATCCATTCATCTGTTGATGGACATTGAGTTTTTTCCCACATCTTGGCTATTTTGAATAATGCTGCAATGAACATGTGAGTGAAAATATGTATTTGAGATCCTGATTTCAATTCTTTTGCTTAAAAACCCTAAAGTGGAATTGCTAGATCATATAGTAGCTCTATTTTTTAATTTTCTGAGGAACCTCCATACTATTTTCCATGGTGGCTGCACCATTTTACATTCCCACCAACAGTGTGCATGAATTTCAGTTTTTCTACAACCTCACCAATATTTGTTTTTGTTTGCTTGTTTGTTTATTTGTTTTTTGTTATTTTTATAAAGGCCATCCTAGAATCCTAGCAGATGTGAAGTGATATCTCATTGTGGTTTTGATTGCTTTTTTTCTCATGATTAATGATTGCGAGCATCTTTTCATATACCTTTTCATATATCTGTTGGCCATTTGTATATCTTCTTTGGAGAAGTTTTTATTCAAGTTCTTTGAGCATATTTAATTATGCATTTGTTTTGTTTTGTTTTTTGCCATTGAATTTTAGGAGTTCCTTCTATATTTTGGACATTAACCTCTTTTCACAGATATTATTTGCAAATATTTTCTCCTATTCACTCTGCTTATTGTTTTGTTTGCTGCACAGAAGTCTTTTAGTTTGATGTAGTCTCACTTGTTTATAGTTGCTTTTATTGCCTGTGCTTTTGATGTTGAATTTAAGAAATCATTGCCAAGGCCAATGTCATGAAGCTTTTCCCTTATGTTTTCTTCCAAGAGTTTTACAGTTTCAGGTCTACGTTTAAGACTTTAATCCATTTTAGTTGATTTTTGTGCATACAGTGCATTTTTTAAAGTCTCCATTTTGTTTTAAATTCTAGTAATCAATCCTATGTATGCAACAGATCTATACACACCCTCCTTTTTAAATTATCTCTCTTGACTTTTGAAATATATAGAATTAAAGATTTGCTTCAATAGCTATAAATAATTGTGACTGTTTTTAAATCAGTCATCAGTATTTTGAATTATCTCTTTGAAATCATGTGATGACATATAAATATGTGATAAGGACCAATATTTTTGAAGGAGTAATATATTTTTCCAAAAGTAGGAAACAAAAGATTTGTCTAAAGGTTAGAAAGACATCAAATATATACTCTTCAGGTATCATGTAATTTATACAGCAAACCAAATTAAAATGTAATAATAAGAGTAACACAGACCATTAACAAACATTTAATTGAATGTGATTTAGGTTTTCACCTTTTTATAAGTCTTTGTGTAAATGTACTAAAAATTAGAAGACAAAATCCTTTTTTAAGTCTGAAAATAAGGTCACCATAGCCAACGTCTATACTTCTGTTAACCTATCTTAGTTACTTTTTTACTGCTGGGCCAAGGCCAGTGTTCTTTCCTGACATGAGCTTGTTACTCTGCTCTACAGCAGGATTCCAGGTCAGCCTGTTGGCTTAGAGATATTGCTTATCCTGTCCTCATTTCCAGAATAAATTAGACACTTGGACTGCTTCATTATTTCAGGTACCTAGGTAGATTTTCCCTTTGGTAGTAAACACAACTTGACATCTTATTCCTTCCTCTTTAACATCTCTGGCATCTCTCCCTTCCTTTCAGTTCCCACTGTCCCCAACTCATCATCTCACATTAGGTTACACTTCATAACTAACTGGGCTCTGTTCATGGTGTCGTGGCCATTTAATGTCTCCCAGAAATTCTTCCTAAAACACTCATCTTAGGAGCCATCAGTGGCCAACACTATTAAACCCCTCTGCCTGATTTTTAAGATGTAATCTAACCATGCCTTATTTATTCAATCTGATTCTCCACTCCTTCCCAATATGAGCTCTGTGGATCTCATATAGTTAGCACAAAGATTAAATAAAATCTGGTGTGCAAAACGTAAGCTATTACTTGCCACGTTACAAGCACCCAAACAACAAAAATGATGGCTATTTTTGTTACTTGATGTTTTTGTTACTGTTGGAACTCCAGCGTGAGATCCCTGGCTTTACTGCAAACTAGTGACAAAGTGAATGTTAATAATTTTAATGTATTATAAGACATGTCTCAGCCATTGTGAGAATAAGGTTAGGGAATAGTAATTTCAAAAATATTTAGCTCTATTGTCTTTGAAGAAAGTGTTTGCTCTCTTTTCTGTTTTACTGTCATTCTCCACTAAATGAAAATCAGAATACTTACATCATAGGGATAATGCAGGAATGTAATTAGTTTTGATTTTTAAAACATTTTGACACTGCAAAGTGCTATAACCGAGTATTAAATATTTTAATAAAAGCTTAACTCATATAAAGATATCATAGTACTCGTCAACACAGCATGATTTGAAACTGAGACTTGTGGTCTCCTAACTGAGACTGTCCTGAGCTCTGGAATGAGACTGACTGGTGTTCGAACCCAAGCTCTGCACTTGCATTGGGGTAACTTACCTGTTATGCTCTGTATCAGTTTCCTCACCTATAAAGTTGGGGAATAAGCTTTCTTCTGTAGGTTTGTTGTAGAGCACACCTGTATGTATTAATGCTCAATGAGTAACAATGCATAAAACAATATTTTGAAGTCAAGTCAACATGTGGAGTCAACATGACTTATTGATCACATGGACTTCGCCATCATGGGTTAGGCTCTGACTGAGGCACAGTGAGAGGATTTGAAAGTTATTCAAAAAAATGTGTAGTGAATATTATGTGTCTACTACGCATCAGGCCTTCTTCTAGGCACCCTGGTAGAGTGAACAAAACTCAACCGCCTCAGAGCTCCTAGTCCATTGGTTGCAAAAAATGTGTAAAAAATGCATAAACAATGTTACAATTTACTTTAAGAGTCAAGTTACGAAAACTTGAAACTTAAAAAAAAATAGCAAAGAACAGAAAATTTAAATAAAGGTCTAAGGTAGCAATTACAAAGATGTCCTAAGGGAGTAGATGATGAATTGCCAAGTGTATGTTATAAACATGTGTCCTAGATGTTTTTAAGTCAGGGAAATCACTTTATATATGCTATATAAATAATAAATATGTTTATGAGAAGTTTTCCCCAAACTAACTTCACTCCAAATTCATGTGCTGAACGACCATGGACTATGCTATGTCATCATGCACAAAAAAAGGATGGCTGCCTGGAGTACAGGGTCAGCAGTGAGTCTTTTTTGGACACCTAATAAACATCGATGATGTACACTGCTTTATTATGATAGACAATTCACACACACACACACACACACACACACACACACACACACACACAATTTCCAAAGATCTAGGAAATATGACTTCCAGACTTTGAAATCAAGCTGAAGGTCTATAAGATAAGATAAAACCCAATCCTTCGGCTGTTCCACTTACTTTTGTACAGAGGACTCACATCTGAGAGCGTGCAGAGGCCAGTGTTGCTTTGCTGACATCCGCAGGCAGGGCTTCTTCTTGTCACTAAGTGAATGCTTATGATCAGGAAGGAGGATTTTTTTTCTGGGTGTCTTTTGCGGAGTTTCCTATCTTGCTTTTCATCTACAATGAAATAGCATTTAAAAGAAGGTGGCGTGTGAGATGAAATCAGAACAGAGTCTTTATTTCCCATGAATAGAGAGCGGCTATGCCAGTTAACTTTTGCCTTTTATTTTGTTTTGACACCATTGTCAAAACGTTTAACTCTTCCTTTCCCAGAACCTGTCATTTGTGGAAAGAGACTGGTGACCTGCAAAGGAATTCAACTGATGTTACTGAACACAGATCTGATGAAGCGAGCTCAGTGTTATTATGAGATAAGAAAATCATGCAGAAATAAACAACTTGACATTTTACTTCCTTCTTACGGGGTAGCTCAGACGCAAACCACATGAGTTAGGCCTATCAACTTAGAAATAAGAAACATGACAAATCGCTGTTTTTCTAAACCTGAAACCAAAGAAATTGTACACTTCCTGAAGAATTACACACTTGAGTGGTTCTAGGTAACCTCTGGATCTTCAGAACCCATTTGAGGGCTTCGAAGGCTGTTAAAACAGAGCTTGGCAAGTGTTTATTGGGTCAAGGCATATAGTTCAAAGGAAACAGAACCAACCTGGTGTGCTCATCCAACAGTGTAAAATGACTAAATCAAGCCAAGCCAGAATACTCAGAAGGGAAAAGTGTGTTAGGGAAACCCTCTGACTAACAGGATATAGATGATGATTGCCACGGGGTAAAAGAGCAAGTGTCTTAAAATTGGATAATGGGGACCCACGTAATAATTAATTGCCCTTCTTTCTCTTAAGTTCATGAGCACAAGACAAGGAGTAGTTGGCAACTGGGTCGAGAAGAGTACATCACAAAGAATATTGAGTGCAAATGCTTTACTTCTGTGTTTAGGTGAGTTCAGGAAAACAAAAAAAATGAAGGTGATTCCCTCAGTGGAGTTTGAGGGAGGGAAGAGAACCAGGGATGCTCTATCAGGAAGGAAACATAAAGGACCAAGAGAAGAAAACCTAGAAAATCCCTACTCCTTCAGACATCACTGAGTGTGAAAGAACATTCCAAAGATTAGGGCTCCACTGGCAGAGAGCCTGTTGAGCTGGTATACTAGCTTCCGATTGTCAGAAGTGTGACAAGAGTGAAAAGGGAAGGAGTAGGCAACGCCCATTTTGGAGAAAGAGTGGGAGGTAAGGAAAATGATTTGGCCGCCAGGCCCAGCAATTGCAGTATTTCATGACATGAGCTCCCTGGGAATGTGGCATCAGACTGGGCTGGCACAAATGTTTCGTTATATCCTTGGCCTTTCCATGTTTACCACCTACTGTTTTCACTCTCATATCCTTAGTGTCTTCGCTATCACACAGTTGCTGCATGTTTTCTGTTTACTGCCCTTTCCTTTATATGCTTCTGATTCCAAATGCTTTATTTAGTGCAGGATATCTCAATCTCGAGCCTATTGACATTCTGGGCCAGAAGACTTTTTGTCATGCAATACTCTTCTGTGAATTGCAGGATGTTACCAGCATCCCTGCCCTCTACTCTTAGATGCCAGTAGCATCCCCTCACACAGTGGTGACAATTAAAAATGCCTCCAGACAATGTTCCCTGGGCGTTGAGACTGCCAACCCCCCGGGGGGGCAGTCACTGTTCTAGCTTGTGCTTATTGTTGTTTATGCCAAAAACAAATGTGCTTCCCTAGAAATATTTTCCAAGTGGTTATGAGTGAGAAGAAAGTCTAACCTGCCTATTTATTCATCATTAGTTAATTGCTCTGAAATGGTACTTGGTGTCACATTTCAAAGCCTGTCAATTTTTTGTCTCAGTGTTCTGATGAATGCATTCATCTTTTTTTGGAAGTCAAATTATTTACCTTTATCTATCTATCTACCTATCTTACTTCTTTTAAAAACTCTGATCTAATTGGACATGAACATAAAGAGTTTATCCTCTTATTTTAAAATAAATTTATTTTTTTTATTTATTTATTTTTGGCTGTGTTGGGTCTTGGTTGCTGCGTGCGGGCTTTCTCTAGCTGTGGCGAGTGGAGGCTACTCTTCGTTTGCAGTGCGTGGGCTTCTCATTGCGGTGGCTTCTCTTGTTGCGGAGCACGGGCTCTAAGCGCATGGGCTTCAGTAGTTGTGGCACGCGGGCTCAGCAGTTGTGGCTTGCGGGCTCTAGAGCGCAGACTCAGTAGTTATGGCGCACAGGCCTATCTGCTCCGCGGCATGTGGGATCTTCCCGGACCAGGGCTCGAACCTGTGTCCCCTGCATTGGCAGGCGGACTCCCAACCACTGCGCCACCGGGGAAGCCCGAGTTTACCCTTTTTCGAAGAGTTGTTGTTGAAAGGAAGAGGAGGGGAAAAGGAGAAAGAGCTCAGAGTTGTTTCCTCTAAAACGTGGACCTCTTATTGCCGTGTGTGTACTTGTTGCATTTTCTGGAGTGAAGTGTGTTTTCAGCCAGTCTCAGTCTAGCACAGTTGATGGCTCAGGTTCTTTCAGGTCAGTTTTCTCATATGTGGCAAAAGCCTCTCAGTTTACAGATGACTTCACTAATAGATATCAAATGCCTTATTGGCACAAGATCATTCCCTTGGCATTTAACAATGTCTTATTTCAAAGTTGTGGATTGAATGTCCATTTAATGTTCTTGGTCAGAGTATTGATAACTAACATAGAACCTACTCTATAATTGATGAGCTAGTACAAGCTCTATTGTAAAATTGTATCATTCTTGCTTCCACAGTACTGTGGATGAAACACGAATGCTTAAAATGCTCTGGAATGCAGTTTTAAGTCTTTCATTTGAATATCATTATGTCTGATCCCCAGGAATGTCCAAATTCTAAATCAAAGGATAAACCTCTGTCTGAAGACTGAATTTGAGAGCTGGTTAACATGCTCGTTTCTTCATTCTGTCTCCTGCTCTTTGGGTGATGAAAATGAAAGTTTACTTTTAATGAGCTAGGTTCAGGAAATTAAGATTTCTTCCAGCCTTGTCCTTCCTTCTTTCTTTCTGTCTATCCTTCCTTCCTTTTGTTCATTCCACTGACATACAGGGAACTGTGGAGGAACTACTGTGACCAGACATCATACCAGGCAAATGGGACAGAGACAGGAAAAAGTTCAACAGTGCCCTGACCAAATGAAGGATCCAGTCAAGTAAACGAGCTATGGAAAGATGAAAGGGAGAGTATGGGGTAATGAAAGACCACACGGGAGGAACATCTGGTTCAGGCTCCGTGAACTCTCTCTCTCTCTCTCTCTTTCTCCCAACTCTTAGCCCCTTCTTATTCTAGGGAGCTTTAGGGCTTATATGCAAAAATAATTAACAGAAGATAAATATGTCAAACAGGAATTAAGATATTTCTAGATTATTCTGCAAAGTTGAGAATTCATTTCTGCATGGAAAATTGGTTATACATGTTTTTACTGCTCTTTTTTTTTTTTTTAAACATTTTCTAATATTTTGACAAGCGACTTCTTGGAGCTTTGCTTTCTTTGTCTGCAAAAATGATATAATATAGAGATTCTTGAAAGGACATTGTTTTCCCACCTTTTCAAGCAAATGATGCATTATTTCCCACCTTATTCTTGCTACAATGCACACAAATGCACACAGATTCTTGATTGATATCTGTGAAATATCCTGAAAAGTCCTAATATTGATTTACATCCTCTCTTGAAGAAATAATTACTATTGATTAATCTGAGGCATTTAGCTTGATAATAATTGAACCCAATTCACAACAAAAATAAGTAAACTGTGGTGCTTAAAATTTTTTAATAGTGACTGCCTTTTTCTTTTATTTCTATGTCTAGATGAGTGTTGACCTTGGATAAAATCCATTACCAAATTCAAATTAAACAAAGCCAAAATATTGATGTGGGTGGGTAGGCTTGAAAGCAATTGAAACTTCCAAAAATAATGTTGGAAAAATTGGCATAATAGGGAAAATCATTAAATATGACATATTCTTCAAAACTGATTTGAAAATGGTATATCAATTTGTGACATAAGTAATACAGTAAATAATGATAAATAAGTACTATGATTTATGCAAATCTGATATGTGACTATCTGAATTATTTAAGGAAATATAAGGGCTCTTGTCTTTTAAAGAAGAAAACATTCATTCTGTTCCCTTCACAGCTATTTTAAATGATCACATATTCAGTTTGAAAAACATTTCTTTGTAGATGTCAGAGATGTTAAAAATGGCAAACAAGAATTATATATTTCTAGTTTTATTCTGCTTAAAATTTATTTTTGGATAAGGAAAAATAAGTATAATCCTATTTATAATATACAGATTTTAGAAACAACCTAAATGCCCAATAATAGAATATGATTAAATAGAATATCATTTATTAAATGGGAGAGTAGGGAAAATACTCATAATAAAATGTTGAGCAAGAAAACAATACACAAAATCCATCTTATATAGCTAAAACAAATTGTTTAAAAATGGTTGATTGCTTTTTCATAATGCAATATAGTAATATTGTCACAGTTCAGTGACTAGTTATTTATCACACAGAAAATTTTCTACTTGCAAAACACCATGTGCTGAACTCTGTGGAGAATATAAAAATGAATAATTCTCTCACTTGCTTCTTGTTTTTGCAGTGGTGTTATGTACATTTCATGGAGGTTGTACTGGGTGGAACTTAATAAAAGAGTACTCCCTGCTATGGCCCAGTGAGTATGTACCCTTCACTGTTAAGTTTGGTGCAAAGATAGCTTGTAAGTTATGTTAGCTGCTTCACCAAATCATTCATTGTCAATCACAGCCACATAAGACTCAGTCCTGCTCTCTATTTTTCTGGACATAAACAACATTTTGTAATTGCTTTCAGTTCTTTCACCACAGCAAGTTTGAGAAAGCATGTAGAACAAAGCTCTAGACCTGGAGAGCGCACACAGTGCTCCTTTCGAAAGGGGTTTCAAAGTCAGTAGGCCCAAAAAGGTGATTTTCTCACAATAAACTGGGAAACAGATGAAAGGCAGGTTGATCCATTTTTTCCTATGTGGCAAGCACATATTCTTAATGTGAATGGACTTGTACTCTGAAGTACAATAAAAATTAGACAACGAGAGACTGATAAGTTAATAGACAACGCCTAGATACCATTATTATTATTAAAGGAAAAAAGATGCAGATATTACTCCAATGTAAATGTTTTCAATTAACAGCATTGTCTCTTATTGTACCTACTTCTCATTAATTCATATATTACATTTCTTCAAGCATGTCTTTAATACTTTTGAAGCATATTTTTGTCAGTATTAGAGTTACCATCTTTAAAAATTAATTTTTTATTGTTAAGAAAATGAATTCGGCTTAATTTTGTTTTATTATACAAGGTACAAATCCATCTCCGTTGAGGCCATGTGAATAATATACACATAGAAAGCATTAGAGTACTTTCCAGATAGGTAATAAAATTAAATAAGAAATTCTGAACAATAAAACACCTAGAAGAAAATTTTGGAAATGCTTATCTAATCTTGCACAGAGATTATAAAAGTAAGTAGAGAACTCCAAATAAAATTTTCAGTATATTTGGTTATGTGTAAGTAACAGACTTCCAAATGCAATAAATATATAAATGAAATTGTGAAGAAAGCCAAAAAGTGAAGAAAGTATTTTCAAGTCAGAAAAAAGCAAAACATTTGTGCGAAATAATAGGAATAGGCTAAATCTAACCAAGTGGGCAAAGAACACACACACTTCATGAATAAAATAAGCGAATTGACAATAAGCCTGAAAAAGTAAACACTAGTACCACAATATTTGTAAATTAATGTAATTAGGATAACTACAGAGGCTTGTAAAATGTAGCAGCACCTTGTGCTGTGAAAGTGAAAATAAATACAAATTATTTTATGCTTTCTTTCCTGGAAAAAATTTATATCGAAAGTTTAAAGGAATGCACAACATTTGATCCAGTAGTTTCAATTTTAGACTATATGTCAAATACATGCTAAAACATAGAAAAACATTCCAGTATAACTTTATTTATAATATACTGAAACTAGAAATAGTCTAAGTGCCCAACAGTAGAACATGATTAAATGAAACATTATACATTAAATAGGATAGTAGGAAAATGCTCAGGATAAAATGTTAAATAAAAAATAACTTTTTTAATAGATGAACTGCTTAAAGTTGGTTATATTTTATGATTATATTTTCATGGTAAAATTAACAATGAGTTTTAATTTTCTCTTTGCTTTATTTGATATTTTTCTGCTTCTCTAAATAAATTTTAATTAGTTTAAAAATCAGCTATTAATAATCAATGTTACTTCAAGAGAAAGAAGGAATTGCAACAAAGGTTTAGTGTTTCAAAGATTGGATTCACGTGTAATTTCAGGCTTGCTTAATCCACATGTTTCTAAGTACCGCAAATCATAACTATCAAAGTCATTGCATATTCACCACAACAGAGTCGTTAAAGCATTAAAGTTGATAAGGCAACTGCGTTGACAAGAGACTCCTTATACCGTAATGGTCAGAATAGCTGGAGTCGATCTTATCAACCAACTACACACAAAGGAGCCTCGCAGTCATATCTTCATTGACATGCTATAGTGTACAGAAACCCTTGTGATTTGTTGCTATGGTACCTGGGAGATCCTTGGAGGTTCCAGGTCCACACTCTAGCTTGTTTGGGCATGTTTCAGGCATTCACAAACGAAAGAATGGAGTTTCCGTGTACACCCACGTGGTTTTCTGGAGTCCTTCCTCCAGCCCTATAGGTAGCAAAGAAATCAACAAATGATCCCCCTTTAAACACAGTCATAAGTTTATGCTGCATAGATACCAGAATCCAGTTTTTTATAGGCAGAAAGTTTAGGGGTGCTAAACACCAAGGAAAAAGCCATTTAAAAGAAAAGAAAGAAGACGAAAGGAAGTGAAAAGAAACACAACTGCTGTCACCACCTCCTGCATTTCCATCCTCCTACAATAGAGGTTTCTTTGGCATTTGGCCTCAGTCTTAGTGATCACAGGAATCAGGAAGGGGTGGGGAGAGAGGAATAGTTTTCACTGTAAAACTGTAATAAAGACTGGTTCCATAATTCAAAGGATGGATTTCTATTCTCCTGATTAAAGATGAGAGAGATTCTTGTGTTCTCATTCTCACTTGGGAAAAGCGATTTATTTTTCTGTGCCTTGTGTTTCTCTATCTGAGAAGAGCTAAAATATTTGTCATCTATCAAGTCTAGGATTGCCTCTAAAAATCTATTACATTTATAAACATTTCACCTGTTTTGAACAAACAAGCAAAACCTTTCATTGGTCTTCTCTGGGTTTGCCAGTTTCTTATCCTTTTATAGTTTTCATCACTAGATCAATGGATCACAAAAATTATCAGTTTTCCAAAGATTGCTGGAAATTTTTTACATGGATTCCAGCGTATGGCAAATACTACGACAATAGACAGAAGAGGACCTACAAATGATGGTAATGGAGTAATCCGGAGAGTTGGAAGGAATGACAGAGACATTAAATTATTAAATTTACCAGAAATGTGATACTGATTGTTCTTTGCACTACATTGATACTATATTAATTCATTCTCATTCTCTCTCTGTCTCCATCTCTCTCTCTCCCTCTCCACCTTCCACACTCTCCCCTATCTGTAGTATATACGTGGAACAGTTGTGGTTTTTTAAAAATATTACTATTACAAAGTTTCTGTGAAAATTATTTGATAGTGCTGGAAGACTAATAAAATTATATGAATTGTTGTTGATTATCCAATACTCCAGTTTTGAAGTCCTTCAGAAACAAAATTTTAACATCCTTAACCTTTACTTGACTCTCAACCCACACTAATTGACCACACCTTGGATTTTGGTCACAGGGCAAATGTGTTTCCACTGCATTATGGTAAAGTCAGAAATTCTCATCTCTGACCGTAAACTGTTAATCCCACTAACTTTTTCACCTCCCCACATTCACTTTAGCTTTCTCTGTCATCCCTTCCAACTCTCCCAATTACTCCATTACCATCATTTGTAGGTCCTCTTTTGAAATAACTCTTATTTTTTTCCCCCACTTAATCTGGATAACTGATATTCCCTCTTAGTTATCTCAGTGTTCACTCAATCTCCTTACTGCCTTTAAATTTGCCTGGAGAACAAAGGTGCAAGCTATAGGTCAGCAGCTGAGAATTTTGGAAGGAGATCAAAATCTTCAGGACAGATGTGGAAGCTGAGTGTGAAGAGGGACCAGATGAACGGGTTCAAGATTGAGGCTGAGGCTAGACAGAAACTGCCAGAACCATATTCTTTTGGTTGCCTGCCTTTGGAGTGGCAGAAGTTGGGTGGTTAAACGTATTAGGCTCAGTCCAACATCCAATGAAGAAGAAAACCCATTACTCATCACATTGGTTTCCCCATGGTTTCAAGCTCCCTAAATTTAGGCACGCCACCAGGCATTTTTCTTTTCTTTTCTTTTCTTTTTCCCATCCTGTTATACACATTTATTTACCCCTCTTGAATATTTCCTAGCGGAGCTCTTTAAAGCATATCCTGGTTCACTAAAGCTCCCGCTTTCTTCTTTCCA
This sequence comes from Eschrichtius robustus, assembly GCF_028021215.1. Classification (NCBI taxonomy): domain Eukaryota; kingdom Metazoa; phylum Chordata; class Mammalia; order Artiodactyla; family Eschrichtiidae; genus Eschrichtius; species Eschrichtius robustus. The sequence continues at coordinate 102,122,537 of NC_090835.1, read as the reverse complement.
GACACCATTGCCTCTTACATCAATGAAAAGATAAAAGCCTCAAGACAGAAACCACGATTACATTCCCCTCAATAAAATACTAAATAGCTTCTTCCAATCTCTGTCTGTCTCTGAAGAAGAAAGGTTTCTATGGGTTCCTGGTCCCACTCTCACCCTGGGTTTTTTGGAAGATGTTGCTTCTTCCACTTCTGCATACGCCCACCGTGTTTCCCTTTCTAACGGAAACTTTCTAACTGTGGATAAAGGGTGGGTTTACTTTTGCTCATACCTGGTATCTCCAGAGCCTAGCACAGAGGAGGGGTTCAGCAAATAACTGTTAACTAATCATTGGGTGTCTTCTAGGACTTGGTCTGCAAGATACAGTGTTTGAAGACCCCATATTGACTTTGGACTTTCCTCTTCCCTCTTCAAAAAGATTTGAGTCCCCTCACCCCTGCACAAGGGCCTTTTTCCTAATCTGGGGAGGATAAGAAGAAATATTGGTTCAACCTGCTCAAGTTCTCTTTTAAAATATTTTCTATCTCACACCCGGATAGTACCTTTAAACCTAAAACTCAAGAAGTCATCATCTTTATTCTAGGTTCTGCTGTAACCACTTCCCTCAGGGGGAACTATGAATTTTCATCAAATCTGGGGGTAGGATATATGGGAATTCTCTGCACTATCTTTGTAACTTTTCTGTGAACCTAAAACTATTCTAAAATGAAACAAATTTTTAAAAAATAATAGGATACTATGAAAAATTTTATAAAAACTATAATTTAGAGGAAATGGACAAATTTCTGAAAAAATACAAATTACAAAGGCTGATTGCTAATTATTCAAATTTTCAAAAAATTGCAGTACTTCTACTTCTGAAGTTATTAAAGCTTAAAACTGCATTTAGACTTTTGGGGCAATCATATTTTCATGTACATGAACATATTAATAACATAAAAATAAATATAGCCATAATAACTACATAAAAATACATTTATTGAGATGGAAATGTCTATTTAACTGTTTTTTCTTTAATATTTTCTCATGAATTGTACATGATTATATATTTTTCACAACATAATTTTAAACCTTATTTACAGATACATGGATCCATTGTTAAACAGATTGTCCATTTAAAAAAATAATTTTAATAAATTTGTAAGAAGTGTAATTTTCCATCAATGACTTTTTGTTACCTTAGTAATGGAACTATATATAGGGTGTGGTCATTTCAGATTTGTGATGTGTACCAACTTGTTTTCCTGAGTTCCTCCCCATCTCTGTTTCCACTGGCAGAATGTGAGTGAGTAGGATGAAAATTGTCCTACTTCAAAGATATCCACATTCTAATCCCTAGAAGCTGTCAATACTGCCTTACATTAAAAAAATGCTTTTTTACACATGTGATTAAGTTAATGATCTTGAGAAGGGAAGAGTATCCTGCATTATCCATGTGGGTCCTAAAAGTAATCACAAGCATTGTTCTAAGAAGGAGAAGTAGGGATATTTGACCTCTCGGCCCTGTGACCAAAGAGGCAGAAATTGGAGTGATGTGGCCACAAACCAAGGAACATGGCAGCCAACAAAAGCTGGAAGAGGCAAGAATGGATTCTCCCCTAGACCCTCAGGAGGGAGTGTGGCCCCGCTGACAACTTGACTTTAGCCCATTGAAACTGATTTGGATATCTGTTCTCCAGAACTGTAATAAAATAGATTTCTGTTTTTTAAGGCACCAAGCTTGTGGTAATTTGTTACAGGGAGAGTGGGAGACTAACACTGAGCTCTTATCACCATAGCCAGTCTATACACTGTACATATTTTCACATTCTGAAGGCAAACATATCTTAATTATTTTGCATTTATTTGATTGCTAGATTGCAAGAAAAATAGAATTTTATTGTATTTTTATTATGAATTTTCTCTTCAAGTTATCTTACCATTTTTTACTCAATTAGATTATTAGTATCTTATTTATTTTAACTTATGGTATATTGAAGCCATTACTACTTTAACAAGTTTGTCTCAACTAAACTCCCCAATTTGAAATTTAATTTTATTTATCCGATTTTTATCCATATATAAGTTTTAACTAAATTATTTTGTGGTCTAATCTCTTTCTTCTTTACCGTGAAGTTTTCCACTTCTCTTTTGCTTAGAAAGAATCACCTTATCATTTGCTTATATTCCTTTCTTTCTTTTTTTATGTTTTACAGTTTTACAGTAATCTTTTTATTCCATATATAATTTAAGCTAGTGTAAGATATGAGTTGAGAATCTGATTTTATTTTATTTTTCCAAATATATTACCAATTGTCCCAGCACCACTTAACTCTTTATTTTTATTCTCTCATTTATTTGTGTGACTATCTTTATCAAATACTATTTTATATCTATCAATCAGGTTTTATTAATTATTATCTTCTACTACTCATTTAAAAATTTTTTGTAGTATATTTATTGGCAAAAACAAGCCTCCCCTTATTACTCTTTTTTTTTTTTTCCCCCAAAGTTCTTGAGTCTTCCTACCTAGACCAAACCTTTTATTTGCAGGTCAACTTAAATTCTCAAGTTCTCAAAAAATATATATATATGTATTTTTTAGAAGTTTATTTGGACATATATATGTACGCTTGACCTAAAGGGAAAAAAAGGAAAAGATATTTTCATTTTTTTAAATTTTTTTTGTTGAAGTATAGTTGATTTAAAGTGTTGTGCTGATTTCTGCTGTACAGCAGAGTGACTCACTTATACACATTTATACATTCTTTTTTTATATTCATTTCCATTATGCTTTATCCCAGGAGACTGGATATAGTTCCCTGTGCTATACTGTAGGACCTTATTATTTATCCATTCTAAATGTAATAGTTTGCATCGACTAACCTCAAACTCCCAGTCCATCCCTCTCCCTACCCCCTTCCCCCTTGGCAACCACCAGTCTGTTCTCTATGTCTGTGAGTCTGAGGAAAAAATATTTTAAATAAATAATACTGAAATAAAAAAAAAAGTTTATTTGGGATGATATCAAACTTATCAATAGATTTATGAGAAATTGACAGCTTAGTCTTTGGCCTCCCCATTCAGGAACATGATTTGTCTCTCAATTTACTCAAAATTTCTTCTGCATCTGTTTATAATATGGATATGTAGATGCACTAGGCCCACAGAAAGCCAAAAAATGAAGATGTAATTAAAATAAGCAGGTTTAAAAAATATAAATAAATAAAATATGCAGGTTTGAGACTGTCTGATTTGGGATGCATAACTGAAGCGCAGTGAGATGAGAAAAACTGGGTAAAGATAAAGGTCCCTAAATAAATATGAAGTGTTGATTAAGCCTCAAAACTGAATTGTGTAAGGAAATACCTGATTTTCCAGAGACTTGTGGTCACTAATACTAGGAGCATCTCTCAGCAACACTATATACATTTATTAAGATAAGTAAGTAAATAAAAATACATCTAATTCATATGGACAAGGAAAAAAAAAGAATGGCTGCATGGCTTCTCACATCAAAGTCTGTGGACACATCAGTGTATTTGGGAGAATTGCAAAAGGGTGACTTATTTTTAGTTTCCAGATGCTAGATTAAAGCAAGTTTAGCTCTTATTGGTGAAAGAAAACCCTATTTATAACCATGAACTAACTACATGGTATATCTGGTGATCCTGTTACTTCTTCTGAATGGAGAGAGGAAGGCAGGGCAGTATCAAGAGGTAATGTCACTAGAAAACAGTAAGTCGAATTTGTGAATTCTCTGAAAGTTGAATGGGAACAGAAAAAAATGATTTTGCAATAATGTTTATACAATTTCTTCAAAAATATCAAAATAGCTAAAATACCATGTTCCTTTCCTAGTAGGGGAAGTATGAATGAATAGGGAGGTCTGGGAAGAGACAATTACAGTAAACACATCTGAAATGAATGCCTAAATGATGAGGCAGGGTTGCACTTTATTTTTTCCTTTCACTCTAAAAGGAAGGAGAGCTGAGGCTCAGTTAAAGTTGGCAGAGTCTCTGCACCTTGTGGACCATTAAGCCATCGCCCAGCTTACAATGCCCTTCTGCCCAAGCTGTGCCCAGGAGTGCAGTGCTTATTGTTTCTTTCAGCTTAATGATGGAGGTACCTGGTCCATGCAGTGAAGCAATATAATGGATAATAAAACTCCCCGAGAGTTCTGGTACAAGTACAGGGCAACAAGTCATGTGAGCTAATGAAAACCTGGGTGGGCTTCATGAAAAGAACCCTTGAAAGCAGGTCTCAAAGGTAATATGGAGTTATGCTCTGTGATGTGTGTTCTCCAGGGAAGTGATTCCCAAGGACGTAGGAACACACGACTGCCTTTCAATGAGAGACAAGACTATTGCATTACTTACAGTGCATGAAGGTACCAGGAAGTGGCTTAATCCATCAAGGGATATGTTTTTATGATTGCTTCATTGGTTCAGGTAGAAATATTCAGATATTCAGACCCGCAGAATATTGTTCAACCCCCCAGAAGCTGAGAGGGTGGATGAACCTCCCTAATTTATAACAGGGAGTGGTTCAGACTTTGGAGATTAAAAGATAGAGCAGAGTTGGAGGTTGTGTTTATTAGAATACAAAATTGACATTAAGCATGAAGTTTCCATTCCTACTGTCATTCAGAGACTACATGAGAAGCAGTCTTACTCTTCAATACTAAGCCAAGACTGACTCAAACCCTCAATTCCAAAGTCTATGTCCAAGGTTTCTCAAGGAATTCACTGGGTTTCCTCTGCTGCTTGGCTACCTAACTGTGAAATTATGGTCTGGGTGCTGTAGCCCATCCACCCAGCATGAAACAAAGCCCTACTTATTTTCAAAGGTACACCTAAGGTTCTCTCATTCTCTCTCTCTCTCTCATCTCTATCTCTATATTTCTCTGTCTCTGTCTCCTCTCTTTCTCTCAGACACACACATAATCCCCCCCCAACAAACAAACACACACACCCGAGTGCCCACACATTCCTGATTTATGGATTTATGGGGAGTATCAGCAGATGATCACACAGAACAGAACTCCACAGGAAACAACCTCAAAGTGTTTTTTTCTGAGCTCCACCCCCCATCCTGATTCTGACGGCTCCTATTTTGGCCCTTCTCCCACTCAGCACCCAGTGCCCTGTAACTTTCTAACTCATGTCCACCCTCCATTTCTCTATACCTCCTGGATTGGCCTTGCTGAATGTCCACCCTCTATGGCTCTTGCAGCCCAAAGGTACAGCCAAATCATCAGGTGCCATTAGACTAAATGTTTTTCCGTTTAGCATCCACACTTTCACATGTTTGTTAGACCTACCTACCTAGTGGTCACTCTGTGCCAGACACTATTCTAAATATGGGGGAATATAGTGATCAAGAGGTAATCTGTCTTCGTAATGATTTTAGAATGTGTTGGGAGAAACAATTACAAAATTATAAATAATTTTCACAAGGTTTGTTTTCTTGGGGAAAAAAGTCCAACCAACCCCAGAACCCCTTAGTTTACCCAGTGAGTGTAGAAAGCCTTGCACATGGGGACATGTAAACTGAGACCCGGGGTGAAGCAGTCTCCCAGGTGGCCCGGAGGGAGGAGGGCTTTCCACATAGAGGGAAGAGCAGAGGCAATGGCAAAAAACAAGTGCAAAGATTGGACAGAGAACACCTTGAGGGGCAGAGCTTGATGTGGAACATGGAGCTGCCAGCAGAATAATGGAAAATAGTGAGACTCATGGTTACATTATCAGATATGCATCTCAGAGGCAGAGCTCTGCTGGTCACACAAGGGAAGGCTGAGGGCAGGATTAGGAAGAGGAGGGATGAGGCGAGAGGAAGGGGCACAACGAGGGGTTTATTCCAGTGATTCAAACCAGAAATAGAAAGGATGGAACCAAGGATGAGGGAATAGGGATGAGATGGGGGGATACAAAAAATATTTTTAGGAGACCATTTTTTAAAATTCATTAAACACAAAGGCAAGGGGAAGAAACTAGGAAAACCCTTAGATTCCTGACTAGGGTGACAGAATTGAGAGGGGTCCTGGAGATTCATTTAGGAAGTGTGAGAATGGGATTAGATCGAGATGCTGGGAAGGAAATAACTGTGGTTTTGCAAATGTGAGGTTGAAGTGTCGGTGCAGATGACCAGAAACCAGTTGACATTTGTTCCTTCTGAAGATTCAGAGAGTTTAATGAATTCATCCAAGGTTACATAATCAGTTAACTGTGGGGCTCAGACCCTGCTCTATGAATCTGTGACTGATGCACTGTTACCGAGTCACGTGGGTATGACTTCTAGCTTATCTGCATCTGTCTACAGGTGTGATGGATGTGCCCATTCACACTGTTGTATCAAGTTCCCCTTCGAGGCTGGGGAATGACTAGCCCAATTGTGAGTTCAGACGTCGGGGATGAAGCGGGCCGGAGCTAACTGGTCCTTGACAAAAGTGAACCTGTGACTTTGGCTTCAAAAGCCCCATTTCTAACTAGCTGGACTTGGAGACCACTGACAGTTGTGGTCATAATATATGGGAAAGAGGGTGATTTATTCAAAGGAAGAAACTCACCTGGATTCTCGATGTCAATCAATTTTCAAGAGATGCAGACACAGCCAGCAGGCCACTCCCTGGAGTTCCTTTGTCTTCTGAAGCTGAAAAACACAATATTTCAAAGAAGACTAAAAATCAGAAGAAAGATTATCAATGTAAACCTAGATTCTAGTCTAGAATATTTACATTAATTCTCAAGGCATATGTACAACTGACCAAACTGGGAGAGAAGATGACAAGATGACAGGCTGAACAGCAAGATTTCCAGCTGCAATCCGATGCCCTCCTGGTTCTCTACGTGCCTGACTCGTCCCTCTTGTTGATCCTTGGAGCACCAAACCAAGAATCAGATTCCAGGATTTCCATGTGGCCAGTGGTCAGTGTTTGTCTCTGACCTAAGAATTACTAATAGACTCCACTTCCTTGAGTCTCCTCATGAGACAAAATTTTATACACTTGAACAAAAGGGCATTACCCTTTGTACTTTCCTGTTTTATTTTTATTAACGAAAATAAGATGACCTATTTTAAAGGCCAATTTAAGTATAGCTTTTTATGAGCCTTTCGAATGCACGAGACTCTCCTCAACTCCAAAATCCTGAGAGTTTGTGTTAATATAGATTTTTTGCCAATTTATTTCACCCTGCCTCCCCCTGTTAGAGTGCAAACTCCATGAAACCAGAAAATGGGTTTTATACACTTTTACATATACTGCAGTACTCAGCTCACTGTTTTATATGTAATAAATAACAACATTTGCTGATTTAAAGCACATTCAATTCCACTAGAAGTAGGGGGAAGAGGCATGGGGTAATTATTCATTTAGCTTTAGTTATCTCATTTGCACTATAGAAATAATTCCCACTTCTGCAAGGCTAAATGAGAAACACAAAGCAAATATATATGAAAGCACTTTATGCAACACAGTGGACCACATGGATGTAAATAATTATATAATTGTATAGCTTTTCTAGTGGTATCATCATACAGAAAGTGAAGTACAAAAGGAACTTCACTTCATCCTTAGTTCTTAACTCATTTATTTTTATGAATTTTAAAACCTCGAGCGATTTCTACAGTGCTTTCAAGAATCACAGAACTCTACTTGACAGAATAATAAATCAAGTCAGAAGACTGTGTGGCCAGTTACTTAAGAAGTAGACTATTCCAGTGGACTATAATGAGAAAAACATGGACGAAAATACGGTTTCTTTATTCCTTCAAAACCAACGTTGATAAATGCTCTTGTTTTGTTAATAATCTTTTTTTTTAATTAAATGCGAGCTTCCCCAGATGTCTGTAAATGCAACTATGTATATATTTTTTCTCTCTCTCTATTTTTTCTGATCTACTTAAACACTCTTTCAATGTCTAATCTCTGTTGGGCTCAACATTCTTTCTACGTAGTTCTTACAATTCTCTTTCTAAAGTTTGTAGAATTACAGGCAGACCTTGTTTTACTGCCCTCTGCTTTCTTGAGCTTTGCAGATACTGTGTTTTTTTACAGATTGAAGGTTTGCGGCGACCCTGGGCAGAGCAAGTCTACTGGCCTCAGTTTCCCAGAAGCATTTGCTCACTTTGCATCTGTTTCACCTTTCGGTAATTCGTGCAATATTTCAAACTTTTTCATTATTTTTATATTTGTTTTATGGTGATCAGTGATCTTCAATGTTACTGCTATGACTCTCTGAAGGCTCAGAAAACGGTTAGCACTTTTTAGCAACAAAGTATTAATTAAGGTGTGTACATTGTTTTTTAAGACATAATGGTATTGAACACCTAATGGACTACAGTAACATAACTTTTATGTGCACTGAGAAACCAAAAAATTTGTGACTCGCTTTATTGTGATACCCACTTTATTGCAGTGGTCTGAAACTGAACTGGCAATATCTCTGAGGTATGCCTGTATTTTCATTTGATTTTTAAATAGTATTTCATTTAAAAAGAATATTTAATTAATTCTAAATTTTATAATCCATTATGTTTAATTACTCTTTAAAAAGAGTGTTCCAGTTTTCTATTGCTGTATAACCAATCATCTAAAAATGTAGTGGCCGGCCTAAAACAGCAACAATCATTCTTATCTATCAACGATCTCTGTAAGTCAGAAGTTTCAGAAGGGATGTTAGAAGGGACCAGCCAGGGCAGCTGTGGCGGAACAGAGGTGATGGAGGTGGGATTGGGATGGCTGGAGACTGTCTGAGCATCTTTCTGTCTCTTTACATAGTCTCAGAACCCATCCATATGGTCTCCACATGGGCTATATTTGGCTTCCCCAATAGCATGGTAGCCTCAGGGCTGTCAAACTGCTTACTTGGCCAGTAAAGACTTCAAGAGCAAGCATGCCAGGAAGCAGGAAGTTGTGTCTTGGTTCCTCAGCATTGCAAGTCACAGAGCATCACTTCTGCTGTACTCTGTTGATTGAAACAGTGACAAAACCCTGCCCAGTTTCACGAAGTGGAGGCAGAGGCCACATTTCTCTGTAAGGAATTTCAAAGAATTTGCAGATATGTTTTTAAACCGACATAATGAAAACAATATGGCTGTTATCCCATGCACTTGCCTAAGTAATGAAAATCTTACTTCCCATAAATTCAAATATTTAACAGTTATTGAGTGTTTACTATGTGTCAGGCACTGAGATAAGTGCTGTGGGTAAAAAAGATGAAGACATAGTTTCAGCCCTAAATGTGTTTGCCTTCTAATAAGAAAGAAAGGTGTAAACTGGTAATTACAATGCTTGATAAATACGTGCATTGTGACGGCACAGAGAGGCGACAGGGAGAGAAGATGGCTTGTGCCTTCTGGAAGCAGTAACCTTGAACTGAGTTCTAAACAATGATTGCTGGTTGATTATTTATTCCAGGGAGGGGGGGTCAGAATGCAAAGCCACAAAGGCAAGAAACGGTGATGCAAGTGTGTGTGTGTGTGTGTGTGTGTGTGTGTGTTTGTGTGGACACAAGTAGTGAGTGTTTCTGAAACATATGTTTGTGCCAGGGAGTGGCTGGAGATGAAGCTGGAGAGAAAGACAGGGGTTACATCATGCAGGACCTCATGGACCAAGGTAACTGGCTAGCGCTTCTCCTGTAGATCCTGGGGAAACTTGGAAGGATTTTAGGCAAAAGAGTGATATAATACCATTTATTCAGGCAGCTGTGGAGAGGGCAGAGTTAACAACAGCAGCAAAAAGAACCTATTAGAAAAATGTTGCAATACTTTGGTGACAAATACTGGGGTAAATAGTAGTAGCAATGAAGAGGGTAATACTAATATCATAAACACAAAATCAGGTCTACAGAACTTGATGAGAGATTAGATGAGGGACCTGAAAGAAAAGGAACTGGGAAGTTTGCTAGTGTGGGGAGCAGGGTAAAGAGTGCTGTCACTAACACAGAAGAGGAAGGGGTTCTAGGAAAGATGTTTTGCTCACATGGAATTTAATGGGCCTTCGAGGCAGATATGATGACAATTATAATTATTAATAATAATGACTGGAACTTGGGCTTTGTTTATACATCACTCTTCTTAGCAGTTTTAAACTACTGTGACACTTACTTAGCAACCCTTCAGGTCATGGCCAGGCATACTTTCCCAAGATTTTTGCCAAGAATACACCTACGGATTCCCAACCTGAAGTTTAAATGCATAGCTTAATTAACGGTACATCAATAGCCCTGATGAAAGACACTGAACAATAGGATAATATTATCAGATACAAATAAAGATAAGGTACTCTTGATGACTGTTATTGCTATTTTTCTCACATTAGGAAAATAATGGCTTCTTATTGTATGAAAACCTTTGTGCTCACGTGCATCCTATCTTAGGGTGCAGTTTACTGTTTTATATCCCTAGGTCTTTGGGAATTCAAGGACTTATTTTTTATTTATCAATGTGTGTGAACTAAATAAAACCTGTTTGGGTTCTCTTACTTGAAAGTCTGAAGAGAGATATTTTTCTACTAATGATGTAAGTAAAGGACACTTAACAAATCTTATTTGATTTTAAAAACCATAACTTGATTAAATGTTAAATGTTACTTATTTAATCACTTCAAAAGCATCACAGATTATTGATCAAAAACATGCATAATAGAACCATTTTATTTTAATTTTGCCAGTAAATAAATGAGAAGACCTATGATAATCCTTAGTAAATGCTATTTTACCATCTTTTTAAAATCATATCTATGAATTTAAAATATATGTTTAAAATAACAGTTCATGGTTGGCTCCTGCTTTTATACAATCTGATATTTTTTGCCTTTAATTGGAATGCCTAGATCATATATATTTAACATAATTTTGATATATGCATGGCTTAAGTTTACCATCTTACTACTTACTTTTTGGTATTATTTCTTTCTTTTCTTCTTTTGTAATATTAGAATATCTTTATGGTTCTATTTTTATCTCCACTGTGGTTTACTTGCTATAGGTCTTTATTTTATTTATTCACAATTGCTCTGGAGTTTAAAATATACATTTTAACTTATCAGAGGCTGCTGTCAAATACTAATAAGAGCAAACACTGTTATAGCTTAAAAATCCTACAACAGTGTCCTTTCATTTTCCCCGGCATCATTTTTGTTATGATTATATATTTTACTTCTAATATGTTTTAAACGTCAGTGTACATGGCTACTATTTTTCTTGCTACTATATTTTTTGGACAATAATATTTTAAAAAGAGTAAAAGTAACTAAACATTGGCTTTTATATTTACCCATAATTTTACAATTTCTAGATATCTTCATTCCTTTCTGCAGATCCAGCTTTCTATTTGATATTATTTTCCTTCTAGTGAAACGACATATTTTAATCTTTCTTGTACTGCAGGACTACTGATAATAAATTCTTTCAGCTTTGGTTTGTCCAAAAAAGTCTAGACATTATTTTTTGCAAGATATTTTTGAAGGGTATAGAATTCTAGGTGATAATTTTCTTCGAGTACTTTATAGATGTCTCTCCATGGTCTTCTCGTTTGCAGTTTCTGTCAAGAAGTCTCTTGTCATTTTTATCTTTCTTTCTCAGCATATAATGAATCTCTCTCTCTGGCTGACTTCAAGCTTTTAACTTGGGTTGTCAGCAGTTTGTGTAATAGGTGTAGCTACCTGTGTTTTCCTTTGTATTCACCATTCCTGTGTTTCCCTAAGTTCTTTGGTTCTGTGATGCATTCTTTTTCATTGCATTTGGTTAAATCTTAAAAAATATTTTTTAGTTGTTGTCCTTAAGTTTACAATATACCTTTTAAAATAACCTGAATCTACCTTCAAATACAACTATGTTGTTTTAGGTATAGTACAGGTACCTTATTATTTCCGTTTAGTCCTTCTCTGGCTTCTTCTTTTTGTATAAATACAAGTTTCTGACCTATCCCATTTTTTCTGTGACTGAAGAGCTTTTCTTAACATTCCTTGTAATGCAAGTCTGCTGGAAATGAATTTCTTCAATTTTGGTTTGTCTAAGAAAATCTTTATTTCTTTTTAATTTTTTAAGGTTAAACTTCATTATATGTGTAATTCTCGACTGGCAATTATTTTCTTGAACAATTTGAAGATTCCATCCACTCTCTTCTTGCTTACATGGTTTCTCTTGAGAAATCAGCTATATTCTTATTCTTGTTTCTCTATAGGTAAAGTGGTTTTTCACTCCTCTGGTTTTCTTCAAAATATTCTCTGTCTTTGATTTTTCTTTCATTTAAATACGATACATCTTGGTGTTGTCTTGGCTTCCAGGATTTGTGGTTTGGTGTCTGTCTTAATTAAGGGTATTTTTCAGTCATTAGTACTGCAAATATTTCTTCTCTCCCATTCACTCTTTCTTCTCCTTCTATTTTTCTAATTACGTGTATTTTATACTGTTTGATATTATTCCACAGTTCTGAGGTGTTCTGTTCTTTCTTCTTTCTTTCTCTTCTTTGCATTTAAGTTTGGGAATTTTTTTGACTCATTTTCAATTTCCCTGATTTCCTCCCCCTAGCTGTGTCAAATCCTCCAATGAGCCATCCAAGGCCTTCTTCATGCCTGTTACTATGCTTTTTATTTCTAGTGTTACCTTTGAATTTTTTTTTTTGTTTGTTTAATAATGTCCATCTTGCTGCTGACATTACCCATTTGGTCTTTCATGTGGTCTACTTGTTCCATTAGACCCCTTAATATGTTGACCATAGTTATTTTAACTTCTTTGTCTGATAATTCCAACATCTGTGTCATATTTGAGTGCAGTTCTGACGATTGCTCTGCCTCTTAAGACCACTTTTTCCTTGCCCCTCGTATGCCTTGGAATATTTTGTTGGAAGTCACTTATGTTGTACAATAGGTTCTGAGGTCAGAAGCCCTCAGTGTGAGTATTTATGTTAACCTAGCTAGCAGTTGGGCTGTGTTTAGTGTTTGTATTGTAATTACCTGTGGCTTCAAACTCCTCTGGCATCCTCGTTTTTGTCTCTTTTCTTGGCTTTGGGACTTCTTATTAAACTGTTCCTTACAGAGAGTCTGTCTTGCAGCCCTGTCAGCTGTAATCCACTGTTGTTATTATGCTGGAGTCTTGGCGTGGTGGTAGCGTGTGGGAAAGGAAAAAAGTTCCCTCGTCTTCTGATTAAGTTTTAGCCTTTCAGTGGGACTGTGTCTCAGAGGTATGGCTTTCACAAGTGTTTCTGTCCCTCCTCTAGGGTTATAGCTTTTTCCCCCTCCCTCTGCTCCCTACTCCCTTCCGTGGCTGCAACAGTCCCAATCCACTTCCTTGAAGTTCAGTTGCTTGTTAACTGGATTTGTTTTTTTTTTTTTTAATTAAAAATAAAATTCCCCCCCTTAGATGAGATAGGAAGGTGCTGTGGGCTAGAGTGGGGAGGAATTCTCTTCTCCCAGGTGGGATAAGAACGAGGCATTGCCATCCAGTGAATTAGTTTCATGGAGAGTAAGATTTTATTATGCAGAAGGTTCTGGCAGGGATTCACAGTGGCTACTTTTTACTTCCCCTTTCCAGGACCATGAGAGTAAGCAACTGATCTTACTCATGATCACCAGAGTAAGAAACTGGTGGAGTTCCTGAAGTGAGAGCCCAGGAAAGGATGGAGACCCCCTGTGACTACAGCCTCAGGAGTGTTTCATTTTCATGCTCGTCCACACTCATCCTCTAGTAAATTATCAAGTTTACTAGTTGTGATGGTTAATTTTACGTGTCAACTTGTCTAGGCACCCAGTAGTTTGGTCAAACACTAGTGTAAATGTTGCTGTGAATATAATTTTTAAATGTCACTAACATTTAAATCAGGACGCTTTTAGGAAAGTAGATCACCCTCCATAATATGGGTAGGTCACATGCAACTAGTTGAAGGCCTTCCGAGAGAAGACTGAGGTCCCGTGAAGAGGAAGAGAGTCTGTCTCCAGATGCCTTTGGACTCAAGATTGCAACATTAACTCCTACCAGAACGTCAGCCCGCCAGCCTGCCCTGCAGATTTTGGACTTGCCAGTCCTGCAACTGTGTGAGCCAGTCCTTAGGAGATATAGATATAGATGACATAGATATAGATACAAATATAGATGATATAGCTATAGATACAGATATAGGTACAGATATAAATATAATGACATAGATACAGATATAGATATGGATGATATATAGATATAAATATAGATATAGATATCTCCTATTGTTTGTTACTCTGGAGAACGCTGACTAATACAATGCTATTTACCTTTTCTGCAGGATGCTTTTTCATATTAATAGAGTCACTTAAAAATCCTTACGATAGTTCCCACCTCTGAATCTAGCTTGGTTGATGTTTTTATCTTTTGTCAATGGGTCTTTCTTTTATTCTCAGTTTTTTTGGTGCCTTGTAATTTTTGATTGAATGCCAGACATTTTGGTAGAAGAGCAGCGCAGAGACTAAAGCATATTTATGCCTGGAAATAGGTATGACTCTTCCCCCATAAGACCATTATTGTATAGGATGGAATCAATAGGGTCAGCTGTTGGGCTGAGTTGGGGTTCTGCTGTTCTTGTTACTTTCAGTGCACCACAGGCTCAAATACTTCCTGGGAAGCACTGCCATTGCCTTGTGCTTACTGTAAGAGCTGGAGTGCCAAAGAGCTTTTCTAAAAATTCCTCCCCTACATCTAGCTTTCAGTAGGCCCTACACATTCCTAAGTGTAGGTTCCCTAAGAGAATCCTAAGAAGGGTTCTCTTGTCTCTCCACAAATGGTAAATTACTGTTATTTGTTACTCAGTGAAAGCCTCACGGTGGGGCAGGGGTGGTTCTCAGTTTTCCTAAACAAGCCCAAGTTGTAGGTATGCGTTTGTGCCTGAACGTCAAGAATGATGCTTTCTCAGCATTCCCTCCTGTATTATTGTATCAGTGGACCCTGGGCAAGAGGTTTCTTGCCTCTTACTAAGAGATTGATGGCTTTTGCCAAGTGACACTGTAAGTGAGAATGACATGTAGGTATGGCTCTCTGTTTCCTAAGTGGTGGTGGAACTGTCATAAGCAAAAACAAAATAAAAAGTTTTCAGCTAATGGCCAGTTGTGGAATTCTGAAAATTCTCTGTTTTAGGAGAAGATGAGATGATATATGAGAAAACAGAAATAAACAATTCTCCCCCAAATGGCCAATCAACTAACTAAACCAATTAGTTAAAAAATGCCAAATCACTTTGATACGTAGTACTGAGTCTGGACTTGTAAGATATCAAGATATGACTTTATTCTGGCCTTGTCAGTATTTTATTTTATTTATTTATTTTTAAAATTTATTTTATTTATTTATTTTTGGCTGTGTTGGGTCTTCATCGCTGTGCACGGGCTTTCTCTAGTTGTGGCGAGCAGGGGCTACTCTTCGTTGTGTTGCGAGGGCTTCTCATTGCGGTGGCTTCTCTTGCTGCGGAGCATGGGCTCTAGGTGCACAGGCTTCAGTAGTTGTGGCTCACAGGCTCAGCAGTTGTGGCTCGCGGGCTCTAGAGCACAGGCTCAGTAGCTGTGGCTCGTGGGCTTAGTTGCTTCATGGCATGTGGGATCTTCTCGGACCAGGGATCGAACCTGTGTCCCCTGCATTGGCAGGTGGATTCTCAACCACTGCAGCACCAGGGAAGCCCCTGTCAGTATTTTAGAATCTTGTTTATCCCCTTGTTCAAAGTTCCTTTATTCTTCAATGTACTGAGTTTCTACGGGAACATTAAATGTCATACAAAAACTTGGCATGATGCTAGACACAAAACAATGGTGTTTTATCAGGTGGGAGGTGCTGGATTCTTGTTTTTGATGGCTTGTTTATTTTATTTGGATTCCATCATTTTATATAAGCCTTCTTCCATACCGACCTCTGATTATCCGTATTCCTTCTTCCTTCCATACACACAGTTTTACAATGTTACTTCAAATGCTCTAAAATAAAGTTACTGTGTTAATGAGAATTACTTCTTGAAGGAATTGAGTGGCAATTACGAATTATAGACATTCTTATGCATTGTCTGATTTTCATTATTCAAGTTTGATGATTAAATCCACGTATAATTCCGAACTTTTGCTCTTGTGCTGCTGCTACTGCTTATCCCTTTTGGTCACTGAGTTATATTTTACTTTATCTGAGAATAATTTGAAACAAAGACTAAAAGGTAAATTTACATTGTTACTACTTTCCAAATAGTTCTTAGTATGCTTGAACTTTGGAAGACTATTTAAATTAACATTCTAATTTTGATGGAAAATATTGAAACAACTGACAAATATTAGTATTTTTACACTTATCTATGCATTTTTTTCAATAACTGTATTCTCATGTTTTCTTATTAAAGTAGATAACTGACAACAACTGCTAACTAAAGGAGATAACCAATTACCCACAATAACAACTGATAAAGATAACAACTGATAGCTGGTACTAGGCTTATAGTATGGGATAATAGTTTCATTACTCGATAAGCAATATTAGATCTTAACAGTTCTGCAATATGAGTTAACTAGAAGGACACTGGACTTCAGCGTCAGGCTATCTTGGTTTCCACCTAGCTCTGCCACTTTCTGTATACTTCACTAGGAAATTCCTTTTCATTTCTGGTTCTCAGTTTCCTTACTTTCAAAATTTTATTATAACCTGTGTACATCAAAGGACACTTGAGGAGAACAAATGGGCTAATGTGCTTGTACCTAATGCAATTAAAAATTAATGCCATTATTATGTCTTGCATAGGTTAACGTTACACATTTGAAGACACTGACATGCAAGAATTCAAAGGATTTAAAGAAGAGTCTATTATGGATTCAATATGACTCCCTGATAAAATTCACAAACTCAGAATTTCAATCAGTCTCATTTTAGGGATTGGTCCTTTCTCAATTCTAACACATATTTTCTCTATTTAAAGCTTCTTTTCAATATTTTAATATTTTACACAATATCAATTGTTTTTCCACATGCAGTTGGCAAAAACAGAGTTCACTGCTATTTTGATTGTGCCATCCAGGCACTAAATAGATTCATTCTACTTGTGTTGGCTTGTGGATTTGAAAATAAAGGACCTTTTCTAAGAAACCAAGAGATAAACTTTTGAATTGCCCATCTTCCAGCTTTTAAAAATTTTAATCCAGGAAATAATTTCCATGTGAATATATACTCTTCCAATTATAACACTGCCCCCTAAAAGCTTTTTATGTATCCACACATTCCTCTAATGAACCACACAACAGTTCCATTCTTTAAAAGATCTGCAGAGCGAGCCAACTCATGAGTAGGAGGAAAACTAATTTGGGTAAAAATTAAAATTTCCCATAAGAGTCTGATCATAAGTCAAAATAACTTTGAAGACATTTGATGATTTTTGCCCTGATGCTTATACATTTTTTGAAGAAGAGTACAGTTAAAAGAAAACCGTGGTGATCATAAATATAAACCCAGAGTCAGAAATGTCATGGTCTCTTAAAACATTCTTCCCAAAATTTGAGAGGAAATATTTCTTTGGGACTTTGGTGAACACGAACACTTGGAATTAGTCCTTCTGCCTAATGTGAACTCATTCGCTTTGAATATTTACCGATATTCTTAATAAAAAGAGATCCACTGACTCTGACTTTCAAATCCTCTTTCCTCATCTGGTGGTCATTTAAGATCTGATAGATACAAAAGCTTCTCCTGGGAGGCATAGTCTAGTATGAATAAAGGCCAATATTAATGTGATTAAAAGAGTATTAGTCCTTTCTTTTGTTAAAATGAACTTGTAATTCTCTGTAGACATGATGTATGTGGTAGTGGAAAGAATATAAAGTATAGTGTGAATGTCTGTCACTATAGCCTGTAAATCCACTCCCTGTGGGGAACCATCCCAAGGCTTCGTCTGGAGATCAGGGCTTTCTAACCAGTCATTTCTCCTCGAGGTTTGCTTCCAAACAAAATACGTTCTGTTTAAGAAGTTCTTTTAAAGGGTAAAGGTGGTTTAAGGGTCAGAAAAGATGGGAGTATCTATGTCTCAACTCTGCCATTGTATTAAGGAGAATGACCAATTCCTCCTGTTCTGCTATTGTGTGTTTATTTGAGTATAATCTGCCTTGTACATCTCTATGGTGTTTCTTACTTTATAGACAGTAGAAAATATTTTGCATAGAATACTTATGTTTTTTTCTGCCTTTTCCAAATAACTTCTTTACTGTGCTGCTCAGAAGCTCCAAAACAGCCTTTGAGCTCTTAGATTTTTAGAGCCAGATGGAAAAGAAAACTTAGAGCCGTCATGGATATTTTCCCACCTAGCCTTAATTGTCATCATCAGAGCTTGTAGGATACATGATCTCATATGTTGGCAATAGAGATAAAATTATAAAACTGGCCAATCCTACTCTCTCGTTAAGTGTTATAAAGTTTCTCAATCGTAGCATTACTAAAGATAATTTAAATGCAGCTTTCTTCTTCTTACCCCTCCATAGACATGACAGTTGTTTCTTGCGAGTGAATGTTTTCTTTTATGTGAATACTTATTTATAAAGCAAATTGTGTGTGATCGACCATTATTTACTGTAGCATAGGTACCAAACCATAGTCTTGAAATTTGATCTAAGTTCAAAATCCAGCGTTTGCCAAATACTTAGCTATTGTGAGCTATAATTTTCTCGTATGTTGTGTAATGATTAAAGGGGATACTGTATAGGACAGCACTTAATAAAATGTCTAGCTAGCACAGAGTAATTTATCAATAAATGTACATATATGCACAAGTGATCTAAACACACGATGCATGTATGCACGCGTGCACACATGTGCGTATGCGTAAGCTAACAGTGGTGTTAAGTTTGTGATTAGGATTGTGGACATGCTGCTTATAGCACTGCAGGAGTCAGTGTTTGAGTCATGGTGAAGAGACTCAATAGATGGTGGAGAAGTGAAGAAATCATTTGTTGCATCTCTGAGTACCTTCTCCATTTTTAACCATTTGAAGATCCTCATAATAGAACCATGATTCCTTCTTTTATATTTTGTGTGACTAATAGGACTATATATAGCTCAGTATCTCTTTATGATAAATTGGTTAAATGAATAAATGTTAGTTGTTGGAAAAGAAAAAAGCTATTTCATTAGGACTATGCCAGCTAAATAATTTTTAAAAGAAACTACTATTAAAAAGGTAATGTTCACAGCAGAAACTAACACACCATTGTAAAGCACTTATACTCCAATAAAGATGTTTTTTTCAAAAAAAGGTAATGGAAAAATGAGCTGTATATGAATGTGTTCATTTGTTTATACAGGGATGAAAAAATTGAATGACAGTTGAGAATGGATTTTTTTTGGCTTAAGAAACTCTCATTTACCCTCACTAATTATTTTATGATTTATTTTACATCATTTTATGATGTAAAATTTAAACAGACTTCACATTTCTTTTTTAATTTTTCATGAACATGGTCAAAGGAAATTTGGCTAAAAATATCTACATACCGAGAATGGTGCAGAAACATCAAATCCATGATTATAACTGATTTTAAAATGTTGAAAACCAGTTAAGTATGAAAGACTGGCTATAAGACACATTGTGTGATAGGTACTCCAGCTATTCTTCCCATTGAAAGGCATTTTTATATGTTCAAACGAAATTGGGAGAAAATTTGATCCAAATAAGAACATACTAATTGCTATTTGTAAGTTTGCACTCTCAAAAAGTTATCTAAAAAATTTGCTTGGTAATTTTTTTGTGTTAGAGCATTATAATGACGCTACGTTTTTGAAAATTGTTTCATGATGTATGAACTATTTTCTTTGCAAAGGTTTTTATGTTGTCTTCTTTCATATGTGGTTCTTGGGCATGAGAAAACTATACCTGTACATTCATATTGGTTTTAATACATATTTCCTCCAAAAAAATATTGTACCAAATTCCACTGACACAACCAGTGTTTGATAATGTCTATATTCTTTGGGACATGATAAAAACTTGTACTACTCAGGTAATCGGACTGTTATATCCATATCTATTTATCTATATATCTAAGATGTCTATACAAATATACTACAGGGATACTGATTCAATTTATGAGTCTAAAAATGTTAGTGACATAACTGTAAATTAACTATAGCTCAATAAAAAATTTAAAAATAAAAACAACACTACAGTCAAAAAATAAAATAAAATGTTAGGGATAAATGTTAAGTATGATGTGTATAAATCCACAATTACATTTAAAAAGTTATTTCTGCAAGAAATAGATCTTACTAATTCATATTCTTCAGCCTCAAAGATTTTAAGACACTTACGTTTAGACCACTTTCTATGTGAGCTTCAAGAGAAAATGAAATTTCTCAGCATATAAATTCCAGGAAGGAGACTGACTAAAAGTTTTCCACATAATTTTATGTGGCCATTGTACAAAGTTTCACATGGAACCTAAATGTCATCACTCATAGTTAGAACTACAATTTGTATTTACACCGTCTGCAAGTGTTAATTTACAATATGTAAGTTTAAAAAAAAATTCTCCTTTTAAAGACCCATATTATTATCAGTTCATGTGTTGGCATGGCAATACACAGAGGATGGCCACATGTTTAGAAAAAGGGACAAAAATGTGGAAAATTCTTTCCAATACAAGCCCATGTGTGGACACACACTAGCATTCAGCATTACGTACAGCAAGACCCCAAGTCTCTACTGCTCATTAGAACTTCACGGTGGACATTTAGTTTTTACAGATTTGGCTACTGCTATTTGAGGACTGGAGCTGCCCAGAGAAGCATAGTCACATCTGGATTAAAAAGCACACACACAACACTGTCACCATCCTCCACAGATGCACTCCGAAGATGAATATACCCCACCAGCACGTTGTGAGCATAACATGGCAGAAGTCTGCCTTGGCCAGGTATATTCCATCTGATTACGTGAGAGTATCTGGAGTGGTGCAAAATTTTCGGGCAACTGTAGGCAAATGAATTATCTGATGGTCCCTGGACCCAACATTAGCACAGTAAACCACGATGGGAAGGACTTCTACACAGGCATCGTGAGTGGCAGCCATTCTGCAGCTGAAGTTGAATTCATAGACTATGGCATTGCTCTGCAGCTGTGAGGCAACAGCCCTTGCACTAAATTGCCAAAACTCAGCTGTTAAGGACCTGTATGATCAGGCAGGTTTGGGGCTTTTGTTTCTTTGTTCGTTTGTTTGGCAAGTTGCCATTTTGTCTTCCCGTAGAAAGTATGTATCAAATAAGGAAACTAGTTTATATCAGTTTGGCATTTTGGAAGCGAATTCGCTCTTCCAGTCCTTTAGGGTGACATTCGGTGCATGGGAGCAACTCTTGTGTTTGTATGGCTGTATAAATTATTCGTTTAGGACACTAAATGATATCCTTTTGGCACATTTCCGCATGGGCCTAATTTATATTCAGGGAATATCTTACATAATGAGAGAATATAGCCAATGTGAGTTAATGTTCACAAAATTTCTGTTGTGATTGATGTATCACTGTTTTCTTACACAAAATGATGGTCAGGGATCGAACAATGGAAATGAAGAGAGAAGTACCTTAAATCATATTTTGCATTCATAAATAACTAGTGTGTTGAACCACAGGACCTGATTTGATTTAGTCATCATCTGTGTCAAAATTTTCAGGCTTAAAATGGGGTAAATGCTGCTTAAATAGTCTAATAGAAGATCACTGGATATCTTGTTCCATCACATCAGCAGAAGCTGATTAGTTAATGAAAAAAGTCACTTAAGACAAGAAATCATGGAAAATGAAAACATACATACATTAAGCTTCACAGTTGAACCTAAAGCATATACATACACATCTTGTTTTCACTCATCTTTCCATATGATCTTTCTCTGAGTATCAGTCGGTTAATTAAAGTTTCTCATATTTTCCTGTGGCCTTCTGACCAAAAACCACACTCATGTTGTGTCCTTCATAATTCCCAGTTTTTGTCTAAATTGGAGCAATGGAGAGCATGAAGACTCTTGTATAGTAATTGTATAACAATTTGAGTGCAAAGTTTTTCTTGGATTTTATGATGTTTTTCCTAATTTTTAAATAATGCTTTGCCCAAACCCATTGCGCCATTTTTAGTAACTCTCAATCATGCATTTTTAAAACATTTAACTTACATTTTATAAAACAAAAAATAAAACTTCTTTTGACACTCTTGTTTTATTGTTTACTAGTATGCAATTAAATAACTACAATACCAAGTACATCTGACAATAGGCTTAAGAGAAAATATAACTGACACTTGATAAGTGAATAACCACACCTGTGGGAGCAGAAAAGTACATCCATACTATAGAGTGGTCCAACTGAAAATATCCAGCTGTATGTATTGCAGAAGGTGTGGATAGTTTCAGTGAATTAGCCAGTGGAAGCACTTTTACAGATTTGACCTACTAGACAACCTGTCTCTGACTTTGTTCTTCATGGTCACAAGATGGCTGTTGTATCTCCAAATGTTGCATCTCTCTTCCAGTTAGGAAGAAAAAGTAAGTGGCAAAGATACAAGTGCAGCACTTCTATTAGAAACATAAAGTTTTCAGAGAAATCGTTAGCGGTGTTCTGATTATTTCTCATGTACAAGCAATTGTGTCACATAGGTACCCCTAGTTGCAACAGAGGCTAGAGGTTAGTCATTCAGCTGAGCACACTGATGGACAGTAAAAAGAAAAAAAAAAAAAAATTCAGGATTCTGTTGGTAAGAAAAAAGTGAAGCTTATATGTGGTAAGGAGACTAGTGGTATCTTTGTGCTTCTGTCAGATAGCAGCTCAAATAGCTCAAAGGCCACTTCCTCGGGGAAGCCTTCCCAGACTTTCTATCCCAAGTTCCCTGTTACAAGTTCTCACAGTCCCAGATACATTTGCTTCAAGTAATTTTTCTTTTGTGTTTATGTTAATTTGATTACTATTTTCTCTTTTATAGAACAGTCATGGCAGGAGTTTGTTTCTATTTTTGCTCATGAATTTATACCTAGCAGCTAACAAACTGCCTGACATATAGTTAAGTAGTTGATATGTTTATTAAAAGAACAAATGAATAAATAATTACTTTAAAAGATATCCAAGGAAGAAAGTCATTTAGTGTTGCTTTGTACTCTATTTCAGTATTTGAACACTTTCAAAATTAGGTCTTGTTTTCCCCTACAAATGATTTTTTTTTCCTCATTGAAAGCCATTTTTACTCTTCATTTTTATGAAATGAGAGTATCCTCCTCATAGCAATTTCATTTATTTTCTCTACAATGAATCTAGAGTAAGGTATATAATATTACATTATATTATATTATCCAGGAAAAATATCCATTTTTTTAAATTCAGAAACTCCTTTTTCACAGTTGCTGCTTTGTTCAGTCATAAATATAAACACTAATGTGAGAAGGAACCTCAAGACTCATTTAGTTCAATCCCCTCACTTTGGAGGTAAAGAAACCGAGGCCCGAAGAGGTTAACTGAATTTCTCAAATGACATATAACAAGATACTGGCACAGGCAAAATATAACCCTGGTTTTCCAATTAATTTCCTGCTTTGTGCGCTATTATTTTACACTACATGGCTTTAGCGATCCAAACAAGACAGAATAGTGAACAAAGGCCTCATTACCACATGTGTCCAAAACAATTATCCACTGTCCTTGGTTGTTCCATCTATATTGGAATTGGCCAAAGCTGAATTTGCTTTCATGTTTATAAGTGGGAAATAAATATTTGAAGATGTATTAATTAGGGTCATTTTTATATTTAAAATCCTCTAAATTACATTATATCCTTGCTAGTTTGTCAGTAAGAGTTTGTGCTTTTGAATTTCATAAATATGGGCATAAAATACTGAATGAATTTGAAAGGGCTGCCATAACAAAGTACCAAAGAGCAGGCAGCTTAAACCACAGAAATTGATTCTCTCACAGTTCTGGAGGCTAGAAGTCCAAGATCAAAGTGTTGATAGGGCTGGTTTGTTCTGAGGCCTCTCTCTGCATGTGAGGCTGCCCTCACATGGTCTTCCCTGAGTGTGTGTCTCTGACCTAACCTCCTCTTCTCCTAAGTATACAAGCCAGATTAGAGTACAGTCCACCTGAACAGCCTTATTTTAAGTTAATAACCTCTTAAAAGGCCTATCTCCAGATACAGTCATATTCTGAAGGGGTCGGGGTTAAGACTTCAGCATAACAATTCTGGGGGACACAATTCAGCCCATAACAAATACCCTTCAGGCAATTCCTACTAGAAGTCTACAGAAGGAACCAAGATTCTAAGATAATATATTTTTGTTCTTTACTGAAGAAACTTTATTAGGGCCTTAATTAATCAATATGCTTGTAACAGTATCATTTTATAACTTCAGTATCAGGCTAATATTGTTAATGAAAAACTGGAAAAATTCTGTTGTAGGTTGAGATCCAATTATTGATTTGCTATGACTTCCCAACTGTTTTCTAAAGACACAAGCTACCCAACTGATGTGCAATTTAGCTACTCTTAAGAACCAAAACTAGTATTGAGATATACCTAGACCCAAATATCACCCCATCTAGCTTCGGGGCCTTAGAAGAGTTCTTAATCTCTCTAAGCTTCCTCATCTATAAAATAGAGAGAGTGCCTACCTCAAGAATTACTAGGTGGCTTAAATGAAATTAAGGTACACAATATATGGATGGGTATGATTATATTTTCAATATCATTTTTCACATCTAATTTTGTCAATTTATTAGTGCACCATACTTTTATTTGCAAATTCCACGTCCCAAGAAGTTTTAAAATTTGAATCCTTAATGATTTGTGTAACTCTAATTTGAATTTGATACATTATGTGTTACAGAGAATGTATTTCAGAAGGTAGCCAGCCCAGTAGATTAATAGACTAATTTTACTCTCAGTTAAAAGGACAAAATTAAATTTGAATTGTTTCTTATGAGACTGGACAGTGGAGTAGAAGTTCTTCGTTCCTGATGCCATCTCGAAAGGTTTGTCTGGAGAGCATGGTATTATCCCAGATCCCCTGGAGATGGCTAAGGGACTGAAAAATTGTCAATGTGTTGCTTAATTACCTGCACCTGTCTACATAAGAACATCTTATGTGGTGATTATGGATCTGGTGCAAACCATCATGCATGGAGCTTTACTGTGCTTCAATTTCCCTTCATATCTCAATCCAGTCCCAGGGCTACCTTTTCGCTTATGAGCACCCCCATTCAACACAGAATAAATTGGTTCCACTCAAGATTAGAAATGGTGGGAAATATAATTCCCCCTTATTCTTGGCAACAGTGTGTGTATGCACGTATGATTCTAAAGCAGCAGAAAATACGCAGGAGAAAGAAGAAAATATTTGTTTTCTTTAACAAAGTTGAAGCTCCCTCAGCTAACTGGCCAGACACTGACTTCAAAAACCACACTGAGGGCTTCCCTGGTGGCGCAGTGGTTGAGAATCTGCCTGCCAATGCAGGGGACACGGGTTCGAGCCCTGGTCTGGGAAGATCCCGCATGCCGCGGAGCAACTGGGCCCGTGAGCCACAACTACTGAGCCTGCGCATCTGGAGCCTGTGCTCCGCAACAAGAGAGGCCGAGATAGTGAGAGGCCCGGGCACCGCGATGAAGAATGGCCCCTGCTTGCCGCAACTGGAGGAAGCCCTCGCACAGAAACGAAGACCCAACACAGCCATAAGTAAGTAAGTAAATAAGTAAGTAAGTAAGTAAATAAATAAATAAATAAATAAAAGAACGTGAATTTCTAAAAAAAAAAAAAAACAAACCACATTGACACTTCTCTCTGACCCTGCTCTTGCGGAGCTTGAGGGACAAGGTTGGAAGGGTGTCTGGGGGAAGGCTTGGGGCTCCTCTCTTGGCAATTACTCTATGCTTTCAACTGCAGGAAAGAACAAGCAAACGCAGAATCTCATGAGCCGTGTGGCAAAGGAGGGGAGAGGATGGTTCCACGGAAAGTTGAAGCTTCTGCTTCCTGGCTTCCTCATGCCGTGCCATCTGCCTCTTCTGAGAGCTCCCGTCTCCCACTGTGTGCAGCTGAGTTTCCAGCACTCCTGGCAGCATGATGACTGAGACAAAGATATTTCCTCCAGTTGCCAATGGCACTCCTCTCCTGAAACGGTCCCAGAAACCTCATCCAAGGCTCCCTCCTCTCCATCCTTTGGTCTCTGTGAACAAAATGGAGGGCTTCGTCGCACCTCTCATAAATGATCATCTTCGTTTCAAGGCCATGTGGATCCAAATAGAAAATGATATTTTTATTTTCAAATGTAAAGTGTTTGGAAGATCTCATCTATTGGAGCATGTAACTATTCATGTAGCCAGAAGAGGAGATCACTACCCAGAAAAAGAGCCAGACTGCTGTGTCTGGATACTTAAAAAGACATTTGGAGGGGGAGAGCATCTGCAAATGTGGGTGAAAATGGGTTTGGAACTTCTCCTTTGATCAGGAAATAGGTGGACCATAAAATGTCTGATGCATGATGCTGCCTGCAGCAAACCCGCATTCTGAGACCCAGTCATCTTATTACTCTAGGAAGCACCAATAGGAAAAGGAAGAAGGCTTGAAAGACCGTACACTTTCCAACTGCAAGTGATGTGCAATTTTGAGTTAACCAAAAGTTGTCATTTGCTTGCTTCTGCAAAGTGACTGATCATTTATATTTCATATCTTGAGCCAGAGATCTTTTTTTTTACCAGTGTTCAAAATCACATACTGATATTAAGAGATACAGGTTTGCTTATGACTTGTTTTGTTTTCTATAGTTGTTTTTGAGTCTCCAAAGGGCAGGGGCCATGCATTATACTTTTTTGCACATCAGATATTTTCTTGTTCGTAAGAGACATCCAACATGTATGTTATTCAAAGATGATAATGATGTGAACACATCATCAATAACAGAAGCTTAGATCTGGAAGGGATATTTTATCATCTGCTTTTTGTTTTGTTTTATTTTTGTGTTATCTACTTTAAGACCCGTATGTTACAAATGAGAAGACTTAAAGTGGTTAGTTTCAAGATCTAGGATATAAATTAGATCTCCTGATTTTTACACTAAAATAAAATGGTGATAAAATATGACAATAACAACTGCAACAACAAACCTTATAATAAAACAGTGGAGCAAGCTTCTGGTTGGGGAGTGGAGTGGCAGTGTGGTTTAGTGGTCATGCATCGGCTATCCACTCAAAATCGCAAGTCTGTTTTCTCATCTCAGCTGTGTGTCGACCTGAGTGGCAAAAGGACTCTATTGGGAGTCAGCCGTCTGCGGATAGTAGCCACACACCACAAAACAGACATGAAGAGTAAGGACAGATGCTTTTCCTGGGGAAATCTACGTCAAACCCTAGCTGATCAAAATGAGCTATTTTTCCCTTTGTATTTACAGAGAAGCCAGCAAAAATATGACTCCCATCCTAATATGCCTGTTGACTACATTACTAATTCCACCGAGTTCTCAGGATTGAGGAACAGTGTAGGGAGACCCCTTCTGCATGTTTGTCTTAATGGAAAATGACACAATTTTCACAGACAAGAGGTGGGCTAATTATATTATAGAGATTAAAAAAAAATCTTGTGGACCCTTTTTCTAAAAAAAAAAAAATCGTAGTGCAAAATTCAGAAACGCCTGTCTGTTTACTAAGCCTCGATCTGTGTGATTACACAAAGAACCCCTCCCTCCATGGCGCCTCTATCTTATTTCCTTCATTTGTAAGCACAGCTTGGTCTATATTAGGGACTTCTGGCTAGATCCAGGAATTTTTAATCTTAAATTTATTTCTAAAGAGATTGGGGTTTTTGGAACAGAAAAGCCTTGATCATTAACAGATTTCTGCAGCATTACATGAGGGCAGCCTCGTTACTGTCCTGGATGAATTTGGAGCTAAAAAACAGAGCAAGACTTTTGGTTCATCACTGACACCTTGAATCTGTAGTTGAGAATCGTGTTGGTAGGACTGGAACAGATATCATAAATGGCAGAGATGAAACACTTTCTATATCCCTTACAAAAGAAATAAGTAATATTCATAGGTGTGTCTTCATCTTTTTCTTTTTCCTTACCACATTTGAAAGTTAGGTCAGAAGAGATAAATATTATAAATCAATACATAAATGCAATTAGCTAATAAAACTTAACAAAAAGAGAATAAGGACATTTATTAAAATCAAATTAAATGAATAATATAACTGAAAAAGATAAAAATCAAACAGAAATAATTCAAAAGTCCTTTTAGATCTGTACACTGATAACTACAGGACACTAATCAAAGGTATTAAAGAAGACACAAATAAATAGAAAGATGTCCCATGTACATGGGTTGGAAAAATTAATATTGTTAAAATGTTCATACTACCCAAAGCAATCTACATATTCAGTACAATCCTTATAAAAGCTTCAATCACACTTTTCACAGAAAAAGAAAAAAAAAAATACTAAAATCAGTACTGTAGCTTGAAAGATCCCAGATAGCCAAAGTAATTTTGAGAAAGAACAAATCTGAAGGCATCACATGTCTTTATTTCAAACTATACTAAAAGCTATAGTAATCAAAACAATCTGGTAGTGGCATAAAAACAGACACATAGACCAATGGAAGAGAACACAGAGCCCAGAAGTAAACTCACACATATGCAGTCAACTTATCCTTGATAAGGTCACCAAGAATAAAAAATGGGATAAGGATGGTCTCTTTAATAAATGGTGGTGGAAAAACTGGATATCCATACGCAAAAGAATGAAACTGGACCCTTATCTTACACCATACACAAAAATTAACTTGAAAAGGGTTAAAGACTTAATGTGATACCTTAAATCATAAAACTCCTAGGAGAAAACATAGGGAAAAAGCTCCTTTACATTGGTCTAGCAATGATTTTTTGGATATGACCCTGTGCTCTTACAAAGTCTGTTAAATCCAACTGAGCTCTCTTTTGCCCTAGGTTTTCCACTCCGTCTTTCAGCAGCCAGGAACACCACCTTCCTTTCAAGAAGTCTACTTTTCAAATATACCTAGCTGTATAATATTATCTAACCACATTTTCTCACATGTAAATTCAGAACATTTTCACTTAATGATTCTGAGGTCTTATTCATATGTCAATCATGATACCGTTAAGTAAAATGACAGAAGAAGTGGAGACAGTTGACTGTAATTCTATTATCGCTATATTCAAACTAGGGATACATTGCATCATCTTTTTAATGTCAATTATGAATTCCTTTTTTGATCTTGTTTTGTAGGAAAAGTGTTGACTTAAAATGCTTAGGGTTGGTGGCCATGTGATAGTTTTCAAATGTTAACCTTTAATTTCTATCACTTATAAAAATATAATAATGCAGAAACTAGTTTGTGACATGCCATAGTCTCTTTAAAGAGGTAGAAGAAATAAATGCATTAGTGAGCTCAGGAATGCTAGCAGAGACTCATCCAGCATTTCATTTTCTTTAAAATATCGAGCTACACGTCGCCATATGGAGATACAGATAAGTTTGACTATTTAAAGGAATAATTCCGAAGAAATATTACATTACAAATGCAAACAGATTGAAAAAGCTGAGGTTGCTCAGTATGTATTGATAATATTAGATTATATCTCTGCATTCAGAGTAATAAGATTCAAGTTTCCAGGAAGGGAATGATAAATTATATACCATTTTATTTGTTCATTATTCAAACAAGTTGGTGATTTATGTTACTTTCAGGGAAGTAGGAGTAAGAAAAAACTTTCTAAGGGGAAGAAACATAGTACATAGGACTTTTAACATGTAAACATCTGAAAGTCAAGGCTTGAATATAAACTGGAAATGTATATACAAGACTTGGTCTCACCTGGAAAGAAAAAATACGAAATTACTGTGTCTCATGTATGTGATCAGTTTGTTTCAACACAGAGTTTTCTACAACAATATAGTTTCTTCATGATGAACATGATGGCCTGAACCTTCTAACTATAACTTATAGCGCACCCAGGTATTATCTCACGTGCGTTTGCTTGAGAGAAAAATCTCATATAATTTGACCTCCATTTAGGGGAGTACTAGTCCTTTTTGCTTACAATGCATTTCCATTTATGTCTAAACATTTACAACTGTAAATAATTAATAATCTAAGAACTTTTGCCCTTCTTTTACTCTACCTCAAACTACCCTTGCCATAATATTTCTTGAATAAAATTTTTAGGAATAGAGACAGTTTCCTTGAAAGAATAGAGAGGCAATAAAAGGAAAGAGAATGTAAGAGAAAGATTGTAGTTTTGAGAAAACATTAGAGGAACTCATGTGGAAAGATATACACAGGTAGAGTAATCAACCAAAGCTAGATAAGCTAGGAAAAAAATATTGGTAAAGCCAGTGACATAAAATATTAACTCTCTATACAAAATGGCTATATATAATAAAAAGCGGCATCAAAATAACCAAACATTGTTCTAACAAGATCTAATAAGAAAACAAATGGAGGCTATCTTCTGGCTACAATGGAGTAGCTTGTAGTAGATCAAATATCCCACAGAAAACAACTTAAAAGCTGGCAGCTTTAAGGCAACGGAAAGCAAAGAAGGCAGACAGGACTTGAGAGGTCAAGACGTAGAAGGAAGGAAAATGTGATTAAGTGAACCCAAAATTCTCTGCCAAGTGTTCTCCTCAAGGCATTCGGTGATTCCTAATTTTGAGCATCTCAAATTCCATGAGTAAAGCAGCTACTGAGAGGCTAAGAAATTAAATTCAGGGTTTACCAAGGAGAACCTTACATTTTTAGCTGGGAATTCTGAAGGACTACCGTTTAAGAGTAAAGGCAAACCACAAACAGACCAGCCCTCAAAGATACCTAAAGCCTGACTCAGTTCATCTCAATTCCTTGTTGGATCAGATGACCTGCTCCCACAGTAACTGTTTTCTACAAGAAAAGTTAATCCCATCTGGAGGAGGTAAATATCATTTGGAGGCTCTAAAATTTTTCCTATAGAATGCCATTACTTGGTGATTTCAAAGGAGCAAAATCTAAGACTGAAAAATGATTTTCAACCAACAAAATGGAAGTTAGATTACAATGGAATAACATCTTTAAGATAAAGGGGAAAATACGTACCAGCAAGGAGTTTTACCATATAGAAAATAGTCTTCAAAAATGAAAATGAAATATAAATGCTTAAAGAAGTAAAAACTGAGGTTATTAGTCACCAGAAAAACCACACTTCATGAAATAATAAAGGGAGTTCTACAGATGGAGGGAGAATCATCTCAGATGAACACATGCAAATGGCAGAAGGAATAAAATACACCAGAGGATGAATAGTGATAAATTTAAGAGACTGTTGACTATATAAAACAATGATCATAAGACTGGCTTATGTTGATCTTGTAATATTTTTGTCAGTACTTGGTATCATGGTAACACCAGCTTCACTATTTAAAAATGCATAAAATGTAGAGATTCAATTGAGATCATGTATTTCAAGGAACCTATAGGTGTTACAAAAAGCAGATGCACAAAAAAGTTGTGGTGTAGTGGAAAGGATTTGAAACCTCTTGCATTTGAGTCTTAGCTGTCCAATTCAGTACCTACACAACTTCAAAACAGAGGCTAAGTCTCTTTGAGTCTCAGTTTCTATATGCATAGAATGAGGATAAGTATAATTTCCTCATTAAATGTTCCCATGAAGGTTAAATATTTAAATGTTTCTGTAAAATGATTATTAGCTCAATGACTGGCCACTAATATATTCAGTAGTCAACAAATGTGAGTTTATTTTTTCTTTATCCGTCTTTTATTCCTTTGTTCTCTCCTTTTCTCTCCCTGAATGACTCAGGTTGGGTTTTCTGGAGGCAGATGCTGAGTAGGAGTTTGGAATGTCTTTGTTAGAGATCATTGCCTGTGGAAGGAAGTGGGATGGGAAACAGGACTGGGAAAAGGGAGAAACTGAGCAGAGACGCAGGTCCAAAAAAAGCCTAAGCCAACCCCTGGAGATCTCTGGAATATATTGGGTTTTGGCCAAAACGTTCATTCAGGTTTTCCATAAGTTTTTATGGAAAACCCGAACGAACGTTTTGGCCAACCCAATTTTATATATGTGTGTGTGTGCATATATATATATATGGAACCCAACTTAACCCATATTGGACTTAAGGGGCTGGGCCTTCATAATTCTGCCTGGATCCATGATTGAACGTAGGCTGTCTTAGTCCTAGGAAGTATGGGACCTGGGCAAGTTTGCTCTCTGTAGTGGAGGCAAATCCTGGAAGACCAGACAGCTGGGGCAACAAATCTCCCTTCAAAAGGTTCAGATGGCAAGTCTCAATGTCCACCACATTATCACTCTTTTATCCCTCCCTCTTTTCCTCCTTCCTTTTCCATTTCCTCCCTTTCTCTCCTCCGTTGTGTACCAAAAGAAGCCATCAATTTGAACCTTCTTATAATTCAATATGAGGGTTATGCAGGAGGATTTTATCATAGTGGACACTTCCATTTGAACTGGATTCAAAATTTGCTCACCTAAAAATATATAGAGTAGAAAAAAATAGAATTATTCACTCCAAAGAGTAAAATTACTTTGACCTTAGAATGCGATTTATCACCTTTCCTAGGACATGTGGCTCTAATCTTAATCATTAGTTGTTGATTTTAAAGATAGAAACCAAGATAGAGCCACTTAGTGTATTTATTTAATAAAATATTAATATTGATATTAATATTAATACATTCATTCCATTGTGCATAAAATTAGTGCTAGGCTAGAATTTTCAACATGTGTTTAATCTTTATAACAGCCATTAGAAAAAATGTAAATTATTTAAAATACATATAATTACCTTGTCCTGTTTTACATAACTTAACTAAAATTTGAAGAATTGTTTAGTTATAATGCTTTGAAAATATTGAAGTATAATGTGTTAGGAATATGGAAAATTAAAACTTTTACTAGTTCTTCGTAGTCTTTTAGACCATAAATATTTGAATACATTATACTTTTTATAGGGAAAATTCTGTGTCTAGATTGTTTCCTGATGGTAATTATTGTTGCTACTCATGGGTGAAGTGCGATAGTCCTGCTTCTCTTATCCCTTTTCACATGATTCAGCCTTGACATGAACTTCTCTAAATTTATCCTTTTTGATTGTAGGAAGAGACAAGGAAGGCAGAGAGTGAATTTAAAAAGAGGAAAAAGAGAGTGAAGAGAAAGCACTGCAGAATTTGGCATCCACTCCAAACAGGAGCCCTGAATTTATCCTTTACAAAAATGAGCAAGGAATCAATTTCCCTTGTATTTTCTTCCCCCAAATCCTAAGTTCTTATAAATCTTTAAGTGAACTCTTAGGAAAAGCCCTTGGGTGAAAATAGATTTGTTTAGGCTAGTTGGAAAACTGATTATGACATAAATATAAGCAGTCTATTAGCAGATTAGATTCTTGCACCATAAAATTATTTGCATCCAAACTGACAAGCTTGTGCTAGAGGAGTGTGATGCACCTGTTTCTTGGCTGTTCTTCATATGCTTGTTTGAGAGCTAAGATTAAGCATGTGTAGAATATTGTGTGTAATGACATCAAACATACCTAGACCGTGATGTCAGCCTGAGACATTTACTCTAAAACAATAGCGGGATTATGTTTCTGTCCATTTCTACAACTTATTGAGAATAGGTGTTTGTTTGTTTGTTTTACTGCTTTGATATTTTCATATAAGGAAACGAGGAAACATTTTTGGATTCATTATTTTCCTTGACATGGAGAAATTTCATTACGCAATATGTGAACTGTATATAACCATAGACTTAAAAAGGTAATTGGTGGCTTCCAATTTATTACCATAGTAATAAGATGGGATCTCTTTATAGAACGTATACCATTAAATAAATACGCAAACATTTGTTTTACTTTTGCAAACCGTTCCTTGAGATTTTTAAATCATAGTAGACTTCTTAGTACCTGCCTGAATTAGCCATGGAGTCAGCAAAGCAATTTTGAAAAATAAACAGTATGCTTTTTAATTGATATATTTACTTACGTATCATCGTAAAAGAGGAAAGGTACCTTTTTTCAAAAAAAAATTCAGGGGTAGCTATATAAACTGCTTTTCTTTATCTTCAGAAAAAAAAAATAAAATCATCAACTATTACATGTTTTCTGGAAGCATCTGGAAAGCTTTACTCATTCATTTGATATATATTTAGTGAGAGTTACTATAATCCAGACACTATGCTCAGGACTGGTGATACACTGATGAACAGACAGATAAAGCCCCTGTCCTCATGGAGATTACAATCCATAGGGGGAGACAAAGAAATAAAAAAGCAAACAAAAACAAGCAAATAAACAAATTAGTGTAACATATAGTTTAGGCAATGATGAATGTTGTATCAGTTTGATTTTAGTCAAAGAAGAGTGCCAAAACAACATCATCTAAGACAAAACCTTAGTGATTATGTATTTTAAGAATTTAGTATAATACGTTCAACATGAAAGTTTTAAATAATGTAAGAAATTTGGTGTATCTGAGCACTGAAATCATCACAGAGCAAACACCAATAAAGAAGAAATTATAATGCCATGGGTAATTATTTTCTTTATATCTATAACATGACTTCTGAAAATAATTCCAACCCTTTCAATTATGGAAGACAGTCAGAAATGTTCTCCCCAGAAACATATTTGAGTACGACAGTCATGAAAGTGATCATATAAGTCATTGTATCTCACAGTCAAATTGCAATTTTGAGGAAAGATCAGACTGCAGAAGTGAGTTTCATTTAACTGGAGCCACGGTGGCTCATTTGCCCAGAAACAGCCATATTATGCAATGGTGTGCCAAGG
The DNA here is from genome assembly GCF_028021215.1 of Eschrichtius robustus. NCBI lineage: Eukaryota > Metazoa > Chordata > Mammalia > Artiodactyla > Eschrichtiidae > Eschrichtius > Eschrichtius robustus. The sequence continues at coordinate 102,087,756 of NC_090835.1, read as the reverse complement.
GAATTAATAACTGATGGATGATCAGACCTGCTCAAAGTGGTGGTAATAATTTGCTACTTGAACCACCACATTTTGGCAAATAAAAAGCCTTTGCTGGTGCCAAATCTGTAATTACTTTACTTAACGGTGATGACATGTGTGCCTGTTCTGTAAGATCCCATACTAACGCTTCTGTTGTTGGCTAAAAACCACCCAGTACTTGAGATAATAACCTCATTTCTGCATCTGTCTCTCTGCAGGATGGAGTTTTTAATTCCCTTTTTCCTTTTCATTTTGTTTCAGGTTTTTGAAGTTAAAAGGAGGCTTTAAACCTTGCCTTTTTCAGAGGGTTTTGTTTGAACAACTTCACAATCTCTTAAACACAATTATTTAAAAATTGCTTGCATATCCACACGATTATCTTAGATGATTGTCTTGAAGTGAGTTTTTTTCTATATAAATATTAATTTTTTATATGTCTATTTCTGTGACCAAGTGTTATGCTGATAGAAACCTGGGCCAGATTCCCCCCAGTGACTTCATCACTTCCTGGTAGTAAGTCTCAATTTCAGGCCTCTAGTTTACGGCAACCAATCAACAGTGGTGCCCTAGTGTGCTGAGAGAAAAGTACCCTCATTAGAGTCTGAAGGCCTAAATTACAGCTATCAAGTGATGGAGGCCATAGAGAGAATAAATCCAAATGTATGGAATCTCAAATGGAATGTTTCTACTAAGGAAGGGAAATGTTCTGGCAAATTTCTCTAAAAAACATGAGAAAATATTTTCTGATTGGTGAAAAGTTTTCGTTCTACAAGGTTTTTCTTAGCTATTTTTTTTAATCAAAGTAAAAATACTTTATTGGATCTTAATATAGCAACTGCAGTTTCTTTTGGCTAGTGTTGTTTAGTATATACATTTTTTCAATACTTTCACTTTAAACCAATCTGTGTCTTTATATTTAAAGTGTGTTGCCTTTAGTTAAGCAGCTTTCTTAGAGTTGGGTTGTGCATTTTATTAATTCTGATAATCTTTGCCTTTTAAAAAGGATGTTTAGGCCATTTATGTTTAATTCAATCATCAATATGATTTAGGTTTAAATCTAATATTTGCTTTTCTTTCTTTTTTCTTCTTTTTTTGGAGTTGTTCTAGCTGCTCTTTGTTCCTCAGTTAGGTTTTTACTGTCCTATTTTCAAATAATTCAGTAGTGTTTTATGATTCATTTTATCTCCATTATTGAATAAATACCACTACTTCTTACGTCTGTGTGCTTGCTTTGATATTTCAATATGCATCTTCAACTTATCACAATCTATCTTTAAATAGCATTATACCACTTCACATATAGTACAAGAACACACAACAGTAGACTTCTACTCCTCTTGCCTTTTGTTCTTTGTGCTTTATTGCTGTGAAATTTAAATCTACATGTTATAAACTTTAATCATTCTTTCAGTAGTAAATTATTGTTTAAAGAGAGTAAACATTGAGAAATATATAACTTATATTTATTCAAATATTTACCATTCTCTGCACTCTTTATTTTTTTAGATCCAAATTTCCACCTGATCATGTTCTTTCTCTTGGAAGAAATTTCTTCAGCATTTACTGTAGTATAGGTATGTTACTGGTTAATGTTCTTAGTTTTGTATGTGTGTCAATGATTCTTTATTTCACCTTTATTTTTGAATGTTATTTTCTCTGGGTATAAACTTCCGGGTAAACAAGTGTTGTGGTTATGGATTTGTTTTTTCCACTATTGGTGCTTTAAAGATATCACTCCATGGTTTTATCTTTGCATAGTATCTGATGAGAAAGTCTGATGTCATTCTAATGTTTGTTCCTCTACATAATGGGCCTTTTCTCTTGATCAATCATTGCTTTTCAGAGTTTGGTTATGATATCTTTCCATGTGGCTTTCTTTAGTTTCTTCTTTTCATAGCTCCTTCAGCTTCTTTAATATATTGGTTTAAAGCTTTTATAAAATTTGAAAAATTTTATTTCTTCAATTTTTAATTTTTTTGTCCTCTCCCTTCTCCATTCCATCATAATAGGACTTCAGTGACGACTTTATTTTTTTAATGTATTTATATTTTTGGCCACACCGTGCGGCTTGCGGGATCTTAGTTCCCCAACCAGGTATCGAACCTGTGCTCCCTGCAATGGAAGTGAGGAGTCCTAACCACTGGACCACCAGGGAATTCCCATCATTTTGGATAGTTTCTATTACAGTGTCTTTAACTACATTGATATTTTCTTCTGCAATGTATAATCTGCTGTTAGTCTCATACAATGCATTTTTTTATTTCAGATAGTATCTTTCAATATCCTGAACTTTCATGTGGGTTTTAAAAATATCTTCTATCTATCTCCTCATATAATCATGTCTTTCCAGACCTTCTTGGCTTTATGGCACATATTTATAATTGTGTTATTGTCTTTGTCTTCTCATTCAAACATCTGTCATTTCTAAGTGTATTTCTATTAATTTTTCTCCTGCTATGGAATCATACTTTCCTGCTTCTTTGAATGCTGGTGAGTTTTTAATTGGATGCCAGGTGTTATGAATATTAAGTGGTTTCAAGCTTGATTTTGTTGTAGTCCTTTAAATACTGTTGAAGTTTGTTCTTGCATATAGTTAAATTACTTGGAATCAGTTAGATTTTTCTGAGATTTTTCTGTTAAGATATTTTAGTGTGGTCCAGGGCAGCCTTAAGTCTAGGACTGATTCAGTTCTAATATTAAAGTGAAAACACATAGAGCACACTATCTGATGCTCCTTGTACTTAATTATCTCTCCATTCTACCTTGTAGAAACACCAAATTAATCATAATTTCTGTGAATGGCCAGTGGTAGAGACTGTTGAACATAACCCTGATTTGCCATGCTATATTTTAATTGTATTCTTATTATTTGTTTTTAGATATTACAGGGTCAAAACTTCATTCAACTATGAAGATGATATTTTGCTAGGAGTTTCAGAATTTAGACAAGGGCAAAAATAAAGCATTGTGGCTTCCTCCCCCCAAAACTGTAGGGCACGCTTTCTTCAATTTTTTTAAGGCAATGCTAACATGCTCTCTGAGAAACAGAGGAAATCCTGATGGACCTTTATGACATCCTTGTCTTTGATAACCTCCTTTCTGGTTCACTGTGAACTAAATGAAGATAAAATATCCCAGATGGAGCTGCTGGAACAGGAGAGGCATCTGTAAAGCTCTTAAGGCATGTGAATGACCCTATGGTAAATCCCTTTAAGCTTTTCCCCAGATTCTTCTTTCTTCCTTTTATACACTCCCTTTAATCTTATTAGAGCTAATTCTAACATTCACAACATGCTCCACACACTTGTTACATCACTGAAGCAAAGAAGTGATTCCTGCATTTGAACTATTCAGGGAATCCCTATGGTTTATTCGTATGTTTGCTTTGCTTTATTTTGTTTTGTCTTACAGCCTCAAGGTTTTCTCTACAGTTAAATGCCTTCCTTTATACTCCAATGTCCAACTGCTTTAGGACCCAACTTGGAATTTAGGATGAGGACTGACAAAGGTTTTTACCCATGCTAGGATATTCAGTGGAGAACTAAGTCAAAGAAAAATATTTTTGAACTATCCCTGTAGACTTTTGGCAGTGATTGATTTCACAAGTGAAGTAGCAGTTTAATTGTATCTCTCTTCTCCCATCTGTGTAGACTCCCAGCCATGTCATCTGTGTTTTACTTCCAGTTTTATGTATTCTTTAAGGGAATCATGAAAAACTCCCCACCCTCTTTTTGGCAAAGAGCTCTAAGCGTCTCTGAACAAAGGAGCAAAGAAACTACACTTGATGTGTTTATTGACATGCACGCACATGCTAAACCTCGACCTACAATGCGTTTATACTCACTTGTGAAAAAAGTGAGTCACCTGTGTCTGCAATTGTCACATGTAAGTTATTTCTCCAGCTTTGTTTCCCCATCTGGCTTAGTATGTAATGGAAAAAACATATTTTAAATAGCTTAGCTAGAAGTTTTATCTATTACAAAGCGTTTATCCTTTTTCTTAAGCACAGCACCTGTTATCACTTTGTTATTGTTTGTGTTGCCCGGAATTTTACCGTGGGTGTAAGACAGAAACTCCTGTGAGATAGGATGCACCTAAGTTGGAGATTTTATGTTGCCTTGTGCCTCAGTAACAAGGTCAGCTGAGCACTATTGGCAAAGGTCACTTACAAGGAACATAATAATTTATTATAGATTTGTAGATTCACAGCAAATGATAGCTTGCTAAACATATTTAAGGAACTGTGATTGCATGATGTTAGACTTTTTAGGAGTATTTATACAAAACTTAACAAAATAATCTCAAAGAATAAAGCTAACCCTGGTAACTAACTCTCTTTGCAGAAAATAGCTTTGAGTGAGAGCTTCTGCTCTTCCTTTGGCTCTTTAAACCCTTTCCAAAACATTATGCCTTTGAATTAAAATGATACAATGTAGTATTGTTTAATTTTGATTTCCCTAAATTTTGTGACAGTTTTGATAACGTGACAGGGTTGAATAGAGTTTGAGAAGGGAATTAATTTTGACTTAGGAAAAACTCTGTACTCTACTGTTCAAATAAAATCAATAGCTAGTGTTGATAAATAAAATAATAAATATTAAACACATAGAAATAAACATAAAAAGTAAAACAAAATATTACAAATTAGGTTCATTCATTCATTTATGTAGTACCTAGTATTTTCCAGGCACTATTATAGGCTCTAAGGGTACAGAGTTGAACAAAGAGACATTTTCTGCCCTCATGAAGTTAATGTCCTAGTTAAAGAAATGAAACACTAAAAAAACTGGTATATACATATATACATGATGGCGGGTAGTGACAAGTGATAAAGAAAGCAGTATACAGGGGATGAAGGCTCCAAGAGGAGGCAGCCTGGGCTAGTTCAGGTGGATTAGGGAAGGCTACCTAAGGAGGTGAAATTCCAGTGGTGATTCAAAAAAGAGAGTGAGAAAGCCACCTTAATATACAGGGGAAGAACTTCCCATACAGAGGCAGCAGCAAGTGAAGATGCCCTGGGAAGAGGATGTGCCTGGGATGGTGTGAGCAGCAGCAAGAAGGGCAGTGAGACCAGAGCAACATGAACCACGGAGCTGGGATGAGAGAAGAGAGAGGAGAGGAAACCAGGGCAGCTCACGAAGGGCCTGGTAGTCCACAGACAAGACTTTTAGATTCATTGTTAAGTGTAGAGTTGAGAGTAGAAAAGTAAGGAGCCTTATTTGATTTTAAAAGCATATGACTGTTAGTTGGAAAACAGACTTGTGCTTGGGAGACAGGAGTAGAAAGAGGAAGACCTACTAGGAAGCTATTGCTCTTACAGTCCAGATGTGGATGACCCTGAAAACATTTAACAGGATAACCCTAGGTTACTACGGTGCATATTTTACTAAGACTCAGAGTCTGGGGTCCTAACCTATATGCGTTAAGTTGGGGTAACAGAAAAAAATGATCTTTTTGTTGAGTTCATGAACTTCTTAGTATGTATGTGTATTTACATCATGAAATAGCTGTTATGTCTGAGCTAAATGCTAAACTGACAGTGTAAATGCCTTTTAAAACACACACATTAATTATTTCTGCTGTGAAATGTATGAATATTCAGTGGGATACAAAAAGGAACATAAATGGTCTCATGTCAGGTTAGGTCAAGTTTTACCACCAAATGAATAATAAGAGAGAGTATTTGGATTTCCAGAGATTTCTGGACTCTAAAATTTCACATCTGTCACAGACGGACCTGTATAATAATGGTTACACCTATTTATATAGAGTCACTGTAAATATTGTTCATAAATCACCAACAGTGTACAACTGTAAGGTAGCCTTTCATCAGAAAAGATTATCTGAATACATGTTCCAATTAACCAAAAGATAAATCAAAATTAAGAAAATAAAGTAAATGAATATATCTATAAAAAGGAACTTGCAGGTCCTCCCTTACTCATTTGACCCTAATGGGCAACAGAATATGCCACCCCAAAATATGCTACTATGGTATACTTTGAGCTGTAGGCACTTGAAAAAAACAGCAAATGCAGGGAGAGGCTTTCTCTGAACTCCCCTTATCTGGCTAAAGATAGATCCTCCCCCCCCAAAATTCAATTGTCATTGATCCCTTCCCCACGAGCTTCATCAACCAGGGAAGATTGACTTTTGTCATAAGAGAGAAGTCTAGACATCCACACCACACCCACTTTGTCACAAACTGTCACACCTCCCACCTGCTCTTCTAAGGGCCCATTCATCTCTCCTAAAAATCATCCACTCTGCACTAAGAGGACTACAGCGCCTATTAAGATGGTATTTAAGCCTGAATTTTAAGCCACCTCAAGGAGTAACTCATTCTTCCCTGGGTATTTTCCATGTATATATGAGGTACACATGTTAATAAACTCCTGGTTCTTTTTCTCTTGTTAATCTGTCTTTTATTACAGTGGTCTCAGCTAAGAACTCAGCAGGGTAAAAGGAAAATTACTTTTTCTTCCCTACCAATCCAAACCTAGGAATTCAGTTAGATCAGTTGTCCGTTTGTTCTGAAGCCCAGAGGCAAAACTTAGTTTATCAGACTTTTCCTTTCCTAGTACCAGGATTTGGGGTTCTTAGGCCCCATAGCCTCCTTTCCGCAATTCAGACTACATCCCTTGCATGTTTGGTAGCCAGTCCACGAAGGATTTCAGAAAGTGGATGAAGCCATGGGTTTCGGTCAACGTGGGAGGGGTATTTTGCAGTAGAAAGGCTTTCTGGAAATCCCTTAAGTTGTACATTAGGTAGGTTCTTATTCTGTGTGCATGGCAGGGGAGGGCGTAGTCTGGGCTCCTCTCTGAAAGGTCTGTCCAGCAGAGAGCACCTGGCAGGAAGCCGCGCTGGCTGATTCCTCCCTCCCCCACTCTAACAGCCAAGGTTGCCTAAGGAGCTACACATACGCTCAGGGCTGAGAAGGTGCCACTGTTCTTTAGAGGAACAAAGACCAAGACGTTTGGGTCTTGGCTTCTGAGGGCAGAAGCCCCAGAGTTAGTGGGTAGGAATGCACAGTCTGTTTATGTAAAACTATACCTACTTACCAGTCAATTTTGCTAACAAAATTTAACCCAACCAAAGTAAACCAACCAAACCAAATGAAAGTTCTGCTTTGAACACTTAAAATGTAAGTACAATTTTTAGTTGGATTTTTAAACTGTCACTTGGTCACCTCAAGTATCCCGCACTCAGAAGCAGCTTAAATTCCTACATTTCACCCCCTGTGGTTTTCATTCCGTGACTTACCAGTTTCAAATCAATAGTCTACATGATCAATGCTCATTTTAAGCATATACCTCAGCATTGTGTATCTTATTTCATAGACGATTCAAACTTTCCTCATGGAAATACACTTATATAAACATAATTGTATGATTACTTTAAAATACCGTCTTTAAAAATCTACCCTTTCCAGGGCCTCCCTGGTGGCACAGTGGTTGAGAGTCTGCCTGCCAATGCAGGGGACACGGGTTCGAGCCCTGGTCTGGGAAGATCCCACATGCCGCGGAGCAACTAGGCCCGTGAGCCACAATTGCTGAGCCTGCGCGTCTGGAGCCTGTGCTCTGCAACAAGAGAGGCCGCGACAGTGAGAGGCCCGCGCACCACGATGAAGAGTGGCCCCCGCTTGCCGCAACTAGAGAAAGCCCTCGCACAGAAACGAAGACCCAACACAGCCAAAAATAAATAAATAAATTAATTAATTAAAAAAAAAAAAAATCTACCCTTTCCAAATAATTCCCTAAGCACTCTCTTTCTGGAATGAAACATGGCTAGTCTTTACCAAACTATTTCTGCATCTATGTACCTGTATGTGTGGTTAGTGCTGCTCAGCTACTTCACAGTTTTTTTCTGAGTTGCTAGAACTTGGAACTTCTCCCAACGTCATCTCTCTCTCTCTCTCTCTCTCTTTTTTTTTTTGAATGCTTTTAATTACGAGAACTTTAATAAGGCATCTGAACTCTTTCAAGTTGGTTTCCCCACCTATATAAAAAAATGCCATGGGTGTGGAAAATAATCTACTGACAACACAGTCATATCCAGAACAGAAACATTTATATTCCAATTCCATATTGCATTGCTTTTTCTCTATTGGCTGTAGACCAAAATTGTAGTAGTGCTATGTTAATTTTTTAGTATCACCAGGGTGAATTTGTTCTAGAAACACATTTCTCTGAGATTAAAGAGTAGGAAGATCAAATTCTCTTAGAAGAAGGGAGGGAATAGTAAAATATATGCATTGTTCACTAATCTATAAAAAAAGGATACTTTGCATGCAACTGTGAAATTATCTGACATTTTACATACAAAAAGAGCAAAGGACTATAGACAGGGAAAAGGAAAAAGATGAGAAAAGGAACCTATTACTCAAGTTAAAATGCTGTTTTCATATTCATTCTCTAGCCCACAGTGAGGCAAGGATTTAGGACTTGCATGTCTTTGTTCATCCATTTGCTTCAGATTCATCCAGAGAACTTATGCAGCCCAACACCTTCTTCGGCTGACTCATACCAGTTAATGTAGATGGAATTCCATTAGCTATGCACAAATATACCCATAATACATCAGTAATGAGGAACTAGCTTTTTGTAGTCAATATTGACTTCCTAAGTTTACTTCATGGTTGCTTGAGATGTGATAGTTTATGGTGATCATTTCACATATATACTCTTCTCATGTGATTCAAAGCGCTTCCTATTTTGTAACAGAACTAACAGAGTATTTATCCAAACTTTCCATGACATGCATTACAAGAAATTTTTCTAAGTTTAAAAATAATTTCTCACTGTTAAAGTTACTGCCTGTGTTGGTTTGCCAGAGCTGCTCTAATGATTACCACAGACTGGTGGCTTAAAAAACAGAAATTTATTTTCTCACAGTTCTGGATGCTGGAAGTCAGAGATTAAGATGTTGGCAGGGTTGGTTTCTTTTGAGGCCTCTCTCCTTAGCTTGCAGACAGCAGTCTTCTCCCTGTATCTTCACATGGTCTTCTCTCTTTTTGTGTTGGTGTCCTAATCTCTTCCTATAAGAACACCAGTTTGTAAAAAGTGCAAGAGTTTGAATAGAGTATGAACAGGCCGCATGAATAGAGCAGCACGCAGGTGCTAACTCTATCTTTTTGCCCACATCAGACATACTGTCATAGAGTGAGAATCGGATTTACTAAAGTTGCCATTTATCACCTAAGGAAACAAAGACTCAGGGAGGACAACAATTTTGTTGTTACAATTAACAATGCAATAACTCAAAACCAAAATCTAAATCCAAGTCCTTTTCTTTCTCTTATTTTATGTTCTCTGCGTTGAATTAACTCCAGATTCTTCATTTCCTTAATGCTTTGATTCCTTGATTATCAAAATCCTCGTGCAGTGAACATCTATTGTTTTATTCTTACCTGGCTTCCTTTCTTCTTCACCAGGCTTGAGAATTTCTCCTCCCCACCTGGCAAGGAGGTGTTCTGTCAATCCAGGGGCGCTGTCATCCTCACCACACAGATGGGCACATTACCCAGGATTCTTGGTTAAAAGACTCTTGAGGGGATTGGCACTGATGCTGGAGAGACAGGTGTCCTTCTTTTGGAGATTATGGCCATTGAGGGGCTTGTGAGCTTTGGAATTATAAAAAAGAGATCCTGATTGAAAAAGAGGACAGGAGAGCTGAAAGAGCTAGAGAGAGGTAAGGAAAGGAGTGAGAAAGAGAGAGAGAGAGAGAGAAGAAAAGGGGGGGGGAAGGAGAGGGAGGAAAAGAAGAAGGAGAAAAAGAAGAAGAAGGAGAAGGAGAAGGAGAAGGGGAAGAAGAGGAGGAGGAGGAAGGAAATAAACACCTGGCTATGCTATTTGAGCTTGGATCCAGCATGGAAGCTTCCGTATTCTTTAGTTAGTAAACCAATGCATTCCTTTTTTTTTTTTTTTTTCTTTTTTCTTGAGGTAGAGTTTGAGTTAATCTTCTGCCACTTGCAAAAGAAAAAGAACTATCACTCTGAGAAAAATTCCATTCTGGATTAAGAAAGTCAATTTCAAACCACAATCTGTAAGGTCAGGAACATGCTTCATGGAAGTAGTTAAGTTCTTCCAATGCTGAATCCCAGTCCTTGAATGGATAAATAGTTCTACAGGGAAAGGGAAGCTGATAATTTACAGAGTACATTTAGGATGGAGCCACCGAGATGACTGTCTACACATACACCGTAGAGCGCTTCATTAATTATACAATTCAAGAACTTAAAATTTATCAATTGTCCACTTTCTTTGAGGATTATTATTTTAGGTCTGTCCTCATTAGGATTATTGTGGAAAAACTTAACTTCAATCAACATAATACTTTCTTAGACTAGAAAAGAGATCAGGCTTACTTCTCCAATATATGGCACTTTTAAAGCATATTTAAGGAGATTACAGCCTTTTGCCCTTGTGCCCTCAGTGATGTGTTAGATATATATTTGGAGGGATGTAATAGAAGCACCAAATATATATTTGGAGGGATATAATAGACCTCAGCTTCCCCATACCCAACTCCAACCAAATTTCCAGAATTAGGAGTTATTGTGTACATGGAATAAAAGTCACTATAGGTTCCTATGGCTTACTATAAATCCACATTTCTAGGCTTGTTCTCAAGATATAAATTGGGTATGTTAAAAGCCAAGGCACCTGGCTATATGGTAGAAGATGAGAGATTAAACTTCAGGGCCGAGGTTTATTTTGGATAGTTGGAAGGCTTAACATCCATCTCACGGTCTGAAAGGAAACCACTTGCAGAGGGCAAAATCCGCAGCGAGGAAATCTGCGAATGGTTTAGCTGTGACTTATCAAAGTGTATTTTCCTCTCTGGCTAAGGGAAGCTACATGCAAGGTTTCATATTCACGAAATGAGTTGGTTCTTGATAAACTTTTTTTAGTTATAGATTCAAAATTCCTTCTTTCAGCATTTACTGTGTTGATTACAGTGAGTCTGGTTCTTTTTTCCATGGTTTCCCTATGATCTGCCTATTTTAACTCCAGTTTTATGGAAGTGTATTTAGAAGCTTCTCTGACTGATCCAAGAGATCCTATCAAAAGTGTACAAAACATAAACTGTTGAACCTAAATCCAGATTAACTTGTCTAAAAAAGGGTCATTTTGTTTTGGTTATGATAAATCCTATTCAGTATTATTTTTGAAAAACAATCAGAAAATGTTTTGAAGCATATGAAATATGTTAGTGATGGTATAGTACTCAAAACAGAGTACCGTGTGTGTGTGTGTGTGTGTGTGTGTGTGTGTGTGTGTATTTTACCTTTGAAGAATGTAGGGTAATATATGTCAGTTCAGCAGTTCAACCAGTTTATTATTATCTCAGTTGTGAGCACAAATCATACCCACAGCAGCAGATGGCTTCCCAAACCACCGATGTATAATTACCCTACGCACGTGAGGTGACAGAAGGTGACATGCAAGGAATGTCTATAGGAACAGCATTCATAAATAAAAAGAAAGATAAATGAAATTTCTCTCCCTTCATATTTTCGAGCATTAAGGGTTAAGTGTTCTTTTTCCCCTTGACTGATATCTAGATGCTTTGAGGCCCTTGACTGATATGTAGATGCTTTGAGGGAAGCTACTGAAAGAAGAAAATAATCCAAAGTCAAAGGAAAAAAAGATGTTAAGAAAATGAAGAATGCCCAGAGTGCCAAAATGATACATTTATTCACAAAGAAAGTGGTCACCTCATAGAAGACTATTATTAGATAAAAGACTGTTTGGAGTTGAAAGATGGAGGATTGAAAAATCTGATTGACTTCTTTCTTTAGGTGAAATAAGCAATAATCCTATATTATGTAGCGTAACATTTTGCCTTCATAAAAATGACAAATTCTACTGTAAATTTAACAAATTTTCTTAGTGATTATTTAACAACTATGAAACCCTAGTTTTTCCATTTGAAAAATTAGCTGATTTCTAGCACATTTGCTTAATAGAAGATCATACAATCAACAGGATGATTTTTATTCCTTCACATTGCTCCCTAAGGAAGGCACTTACCATAAGAACTATATTGCCTGATGACAAGTAACTGTTGCACTTACTTTGATAGTGTCTAATACTTTGCTTTGCCTAATTTGCATCTATCTACTAAATGGTTTAATTAATTTTGCATTGTGCTTACTGACTAGTTTTAATTAGCAGTTAAATCAGTTCAGTTAACAAAAAAATGTAGGTGTTTACATGAATACAAATACAGTGAGTTCTCAGGGCTCAATTCAAAAACTGGTTCCATGCCACTGATGCTGGATTTCTTTAGGCTTTGCTTTTAAAAAAAAAATGCATTCTATAGCTATAGTTTCTCCCTCAATAAATTATGAATGTTTATGATTCACTCTCTGGTGCTCCCTTTTTTCTGTAGTAAGGAAGGTCACGTGCCCAGACTAAAGGTGAAAGCCCTCGGGGAGGTGGCCGCTGGGCTTCAGTGAAGATACTTCTCATACCTGAGTTCTGGAAATGGCTCTTATGGCTCTGGCTGCATTTGGGATTTCCTTGGTAAGTTGTCCTGGGGCAACCACAATGGAGGGGTGCCATTAATTTCTCCAGAGATGGTTAGATGGTGACACAACAGAAAACATAACCCTGGTGTGGCTCCTTGGTAAGTTGATATTCAAGGAAAAAAAAAGAGATGATTCAATTTTTAAATCTGTTTCATTTCTAAAATCAGTAAATTCTTCATCCACCGATTTGTCATCTATATAAAGAAAACAGTCAACCACAAACAATTGTGTTTTTTTTAAATCTTATCAACCAACTATTTCTAATTTCTAAAAACATACTTTTACAATTCCTGGACTTTTTGATCCATTTTGGAAGTGGTCTGCTTTAAAAAAAAAAAAAAGTTTCTGCAAAAAGAAAAGGCTTTATTTATTTGATTTGAGATTCAGGCTATCTCTACAATTTCATAAAAACCAGAACAGCGGGTTCTTTTAGCTATATAGTATAGTAAAGGGAAATGGAAAGCAGATCCAGTATGTTGGCAACTTAAAAACTGTACACTAAGAATATGAATAGTAAAATCCTAAAATATATCTTTTCTTCAAAGGTAAACTTTAGAGCTTTCATTGTTTGGATGATGACTTTAGTTCTTCCAATCACTTTATGTATGTTAAATCACGTGTACACTGTTTAAGAGGTATTTTAGTAGCAACATATTTCTCAGTAATCTCCAACCATAAGCTTCTTCCAGTCTTTTTAGTGTCAGTATGAACACCAGGAGAGTTGGACTTTCTTGTCAGGCTTTAAGAATCTCATCTAAGGAGAAGGTGGTGCCCAAGAAAGAGTCATATATTTATTTGAACAAAAACCCTTTTCTAGATCCAACAATCCTACTGTTGCACATATATCAAAAAAAGATGAAAACTCTGATTTGAAAAAAATACATGCACCCTAATGTTCATAGCAGCACTGTTTACAATAGCCAAGACATGGAAGCAACCTAAGTGTCCATCGGCAGATGAATGGATAAAAAAGATGTGGTACATATATATAATACAATGGAATATTACTCAGTCACACAAACGAATGAAATAATGTCATTTGCAGCAGTAAGAATGGACCTAGAGCATATCATACTAAGTGATGTAAGTCAGACAGAAAAAGACAAATATCATATGCTATCACTTATACGTGGAATCTAAAAAAATGATACAAATGAACTTATTTACAAAACAGAAATAGACTCACAGACATAGAAAACAAACTTATGGTTACCAAAGAGGGAAGCAGGGGAGTGGAGGGATAAATTAGGAGTCTGGGATTAACAGGTATACACTACAATATATAAGATAGATATAACCTACAGTATAGCACAGGGAGCTATATTCAATATCTTGTAATAACTTATAATGGAAAAAAATATGAAAAAGTATATATATATAACTGAATCACTTTTCTGTACACCTGAAACTAACACAACATTGTAAGTCAACTATACTTCAATTTAAAAAAAAAACCTTTTCTATTCTCTATATGTTAATATCTTTTACAACATAAATTGACAAATTCAGCATTACACAGTACCATTGGGTTAGTTGCTCTTGCTAAAGAATAATTTCAGAACAATTAATAAGTGTCAGGAACACGGTCAAGCTTGGGATTAACTGTAGTAAGGAACACACAGGACCTGGAAACTCGGGCAGTAATGAACTCCACTAATGATCTGATGACGAATACTTAAGGATCTGGTTGCGAGCCCAGGAAACCTTGAAAAACAGTTTCATATACACAGCCACCAGAGAGAAAGGGATACGTCAACACATGTTGTAGTGTATAGAAAATTCTGTTTGGCAATGAATTATCATAATGAAAACGAAAGCAAAAATACCTACTATTATCATGCCTCACTTGACAAGTAGTGTACGCTTCAAAAGTAAATTAAGCAGGGGCTTCCCTGGTGGCGCAGTGGTTGAGAGTCTGCCTGCCAATGCAGGGGACACGGGTTTGAGCCCTGATCTGGGAAGATCCCACATGCCGCGGAGCAACTGGGCCCGTGAGCCACAACTACTGAGCCTGCGCGTCTGGAGCTTGTGCTCCGCAACGAGAGAGGCCGCGACGGTGAGAGGCCCGCGCGCCGCGATGAAGAGTGGCCCCCGCTCGCCGCAACTGGAGAAAGCCCTCGCACGGAAACGAAGACCGAACACAGCCAAATATAAATAAATAAATAAATAAACTTCTAAAAAAAAAAAAGTAAATTAAGCAGAAACTAACACACCATTGTAAAGCAATTATACTCAAATGAAGATGTTAAAAAAAAACAAACAACAAAACAAAAAAGTAAATTCAGTGATTTTTATGCCAATAGGGATGCATAAATGTATAAGGACCTATCTATATATCATCTTTTTCCAATTAATTTTAATTAAAAATTTCCTAGAACATCCTCATCACCCTAAAAAGAAACCCTGAATTTATCTGTAGTCGTTCTCCATTCCCACCCATTTCTATCCTCAACTCCAGGCAACCACCAGTCTAATTTCTGTGTCTACAACATTTGCCTGTTCTGGTATTTCATGTACATGGAAACATATATGTGGTCTTTTGTTCACCTAGCATAATGTTTTCAAGATTCATCCATGTTGTAGCACGTACCATTATTTCATTCTTTTTTATTGCTGAGTACTATTCTATTGTAGAGATGTACCATATTTGTTCATCCATTCATCGATTGATGTTTAGGTTGTTTCTACTTTTGGGCTATTAAGAATAATACTGCTATGAGCATTTTTGTACAAGCTTTTGCATGGAAATATGTTTTCATTTTGTTTGGGTATATTCCAAGAGCAGAATTTCTGATTCATGTGGAAACTCTACATTTCCTATTTTGAGGAACTACCAAACTGATTTCCAAAGTGGCTGAACCATTATAGGTTCCCAGTAACAATGTAGGAAGGTTCCAATTTCTCCACATCCTCTCACCAATGCTTATTTTTTTCTGGGTTTTTATTACAACCATGTTAATGAGTGTGAAGTGGTATCTCACTGTGGTTTTGATTTGCATTTCCCTGACGATTACGGATGTTGAACACCTTTTATGTATCTTTTGGGCATTTCTATAACTTCTTTTGAGAAATATCTATTCCAGCCATTTGTCCATTTCTTACGTGGGCTATCTATCTTATTGTTATTGAGTTGTAAGAATTCTTAGTATATTCTTGACAAAAGTCTTCGTCATTTACGTGATTTACAAATACATTTTCTTATTGTGTGAGTCATCTTTTTATTTTTGTGGTAGTGTCACTTGAAGCACAAAAGTTTTTAATTTGGATGAAGTACCATTTATCTATTTGTTCTTTTGTCACTGTGTTTTTGGTACCATATCTAAGAAATCACGATCTAATGTGTCATAAAGATTTAGTGATTTGTTGAAAAAAGTGTTTTTTCTCCCACTGAACTGCAATGGCACTCCATTGAAAATCAACTGGTCATAAACATGAGAGTTTATTTCTGGACTCTCAATTCTATTCCATCCATCTATATGTTTATTCTTAAGGAAGTATTACACTGGCTTGCTTAGTGTAACTTTGTAGGAAGTTTTGAAATCGGGAAATATGAGTTTACCTACTTTCTTTTTCTATTTCAAGATTTTTTGGTCCTCTTGGGTCCCCTGAATTTCCGTATGAATTTTAGGATCAGCTTGTCAATTTCTGCAAAAAAAGTCAGCTGTGATTTTGATGATGACTGCATTGACTCTGAAGCTCAATTTGAGAACTGTCATCTTCATATGGCCCAGTGTTATATCTTACATAATTTGTTAGGTTATGTAAGTACAATATCAAAGCCAGGAAGTTGACACTGGTCATACATGTGCACATAGCTCTATGACATTTTATTCCATAGATTCGTATAACTACCACCACAATGAAGATACTGAAATATTTCATTACCACAAAGATCTCCATTGTTCTGTCAATTTGTATTTATCTCGTTTTTAGTAAATTTGGCCTTCTTTCCACCTGTTTAAGGGCTCCTTAATATTTATTATTTTTGTGAGTTCTCTTTTCAGGTCTATTGAGTTGGGTTTTTTGTTTGTTTGTTCTAGATTTCCAAGAATTTTCTTTATTTACTAGAAGGATTAGAACTCTATCAATATTTTTGCAAATATTTCCCATCTTACCTTTAATTCTGAAATGATTTATAGTTTACCTTCCTTTTTTACTTCACCATGTCAAAGCATTTAAAAATGTAGTTGGACCTTTTGTACATTCAGATAATGAAAGAATTCACTTATGTCTTCTTCTAATACCTGTATTGTTTCATTTTCTACATTTTAAATTTTGATTCATTTGGAGATTATCCTGTTCATGCAGTGAGATAAGATTCTAATTTTATCTTGCCTTCCCCAAATGATTACCTACTCTTCCCAGCACCAATTATTTATTTATTTATTTTAAAAATTTATTTATTTATTTTTGGCTGCGTTGGGTCTTCATTGCTGCACGCGGGCTTTCTCTAGTTGCGGCGAGCGGGGGCTACTCTTCGTTGCGGTGCGCGGGCTTCTCAACGCGGTGGCTTCTCTTGCTGCGGAGCACAGGCTCTAGGAGCACAGGCTCAGCAGTTGTGGCTCACGTGCTCTAGAGCGCAGGCTCAGCAGCTGTGGCACATGGGCTTAGTTGCTCTGCAGCATGTGGGATCTTCCCAGAACAGGGCTCGAACCCGTGTCCCCTGCATTGGAAGGCGGATTCTTAACCACTGAGCCACCAGGGAAGTCCCCCAACACCAACTACTTAAATTTTCATCTGTACCCCACTAATCTGAGCTCCTTCTTCTATTGAACGTTGCATTGATCTGTGTGGTCTGATTGGTCTATTCCTGCAGTTTCTGTTTAGTCTAACTGGTCTCTCTGCCTACTCCTGCATTAGTAGCACGCAATTGTTGAGGATTCTTGGTTCTTGAGCACCTGGTAAGGCTGCTCCATTCTCAAAGTGCTTCATTTTCAGGATTTTTCCTGCTAGCCTTGCCTGTTTCCTTTCCATTTGGTCTTTATTGGAGACACACTGCTTTTCTAAGTTAGTCTAAAGAGGCTTAACACCTTTATGGTATTGAGTCTTTCTGTTTAAGAACATTCTATTTGTACAATTTATTTATGGGTCTTTCAGTAGAGTTTGAATGTTTTTCTTTACATAGATTTGACGGATTTCTTCTAAAGTTTATTCCTAGATATTTCATCCCTTTCATTGCCTCTTTTTTTATCTCATTCTCTGTGGATGTGTGTGTGTACATACATGTGTATTTAAACTAGCTGTTCGTATAATAAAATGCTGTTGATCTATATATTTCTGTGTAGTTCTTTTTTTAATTTTGGAAATTCTCTTGCTATTTACAGTAAGTTTTCAGTTGATTCTGTTGGGTTTTTCAGATCAAAGAGATCACCTGTGAATAGCAGCTGTTTTATCTTCTCCTTTCTAATTTATATATCACTAATTCTGTTCTCTCGTATAATGCTGTTGGCTAATACTTTCAGTACACTATTTATTACATAATATCAGTGATAATAAGTATCATTGTTCAACTCCTGCCTTTAGCAGAAATGGCTATTTCCTGTTAAGTGTGATGCTGGCTTTTGACTGAGATAGTTATATTTTATACAGATAAGAGACTTTCCTTTTGTTTCTGTTTTATTGACTTAAAAAAAAAATCAAGCAAGGAATGTTGTATGCACTTTCAGCATCTGCTTTGATGGAGTTCTCCTGAAGCTGATCTTAAGGACGGTATGTATGAGCAAGTCATTTATTAAGGAAATGCTCCCAGGAGAGACTGGTAAGGGAATGGGGAAAGCAGGGCAGAGAAAGGGGACAAAGCAAACCAAGTGTAATTGCAGGGAAGAGCCCTGCAGAGGGTAGGCTTCAGCTGTTTCTTGCAGGGTAACTCTGGAATGTAAATTACATCTCAGAGTTATCCCAATCTGAGCAGGAAATTGACTTTCATACCCCAAACTTTACAATCACTGGTGAATAGCCACAGGGATCATGGTTGGGAGAGGGGAGTAAAAAGAACTCACAGGACTTTGTTTCCTGTGTATCTGTTCAAAATGACTTCGCAGCCCAAGGACAGCAGTGTGAAGATCAACACCATTTCTTGGCTGTTGAAAACGCCCCTAGGGGTGAGGAGGGTGCTCAGAAATGGTAAAAAGAAATCTGAAGGGATATGAGCAGAACACAGACATTGTGCCCTACAGCATCTATGGAGTTGATTATAATTATTATTCTTTGATCTTTTGATACGATACATTAATAAATTCTCTAAAATTGAGTACCCTTTCATAACTAGAATGAACTTGTATCACAGTAAAAGCTGGCCCTTGTGATTTTTGGTGGGGGCAGGAGGTAGGTTTGTAAACTTTCTCTGTTATCTTCTAAAGGAAATTGGCCTGTTGAAACTTTCTAAGTCTTCTGAAGTCAGTTTGGTAAACTGCATTTTCCTCAAAAAATATCCATTTCATCTATGGCTCCAATTTAATTTCCATGAAGTGATATGATACAGCCTGTGTTTCCAAGGTTTTGCCACCCTTGGTCAACTCTGTCCTCCCACCTATTCCCCATCAATGTACCTTTTTGCAGCACTGTTTTTTTGGGTTTTTTCCCCCCTAGTTATTGCGCCATGTTCTATTTCAGTCTAGTTCATGGCAATCCCCGTCAGGGGAGCCTGATCCTTCTGGGTATGAATTTTTACTTTGATTTGTGGAATCTGAACCTGCCGTGCCCCCTCTGCACACATCCTCCTCTTCTCTGTACCATCCCCTTTTCTCCTTTTGTGTGTGTGAGCGCAGGTTTTGTTGATCTCGGGAACTTTGAGCCACATATGCAGACAATTTAGAGTTTGCAGATTTTTTTTTTTTTCTACTTCACCGTGATTTTATTTTGAGTGAATGACTTGCTATTATTGTTCTTTTTCTCTATTTTGCTTTATACGGTTTTTAGAAAAAAAAAAATTGGGAAGATCTAGACTCGAGCTGCCATTCTGTTCCTACCCAATCTTTGGATTTCCTGCAGTATTTTTTTAACCTCAACGTGTCATCATCTTTTTTCTCAAATCTGGTCCTTTCTGTAGTATGTTATTAGTAATCCCATCACCAATTTGCTACCTGCATAAGCCATAGAAATCTGATCCATTCTTAGGATATTGAAGTAGAGGACTTGTTTAGGCTATTTTCTCAACAAAACGTGTCCAATCTTCTTTCTGCCCTTTATCTCACTGTACCTGCACCTGTTCTGAAAGCTTTTCTAACCTCCCCACTCTTCGTACATGCTTTTACCTTCCTCTCACTCTCTGCTATTCTGCTATTCAGTATGAAACACATATTCATACCTCTGGGAATCTCCTGTTGATCTACCACCAACACCAACAAAATTAGCTATTCCTTTATTAGACATTCCTTTATCAGAGGAGATAGCTGTTCTAATGTTTACAGTACTTAATATACCTTCATGCAATCAGTTTCTTAACTCTAAGTTATCCCTGGTATACTGTGAGCTCTTTGATGGCACATCATAGGTCAACAGTTGGTCTTTGTTGAACTGGTATGAAATTAATTTGACTTAACTGATAATGATGAGTAAAAAATGACTTCTCTATCTGGTTCCCCATCCAGAACGTAGGCTCTATGAAGGCTGGGAGTCAGGTATTTTGATTAATTTATACCAAGAGACTTGCATATCTCTTGTAGCACAGTAAGTCCCGCATGTATGTCTGACTCTAGTTCTATTCTTTCAGTGAAAGATGGAGAAACAGTGTGTCACTGAGGGTAAAGGACACAGACAATAAACCTATGTTAGCTAGGGACAAATTTAGAATTATAATTCCTATCTCTTAAATTCCAGAAAGCAAGCACATCTACTTCCTGCTTTCTTCTCCATTTTTGCCAACCAAGAGCAAGGCTAGAATAGATATAGTGAATGATTAAAGACAAAAGGAAAGAGAAAGGGGAAGGAGAGCTTTTGATGTGGATCCCTATCTCAGAAACCTGCCGTGTATCAAAGTAGACAGCAGAGCTTTCATCCCATTCTCACACTTCTCTCAGGTTTCTACCTAGTTCATGCTTTTAGTAGAAAGGTGTTTGCAGTTCTTGACATCTTGCAGACATGCCAAAAAGATTAATTACAATAATTTCATCTGCAGCTGGGATTACTGATATCTAAAATGTTTCTATATTATCTTGTGCATCCCAACTCGTGCCACTCAAACTGGAATATAAAGAGCCAATTTATGAGATGACTACAAATAACGAAGGACACATAGAGGAGTATGAATTTGCATCTGTAACAGAGACTCTGGATAAGTTCTATCTTTAGGAGCTAAGAAGATGAATGAGCAAAAGTATGATAGATACAAATAGCAGGGTTCATTACACAATAAGAGAATATTATCAGATATGTGATGAAGATAAATTCGACTGCATGTCAGGGGTATCATGTTATTGCCTCTAATCTATCATCTTGTTAATGCTATTTCCATGGAAACATTAAAAGAAATTAAACTACTAAAACCTGAAAACAGATTTGACAGCTACATGTAACAAAAGAAAAATATCAAGATTTTGCTGAAATATGTGCCATATTTTAGCAAGTCATGTTAATTACTAGTGTTTAGATAATCTATACGTTGTAGATGGATAAACTGACCCCATCAATAAAGATATTATTTTTACAAATAATAATTGTATGTATGTATATTAATTCACTGAGAAACTTTAACTTAGGGTTTTCCTGTTCTAGTAGGAGCAATTCAGTTCAGCAAAAAGAAAGGCTCTGCCGAGTAGTGGGATTGCTGGGTTGTATGGTAGTTCTATTTTTAGTTTTTTAAGGAACCTCCATACTGTTCTCCATAATGGCTGTATCAATTTACATTCCCACCAACAAGGGTTCCCTTTTCTCCACACCCTCTCCAGCATTTATTGTTTATAGATTTTTTTGATGATGGCCATTTTGACCGGTGTGAGGTGATACCTCATTGTAGTTTTGATTTGCATTTCTTTAATGATTAGTGATGTTGAGCATCCTTTCATGTGTTTGTTGGCAATCTGTATATCTTCTTTGGAGAAATGTCTATTTAGGTCGGACACGGGGAGGGGGAAGGGTAAGCTGGGACGAAGTAAGAGAGTGGCATGGACATATATACACTACCAAACGTAAAATAGACAGCTAGTGGGAAGCAGCCGCATAGCACAGGGAGATCAGCTCGGTGCTTTGTGACCACCTAGAGGGGTAGGATAGGGAGGGTGGGAGGGAGACACATGAGTGAGGAGATGTGGGGATGTATGTATACGTGTAGCCGATTCACTTTGTTATACAGCAGAAACTTAACACACCATTGTAAAGCAATTATACTCCAATAAAGATGTTAAACAATAAAAATAAAAAAAGAAAGGCTCTGTATTTTACAAATTTGCATAAAAGAATTAGCATTAATTGCTTATTTTAAACAGGCTTTAATAATGAGAGGTTTTCCTGAATGTTGTATTTTTAATTGCGTTCCCTATTTTCATTGGCAAGTACTTTTATTTTTAAACCATCTAAATTATTGTAGAAAGTGACATAAATAAGAATAATATTCTTACTAATGAAGCTAATAGTTAAAATCATAACAACAAACCTGAATGTATGCTACTTATAATTTGTCTACTTATAACTAGTATTCTAAGAATTTTATGCATATAATTTCATTTAATACTCTCAACAAGCCAAGGGGATAAATACTATTGTTATCTCATGTTGCAGTTAAGAAAAACGAGGCATTAAAAAAATTGACAGTGACTAGTGTGGCTGCTATTCTTTCTTAGATGGAGAGCAGTGTCTCCAAGAACTTACACAGACGTATGTTTACTGTGGAAAATGCTCGTGCTGATGAAAGTTAAAATCAGGGCCCCCAAAACACAAACATGAAAGGTCCTGGCATTCTTAATGGCCATGAGAGAAGTTATAGAGTTGAGAGAAATGTCTGCCATGGAAATCTGAGGTCTTAAAGATGATCTAAAACAGTCTCCACATTTTTTAGGTGAAAATCAAAGATTCAAGGGAAGTGATGTTACTTACTCAATCACACAGATTTTTAATGACGAAGACCAATTAGAACCTAAATCTTTTTTATTAACTGTAAATAAATGAGAATATTTGTTTAAAAAAAAAAATCACGCAGTGATTACTGCAGAGAAGTATACTCAGTAAATGTCCTCTCTGGCCTTCTAAATTACAGTTCAGGGCCCACCATTTCAATCTGTGATTGATGTTAATAAGCAACGAGTTAGCAATTATCTGTTGAATGCATTTTCTGTGTAAAACGTGATCATATCAAATTCTCACGCCACACTCAATACTATGTAAACAGTAACATAATTTGACATTACTTCTTTGGTCAAAGGGCTTCTTTTATGTTGGATTCCTCTTTCCGTATAACCAATCCTCAAAAACAAGTTTGGGCACTAGTCATTTAGCATTTGCCTGCAGGAGGTAGTCTTTAACAAATATTCACGGTCCGCTACCTCGGTTGAGGATTCTCGTTGGTGACATGGACACCTTGCTGTACCACAGCTGCACCCCTTTTGCAGAAGACCACTTGAGAGCGCTTTCCGGGAGCAACTTCGCATCGTGCGTTAAATAAAATGTGCCATCTACTGCTGCAGTGTGCAAAATAAAGGGCCTCTTGGAAATCAAGCCTGGGATCCACAGCCAAGAGGTGCGGGTTCTAACATCACAATGCTGTCTTGTCGTCCAGGGCCTGGGCTGTATCACATGAAGGACCTGCCGAGCATCACTTACAGTGATCCAGGAAGTTGGAAAGAAAAACACAATCCACTCCTCTGGCCAACAGAGCTTTTAATAGGCCAGCCTTTCATTAAGTGAATTCCTAAATGTTGACCAAATTCTTTTAGACAGAGGCAGCTAATGGCCGAGGGTGCATGTGATGCACTTGCTGGTACGTGGACTCTGATTAAAAAAAAAAGAAAAGAGAAGAAAAGAGAAGAAAAGACCTCCTTCAGGCTGCTTTCCCAGAGCGCTCACATGTCGGGAGTGGGGCTGGGCAGGAACTTTTCTCCAGTGGTTTCTTTCATGTCCCAAGAAGGGTGGTCATGTGTTTTAGTTTAGCTGATACATTCCAATAAAATGATTTTCAAAGAGACAGGACAAATAATAGGCGTTTTACATATGGTGGCCGTGCATGTCACATGGAGCTCATTTTCTCATACACAATATATTTGTTATTCCGCAAGCTGGTTATAATTCATTTAAGGTTCCTTCTTATTTAATTTTACCTAATAAACTAATGAAATGGCCCGGTGAAGTCTTTATGGTCAGTAGAATTTGGGTGAGTGACTTAGACTACGTTTCCTTTAGGATATTAAAGATACATCCTTACCCTCCCAACTTTTTTCCTCTCACAAAGCTCAGGCAAAAGAAAGCATCTCAAGTCTGGATAGCATTATTATACTAAAAAAAATAATTCTTGATGTCAAGATTTTAAAAGAAAAAAATCAGCTTTATTTTTCTTGTGTACAAATATAATTATTAGCAAATGGTTTTCTTTAACTCACGGTGCCAATGGCAGTTATCAGCTGCCATTTGTCTACTCTAAAACACTTAAAGAACTTGCATTAGAAAGCAGAAGTCACTAGCAAGGAAGATTAATTTGGAGCTTAAAGAACGACCTGCCCAGCATCAATAGAACGGTCATAATGCATCAACTGTCCATTACGTAGAAATTGTCTTTATGCAAAAGAGCTAAATGATTTAGCTTGTTTTGTTGTTTGTTTTCCAGTTGCTAATCAAACAAAACCTAAAGGTGGATTTTTGGAACATTTTCTTCAGATCCATAACACTGTACCTTATAATGCAGAGTAGTTTTCACCTCTTATGTACTCCTAAGAGGTGACTCAGCCCACCTCCCTGTGAATGATGTGACGAAATGTCAAATGAAGAAACCTGGCATTCTTCCTGATGCAAACAAATATGTTTGAGGGATATGATACAATTATTAACCAGGGGTGGTACAACTCAAAGATGTGCTAATGGGCAAAGAGGGCTTCTCAGCATTACAGAAAATGCAGCCCAATTAGTCAGGGTCCAAATGCACGATGTCAGCATTGCTGAAGGCTACAGCGAGAGGCAGAGCAGTGAGGGTATCACAGTCTGAGGCCCTCTGTCTCTCTGGAAGGTTGAGGCCTACATCCTTAGTCAAGCAAAGGAGCAACCAGGCCTATTGAAACACTGACTCATCCGCGACTTATTACGATTCCTAAGTTTGGGGTAAAGCATTTCCTAGAGGGAGACATTCAATGATTACTTATTCTATACTACCTGTATAATATGATTTGCTGAGTACAGTGTACTTATTATCTACCAGTTTTCAGAGAACTGTGTAAATAGCAAGTTCGATAAACCATACAAAGTCTACTAATCTAGAGAAAGCTCAGAATAAAACAAAAGTAAGTGACTAATTTCTCTCATCCTTGTCCTGTTTGCGGCAGGTCCTCCCTTACGCTCTCTTTCTCTTTCAGTTTTTAGGATCAATAGGACTTCTTAGGCAAACACAATGAAATTTTAAGAATGCAGTACTCTGTTCAAGAGACAGATTCAAGAATGACTCTGCTGCCTACTAACTCTGTGATTTTTAGACAGGTCATATCTATTGTCATTTCTTCGCCTGCAACATGGAGTTTGGGCTAAACGAAGTTTAATGTCACTTCGTGCTCTGAATTTCTTCAATTCTTCTATTATGTTACCATAAGCTTTGGAATCATAACAAATCATAGTTTCTTTCAATTTCACATCTATTCTGCAGAAGTCAATGGGGAAGAGTGAATCAGGGTGGTGGGTGCGAGGGTGCAGTTATTACACTGGAAGTCACCTTCCCTGTCAGATGAACGGAGCCCTGGATACAAATCACTGTTATGTCACCAGGTACCCATGCTTGCCAAAAACTTTCACTGAATGACACAATCACTTTTATTGAGAGTATTTATTGAAACACTTGTTTTTTATCTTATGTTAGTAACAGTGATGAATATGAGGTGTTATTAGTTAATTTAATGTTATTTGGGAAGCTTTGCCATTTTGTCCAAAATCTTTCCCAACTGTCATTCTTTAGCAATACCTACGAAAGCCATTTAATTCATGCATTTGCTACTATGTGAAGACTAAAGCTACCTCAATAATGGATTTAAAATACCAGTCCTGTTCACCATGAGCAAAAATCATAGAACAAACAGAGCGTTCAAACTGGTCTTTCCAGCTCAATTTGGGCAGATCTTTTTCTGTGTAATTCTAACAACATAAGCATGAAAATCCTGTTTTTAATAGACAAAAGTGAGAGGGCTTTTTCTAATGAAACAGAGTGATTATTAGGCATATCAGACAACTGCAATCTAGGAAAATATCTTAAAAATACCCACATACCACAACAGAATAAGATGATGTCTTCAGAGTTTAGATACCTAAACTCTAGTATTGGATTTTTCATTTACTGCTATATAATCTGGAATAAAAAATTTGAATTCTTAGTTTATTGATTAGCAGTGAATATCAAGTGGGAGAATTTACATGAAAGTACTTTGAAAGTTACCACCCACTGTACAAAGGAAGGCACTGTATTGTGATATAAATGGATATTCATGATAATGATAAAATTATGCTGAAATGGATACTTATTAATTAGGAAAAAAATTTATCCCCAAGGGTATTTTATTCATCCTATCTTTATCCATTTAGGCTACTAGAGAGAGAAATAGAGCAGCTTTTACACTGTGTTCCCTTTGCAAGACTGTACTCATAGTGCCTTCCTTAAACTATTGTTGGAATCACAGGTGGACCCAGACCATCCTATTTAGATTTGGTCAAACCCACCATCTTTAAGGGGAAGTAACTCAAGGAGAATGGCCTCTTAAGGGTGGGTTTATAGCAAAGTCTTTCTGGCAAAGGATGGTTAATGTATTTAGCCTGATCCAAGTGGAGTCAACTTGTTCATTTTTAAACAACAATCTGCTACCTTGTGATGGCATCTGGCATAATCAGTTTTTCACGATAAATTGACACGTCTTTGATACATGCAGTTGTTAACATATTGCTTGTGTTATGCTGTCTTTCATACAGTACAATTGGTTCGTTATTATTTTTTTTCTTAACCTCTGGGGAGACTTCCTTCTTAGAGAAAACAATTCTGGTACAAAACAAATTTTATTTTCTGGCAAAACTGGGGGAAAATTTAAGTTTGGTAGTGTTGCAAAATTGGGAAAGATTTTGTGGTTATACTTTGAGGTTTAATGTAAGACTTTAGAAAGAAGTGAAACAGTTTTCATGGCTGAAAAATATAATGTACCGCATGAGTAAAACTGATGTTCTATTGTGAAGATTAATTTTGGGGGGAAAGAAAAATGTTTTGGCCAATTTTAGGAAAAGATATAGCCACTGGTGAAGATGTAAAAATAAATATGCCACAGCTGTGAAGAGATACTGTTATTTCACGATGAGGAGAATTGGGGCAGAATTACACACTGGTAAAATTGCCCCATATTATGTGGAGATTAAGTCGGAGAAATTCTACTTTGTTCTATCACTAACTAGTGAACCACATCTTTCAATGTGCCAGACTACCTCTGTGGAATAAGTTTTTCACTTCTTGGAAGTTACCTGAATTCTTTTGGACCAAATAGTGTGCATAGTTGTTAAGTTTTGTTAAAATTGTTACCAGTGCTATATACACAGTTAATATTCAAGAAATGCTTTATTAGACTAATAAAAATGCATTAAATAGCTTTCCATTGGCTTCAACAAGGTCAGATTTGGCCTGAGCAAATCTACCTAGTACTTATTAGGAGGGGCTAATAAGCTCTGAGTCCAAAAATGCTGATTGGCTCTCTGTCTCCATTACATTTTCTATGCTGATTTCACCTAATACTATGCAAACAAGAGCCCAGAGGTGGGACTGTTGTCCTTCATTTTCACCCTAGAGACCACTGGGAAGCCTAATGGTTACAACATGACAGGACTATTGTGGGCGACTGTGAGATCCTATAAACACCTTTACATTTAGAAATCTAGAAGGCATCCCATAAATGAATGTGTCCAGTTCTATTCAAGAGTGTGTGGCTTGTTATTATCCAGCAGACTCAAGTAGGCTTTGAGTAAGGTGGTATAGTATTATGTTTATTTTCCCTTTCGAATCTGTATTTCGTTAAGAAATTGCTTAGCCTAAAAGTTATCTATAACGTTCTATAAGGATTAAATGAAATGTATCAAAATAGCATTGAAAATTATAACATTTTAAAATACAGCTGTTATGATTATAAAGATTCTTGGACACTTGTAATAATTAACCACAATACTATAATAATCCTCTAAATTTATAAGAGTCAGCTAAAGTCGAAGAAAGTGTCAGTTTAGGGAGGTATTTAATTTTAACTGGCTGGGATTTTCCTAAAATACTTTGAGTAGGGGAGACAATCTATTTTATTCTTAATCTATTTTGATAAAAATTATAATATAAACAAACTATAAAATGAAAATAATTTGCTATTTATCCTAATTTAATTCAGATTAATAAATCTAAGTATATAGGGATTCATCTCTTTCTTCTATTTTCCCAAAATTCTTTAAGGCATTCTAAACAGTATTTTAGGCAATTGTGGGTAATTGAAGAAATATGAAGTAAATCAATCAGGTCCCAAATATCCTTTACAGACTGGCATGACCCAGATTAGCTATAGGAATACATCAGATTGATAATAATTATAACTTTTTATCCACTTTGTCACAAGCAATCACAGCCTCCCAAAAGTTTTTCCTGAGGTCTTTACAGAATATCTATATAGATAAATACATTTTTTGCTTTATCAAAACAGGTACTCTTTCTAAAGAAAGCAGTATAAAACCTTGCCTTAACTGAGTTGAACACACACATAGTATGTAAATCTGCGTCTAAGAATTCAGCTACAATCTTCTCAAACTATTTTGTTACTCACATACAGCTTATTTCTAGAGAACATCGTGTTAGCTGTAAGTATTCTCTGTCATAGTGTACATTTGCATACAGCAATCTATTTTCAATAAGTATCTTTTACAAGAGAAAAGTAAAGTAAAAAGATATTCAAGTCGGTAATTTTATCTACATTTTGATTATGCTTGTTTTTGTAGCTCCCCTGTGGGGCAGGATCCTTGGTTAGATCCTATAGAGGGATCTAGAAGGTCAAGATGTTCAATTCCGCCTAACCTTGAATGGCTGCTTTTTTTTAAGATGTTATTTTTTTTTTTTTAGAGCGGTTTTGTGTTCACAGAGCAATGAAAGGGAGGCAGAGATCTCCCGTGTACCTTGTACCTCCACACATGCTCAGCCTCCTCCCCCACCAACAGCCCCACAAGCGCGGTGCATCTCTTACAACGCAAGAGCCCACAGTGAATCGTCATTGTCACCCAGTCTGTAGTTTACCTTAGGGTTCACCCTTGAAGTTGTACGTTCTATGAGTTTGGACAAATATACAGTGCCATGCATCCATCATTACATTACCACACTGAGGACCTATAGAGTA
Organism: Eschrichtius robustus; assembly: GCF_028021215.1. NCBI lineage: Eukaryota > Metazoa > Chordata > Mammalia > Artiodactyla > Eschrichtiidae > Eschrichtius > Eschrichtius robustus. The sequence goes on along the minus strand of NC_090835.1, from coordinate 102,058,689 downwards.
TTTCCACTGCCCTAGAAAACCTCTGTGCTCTGCCTAGTCATCCCTCCTCCTGCCGCCCAAGCCCTGCTCACTAATGATCTTTTTACTGTCTCCAAGGTCTTGTGTTTTCCAGAATGTCATATAGTTGGAATCATATAGTATGCAGCCTTTTCAGATTTTCTTTCACTTAGTAAAATGCATTTAAGTTTCCGATAGCTCATTTCTTTTTAGCACTGTATAATATTCCATTGCATGCACCACCGCTTATTTATTCAGTAACCTTCTGAAGGCCATATGGTTGCTTCCAGGTTTTGGCAATTATGCATAAAGCCGCTATAGACATCTGCACGCAGGATTTGTGTCAGTGTAAGTTTTCAACTCTTTGGGTAAATACCAAGGAGTGTGATTGCTGGACTGTATAGTAAGACCATGTTTAGTTTTGTAAGAAACCACCAACTGTCTTCCAAAGTGACTGTACCATTTTGCATTCTCTCCAACAGGGAATGACACTTCCTGCTGCTACACATCTCACCAGAATTTGATATTATCAACGTTCTGGATTTTGGCCATTCTAAGAGTGTGTAGTGTTTTCTGATTGTTGCTTTGTTTCCCTGATGACATATGATGTGGAGCACCTTTTCATATAAGCATATGGTATCTGTTCAGGTCTTTGGCCCATTTTTCAATCAGGTTGGTTGTTTTCATAATGTTGAGTTTTGAATGACTGCTTTTTAAAATCATTCTTGCCACGTTTACATTGCATTTGGCGGATTTAGAAAAAATCTTTACCAATACGCATTTTGGAAAATTCAAAGCCCTAGGCATATGCCTGTTTCTTCGTTGTCTGACATGAATGAAGGACTTACACAGTTTTTGCATGTCTAAAGTAGAATGAGGTTTTCTGTCTTCACTTTCTTTGATCCACAGATGCAAATTTATCAAGGAAAGGACATTACTGGGGAAGAGAGATGTAGGAAAACCTCGTGTACTCATGTCTGAATTTAGCCTATTTTTCACAGAAAGTCTCATAATTTCTGCATTTACTACAGAACCTCACAGTGCATAAAAGGCCCCCTACAGAAAGACGGTAATCTTGCCAAGATGATACAAGGCTATAAAGAAATGTGCCAGTCTTTTTGTGCCAAGATACCTGAAGTGCGCTTACCTCCTACTGGATACAGCGTAGAACCCTAACAGGTTTCAGGCATCAACACTGGCTCAGTTATTTTCTAAGTTACCATTTCATAATATAGGGAAAAGAGCAATCAGGTCCATGTGAGTTACAGTCATAATGAATATGCTTGCGTATTGTCAGGTGTATTTTTTTTCGTGAAGGGGCATCAAGCATATTATGTGTCCCTGGTTCCAAGGCTGGATCCATCCCAGGTAAATGGAAAAGTGGATCCGTTTACACTTGTGAACTCCCACTTATCATCTCTCCTAGCCCTTTATTTCCTCGGAACCTTTCTCCCCTCAGATACTTAATGAAATCAGTGCCTCCTGACAACTC